>NC_092704.1:30993509-31308509 GCF_964275005.1 Diadema setosum | reverse complement strand
AGTTCTTGGTTCAAGAAGCTCAGCATCTCCCAGCTTAACATGAAAAGTAGGCATATACTCTTTCAATCTCAGCACTATGTATTTTCCTCCTAAGAACTTATGTCTTGTGTATGGAGAAGAGTGTGACAGCTCATAATGATGAATGAAATAATGATAACAATAAAATATGATAGCAGTGGAACATAATAATGAAGCATGATCATGGTAATGATGAATGATGAAATTGATTCTTCAGTGATGATGATGATAATGATAATAATAATAATAATAATAATAATAATAATAATAATAATAATAATAATAATAATAATGCACAAAATATTGATAACTGTAATCAAGATAATAATAAGTAAAACATACGAAGAACCATCATCAGAGAGTAAAGATTAATTCTCTCTGCGACAAATAAGATTAATGAAACTGTATAGGCAAGAAAGAAAGTACAATGTAAAAGAAAATTACTAAGGTCCCTTGTATATAGCGTTCAAGTTTTCTGTGGCTTTTCGTAAAGGTCACAGATGCTGTTTTTAATGCTATAAAAGAAACGGGGTTTCTCCTGTTACTTTGATTATAATACTTCAATGTAAAATAGTTTCGACTCCCCATAGCCGAATGAATATTGGGCTATCAACATGGTTTCTTTCTAGAACTGGTTCGTTTGGTGAATGAATGATGATTAATAAGCAACCATGACATGTCAATCAGGGAAAAGAGACTTACAGGGTTCTTTTTAGTTGGTTTTATTTCTTTGTTTATTTGTTGTTTTTGGTTTTATATTTTTCGTGTTGTTGTTGTTGCTGCTGCTGCTGTTGTTGTCGTTGTTGTTGTTGTTGTTGTTGTTGTTGTAGTTGTTGTTGTTGTTGTGTGAGAGTCCGGTGCTGATGCGTCTCATCGACACAAAGCTGTGACGCCCCTACGATGACGACTCCCATGAATAAAGTTATGCAACCACACTGTCTTCAATTCTTTTGCATTCTCTTTGCTGTGAATTTGTGTGAAATCTGGAGAGAAACATACCTTAAGATTGCATGTTAAAAAGTGTTAACACTCTTAAATTCACCCGTCTTAAAAGGAGAGAACGCATTTGCCTTAGCTGAGTCGTGTGCCAAGTTCACAGTCTAGGCATAGACAAGTACGAGTATCCACCCCCGACCGCGTGCGCATGCATGACGTGGCTGGAACGCACGCTTCAGTCCCGTCAAGACGAACGAGCGGAGAACCCTGTTATCATGTTGAACGATGCTCCGAGACGCCGAGGGACCACGGCTGTTCGAAGGCTGAGCGAAGCGACTCCGAATCAGCTGATCAGGGAGATCTCTACCACCTCTTCGAAGCCGATTCTCCAACACCTTTGTTACAGAGGGTGCATCTAGGGATTTAGTGTACATCCTCCATGATCGTGAACTCTTGAAGTTGATATTTCTTGATCCGTAACCATGTTAACGGAATACAGATTATTTTGTATTACAAGCACAATTTATATTGCTTGTTTTGACAGTGTCGCATTTCCTAAAGAGCAGGTAGTAGAAGTCGGTGATAACTTTAATCAAATGCTCATACTCAGCCCTCTAATATAGTCATCATGATTATCATCCATCAGTTTTCTGTTTTCCTGATGATGGAAAAATACCATTATGACGTTACATGAGAGCAACTAACGAGATACGAGTGTAGATGATTTTATGTTATGACTCGGGTTGGACAAAAATGACAGAATATAGACACGTTTATATATCTAGAAAGGTAGAAAATATATTGGGTACGATAGATAGATAGATAGACAGATAGATAGATAGATAGATAGATAGATAGCAGATATTAGATAGATAGACAGACTAAGGTAGATAGATAGATAGATAGATAAATAGATAGATAGATAATTAGTATGGTAGACATGAAGAAAAGACAGGTTAAAATTTATATATCAATAAAAATTCACAGCACTGTTAACTTATGGCGGCCACAACTGGGGTTTTCCAAAGAAGAACAAAAGCACTTTTAATGGGTTATGCAATGAACAAGGTGCGTTGCTATGTCAGCGCATAAATTATATTTTGTTAGGCATATATTTGAAGCCCCTAGTTAGAAATTACTATAATAAACCGAATTGGTCTCTATAGAGAAAGACGGAAAACGTGATTGGCAGAAGAGACTACGATAGAGGGCGTTTTCTTAGTCACACCGGTGGCTTTCCATGAATCTTGCATCAATATTAGAGCACGTTGCCTTTATTTTCTTTATTTTATTTCATTCGGTTTGGTTGGTTTGGTTCTTTTAAGATTTTTTTTTTTGTATGCTTGATCAATACAATAAGATCTCGTCACACTAAGAATTGCAGCTTCAAGGTCGTGATTTTATGGAAATAGCTTTCGCCCATTCTATAATATGACGGTTCTGGACAGTGGCGTACCGTGGGTCAAGACATTGGGGGGGGGGGGGGGGGTGGGGGGCACCTCATGGCAGCAACATCAGAATTGCATAACGTAACAATAAAATGCGAGCGAGCGGAGCGAGCTTGAAAATTTTTACATTTTACAGTCCCCAAACTGCCGTTTTATTAGCTATATATAATAATATATGTATATAATATATATATATTTGCTTTGGAAATTAAGGGGGTTGCACCGGGCGCAACTGCTGGCAGTTGCTGGCAGTAACATCACAAGAATGGCATAACGATTAAATGCGAGCGAGCGAAGCGAGCGAGCTTGAAAATTTTGACATTTTACAGTCCCCAAACTGCCGTTTGTAGCTATATATTTTCGCTTTGGAAATTCAGGGGGGGGGGGGGGGCGCACCGGGTGCAACTGCTGGCAATTACTGGCAGTAATAACAGGAGAATGGCATATAACGATTAAGGGGAGGGGGCGCATCGGGCGCAACTGCTCGCAATTACTGACAGCAACATCAGGAGAATTGCATAGCGATTAAATGCGAGCGAGCAAAGCGAGCGAGCTTGAAATTTTTGACATTTTACAGTCCCCAAACTGCCGTTTGTAGCTATATTTTTTCGCTTTGGAAATTAAGGAGAGGGGGCGCACCGGGCGCAACTGCTGGCAATTACTGACAGCAACATCAGGAGAATTGCATAGCGATTAAATGCGAGCGAGCAAAGCGAGCGAGCTTGAAAATTTTGACATTTTACAGTCCCAAAACTGCCGTTTTTAGCTATATTTTTTCGCTTTGGAAATTAAGGAGAGGGCCTGGGCGCACCGGGCACAACTGCTGGCAGTTACTGACAGCAACATCAGGAGAATTGCATAACGATTAAATGCGAGCGAGCGAAGCGAGCGAGCTTGAAAATTTTGACATTTTACAGTCCCAAAACTGCCGTTTGTAGCTATATTTTTTTCGCTTTGGAAATTAAGGGGAGGGGGCGCACCGGGCGCAACTGCTGGCAATTACTTACAGCAACATCAGGAGAATTGCATAACGATTAAATGCGAGCGAGCGAGCTTGAAAATTTTGACATTTTATAGTCCCCAAACTGCCGTTTGTAGCTATATTTTTTCGCTTTGGAAATTAAGGGGAGGGGACGCACCGGGCGCAACTGCTGGCAATTACTGACAGCAGCATCAGGAGAATTGCGTAACGATTAAATGCGAGCGAGCGAAGCGAGCGAGCTTGAAAATTTTGACATTTTACAGTCCAAAAACTGTCGTTTGTAGCTACATATATATTTTTTCGCTTTGGAGGGAGGGGGCGCCCGGTGCGCCCCCTGGATCCGCCACTGGTAGTCAAGGGTGTCGGTTTATGTTCATGATTGGGGGAGGTATGACCAGCGAGGGGGCGTCGAAGTGACCAAGAGGGAGAAGGATGTCCAAAATCTGCACTTTATATAGAGCATCCCCTAATTTGTTTGTGTTTGTGAGTGTGTGTGTTTCATATAGATGGAAACGTTAGGAAATAGCCAAGGTCAAGTCTTATTATTGGCAATGCAAGGCATTTTAATATAGACTAGATGTAAAGCAACACTGCAAAATCAATGATCAAGCTCTGATAGCAAATGTGTACAACCATCAAACATCACATTGCGCAACATTGCAGCGACTCTTTATGCCATTCCGATGTTCTGAGTACACTGCGCACATATCCTGCTTGTATTCAAAATGCCAACCAGGAATCACACTGAATCACAATCTTTTGTCGTCTCCGGGCTTTTTAAACAATGTTTCACTATAATACCTCTTTAATTATAATATTATGGTTAAAAGAAATCTTAGAAAAATATCTTTTTTCTTGATCATCCTTTCATGTCGATTTCAAAAGCATTTTACTAACCCTTGAATTACCATTTTGGTAGGGTTTTTTTTTTCTTTTTTTCTTCTTTTTTTTTTTACCTGCGGATTGGGGGGCACGTGCGCCCCCCATGCCCCCCCCGTAGTTACGCCACTGGTTCTGGAATTATCAAAATGAGAATACTTTCCAGCAGAATTTGTGTGACATAATTTGACTATCGCAAATTCCCCTCGGTTTTCGCGCGACTATTTTGAGGGGGTTGTCATGCGTGTTTGCTCATTCTGTTGAAAAATAAAAAAGGGATAAGTCTTAAAGGACAAGTTCACCTTCATTAACATAAGGATTGAGAGAATGTAGCAATATTAGTAGAACACATCATTGAAAGTTTGAGGAAAATCGGACAATCCGTTCAAAAGTTATGAATTTTTGAAGTTTTTGTGCAGTCACCGCTGGATGAGAAGACTACTGCAGTGTATGATGTCACATGCGTACAACAATATAAGGAAAATATAAAGAGAATTTCACAAAATTTCATCTTTTGAAAAAAGTACACATTCCCTTGACTCGTTAGTGACATATGTTATGGGTAATATTATTCCCATTGCCTTTAGAAAGAGGCAAGTCAAGTGCTCTTTTATTATGCGACAAAAGTGAAAATATGTTGAATTTTCTTCACATTTTCTTTATACTGTTGTACTCATATGACATCATGAGCCTTAGTAGTCTCCTCATCCAGCGGTTCCAACACAAAAGTTTTAAAAATTCATAACTTTTGCATCGATTGTCCAATTTTCCTCAAACTTTCACTGATGTGTTCTACTGAAATTGCTGCATTCTCTTAATCCTTATGTTAATGAAGGTGAACTTGTCCTTTAAGTCAAAGGCTGAGACACTAACTTTGGATCGGTGGATATGGCAAACATCATAAATGTCGTCTGTGTAACGGGAATACTTAGCTCATACGACAGTCCTCGAAATTTAAAACACGCACCTTCCCCTTAAGAATAAATAAAATGAAATAAGATAAAAATAAATAATAGTAATAAATAAAGTGATCACTTTGGAAAGGAAGTTACTCTCATAAACTAGAGCTCACCTAGCTCACGTTCTTTGTTTATATTCAAACCCAGGGGTGGATCCAGGAATTCTGTAAAGGGGAGCCTGTGCCGTTACAAAATTAAAGAGAAACGCATGCACCCCCATTTTCTGTTTTCCTTTTTGTTTTGTTTTTTGTTTCAACAAAAAATAGAGGGGGCGCGTGGATCCGCCACTGAAACCCGTTATATGCATGTAAATTATAAAAAAAAATCCCACAATACGCGGTGATGGGGGAATTGTGTACACGTGTCTGTTACATGTTCCAGGTGTGGTGATGTATGCCACCACCGCCACGCATCACAATAGAGGGCAGCCTACCACCTTTACTGTAATACTTGTACATGTATGACAATTTTAATGTTGGCTTTTAACATCCTGTGCTTTATTTTAACTCTATCCATGTTTTAAACAATCCCACAAGCCATGTTTTTTGCAACAATTTACTGTGAGGTGATTACCTGATAGTGAATGTCTATTTCATTTCCCTCCCTCCCATTTGAAAGAAAAAAAAATAATGATTTTGACTAAAAAACGTCTTTTTCTAGGGGTCCCCTCCGAGTTCGATGGCACACGAGATGACTTTAGCCAGAGCTCGACACTAACTTGTTTCAACTAACTTCCTCAGACCAGTTAAATCTCTCAGTATACAATGTATTCAACTTGGTTTTATAAGGTGCTCAAGTAAACAATTATGTGCCACAATGAACACTACCAAGCAATCTTCTTTTTCCATATTAAATTATCTTCCACACACACTGTTTTCAACGACAGCAATTTGAGTGCGCGACGTTAAATTAAATCAAGAGAGAATTTAGTAACTAAAAATCTCACCATCCAGTCACCATGTTAGGCATTGTAATCTAAATACAATACAGAATATTCACTCTGATAGATACTTAGGCTACCTGTGTACATGTATTCATTTCATTCTTATTTTGCTTGCCCCCCCCCCCCCCAAAAAAAGAGGAATCTTATAAAGACTTAGGGCATGGTATATTATAAAACTTGTGATGCGATATTACAACTAGTAGACTTGTGTTCAGTTTGGTCTGTGTTTGAGGCTACATACAGAACACACGAGCACACACACACACACATGAACGATAAACAATACCAGGTCTAACATTCATATTAGACTCCATGGACCTCTAACATTAATGCACACTGCTGAATCTACGTATGCTACACTCACACACTAGACCACGTATCATCACTTCTAGTACATTCAAAGATGTAATTTTTGCAAGGGTATAATTTTTTTGTGTGAATTCAATGAATTGAGATTAAGAAGCAAATCTAACGACACACAGAAATATTGCCATCTTATCCTTGTTGCATATTTATCATAAGACATTAGTGCAATTACCAGCCCCCTGCTTTATTCATTGTCAAAATAAGGAAAAGAAAATGGGCAAAAATGAAAGGGGGCGCATGCGTTCCCCTTATTTTTTAATTTTGCACACCCCTCCCCTTTCTGGTATTCCTAGATCCCTCCTGATTACGATATCCTCAAATTGTGAAAACAATATATTGCAAAAATGTCCGTGACCTCATTCACGAAAATATTTGCACAATGTATGCAAAAATAACAGCTTTCAGAGTAATTAGCAGTAGACCCAATATAAATGGCTTGGTATGTCATGAGCAGCCAATTAACCCAAGCGGGAATTTTGGGGCATTTTGTAGTATACAGACATGTGTTTGATGATTTGCTGGTTCAGACTGTCATTGTGGAGATTCACCTAAAAACGTCCATGGTCATTGTATGATGATCACCGGGAGTGTAAGCATGGTGGTACTTACACAAACAAAAAACGTTCACTATTTACTACAATCACACACACACACACACGCACAAACTGCAAATCAGAAAAACACAAAAATTCAAAAATGCTCTTTTTCCATGAAAAGCAACTTCCAACAAACAAAACTGCAGTGATCAGAACTACTTTCAAAATATTGTTACCAATGTCGTCATTTATTTCTTCGAAATACTCAACGCCAACAGAATTCAAAGGTGCAAGCACATGGCACACACAGCTGCCTGTTGTTTGCCAGATATAAAAAAAAAGAAAAAGAAAAGAAAACCAGACATAAACTAAGGAAACTGTGCAGTTACAAGACAACTATTTGAAAGAGAATCTGTTGATGGAAAATGTGTGTTACAGATAACAGAATGGAGCACTCCGTGGATACATTACATAAGTACAGGGTATTACACCTAAACAGTATTCTCACCGACTATCATTTTATCATTAAATGGCACATAAAACTGCTGGACAGGAAAAACAAATGGAACACTGAAATCAATTTTCAAAGATTCCAACCCTAATCCTGTCTTTAACGCGAGATTCTCCCGCCTGGGACAATTAGCAAACTGGAGACTGTGGTTGTGTGGAAACTGTGCACCATATTATGTGCATGTAGCGCGTACCACAAGCTCGAAGCGAAACGTCCCTGGAGTCCGTGGGCCAACTATGGACTCAGGCATACTAATCTTGTGAACAGCACTGCAGTACATTACATGTATTCTGAGGACTGAAAATGTGCATTTTTGACGGGGAAATACATTTAGTATGTTTACCTTTCCTGCAATAGACATGTGCAGTAATACATTGTACAATATGTGGAAAAACAGTATTTTCCATGGAACCTGAAGTGCTTTTCGTAAAAGCGGAACAAAATGCTGGAAAAAAAAAGTAACAGGTGGCATCTCTATGAGGATTATAGACGGCTCTTTGCTGCTATCTTACCCATAGTTTGAACACATATGTGACAATCCAGTTGGGCAGGAGAAATACCATCTGAAGTGGGATGCGGGAGATTCTGCGAAAGTGGCCTCAAAGCGAGAAATCTACCACTAAAAGGGTGAGAGTTGGAGTCTCTGAATTTTTATGCAAGATTTGTGTTTTCACAGCCCTGTTGCTTTCTTCTTCTTTCGATTCAGTAGCAACCATGGGGTGTATCGGTGTACTGGTAAAGCATTGTATAAAAACCTAGGACTGGCAATTCATTTCAAATACACATATTGCAACTCTCAAAGTGAAATCTATATATCCTGTAAGCAGAATGGCTGCTGATGCGACAGTAATATTCCACAACAGTCAAATAATTTACACAACAATCACTTTGGCTATCAGTCAAAACCTATTGGTAGCCACAAAAATTTTAGACTTGTTCTGCAAAGGACACTCATTAGATTAAGATCTTTTCTGTATTTTAAGATGACAAAGAAGGCTAAATCTGGCTATGCTGTTGACAGTAAAAAAAAAATGACATATGTAAATGACTGTGTAGTACCATCTTGTTGACTAACTATAAATGAAGTCTAAAATCATGCATATATGCATGGAGTATGACACAGTGTGGGAAATCAGAACTCTGTTCTTCTAGAATCTTGAAGGCATCAGGATACTTGTGGTACTGATCTTCTGTTGTCATGGTAACAGTCTGCGACATCTCTGGATTCCATTCCGGTACAGGTTGCCCATCACATTGATAAATTGTGTAACATGCTACTGTACTGTACTTTCACATGTGATACACACAGCTATACATGCATTTACAATCCACTAACATAAGGTTTTTCTATCCAAGGCCCCGTTGCTAGAAACTTTGCGTTTAAACGCAACTTGCAACTGATTGTCACTGGCCAATCAAAATCATTGTTGCATGCATGTCTTCTTAATAGGGCAGACCCTGAGCCAATCAGAATGGTCAGTGACAATCAGTTGCAAGTTGCGTTTAAACGCAAAGTTTCTAGCAACGGGGCCCAGATCTGATTTTTTTTTTTTTGTGAAGGTTGCTTGAAGACCATTGTAGTATGCAAGATTCATCTTCTAGATACATTGTAATAAAGAAACAGGCAGTCTTACAGCAGTACGGTAAAAGTGGATATTGGCCAGACGAAAAGAGTTTCACATGTTTTTAGTTCCGCGGAATCAAGACATCAACCACTGGAACATACAGCATGCAAAAATATTCTTGTGCTTTTATTTTCGCGCTTATTTCTGGTTGCGCAAAATGCGTGAAAATTTCCACTTTTACAGTACACCAATAGCATGCATCCGGAACCTTGTCCTATTTGGGTGATAACACTCTCTACAGTTCAATAAGAAAGTACCTATTATATATCACTAACAGAATCTTTCTAAGATCAGCTTTGCAGAAATATTCACAGTTCAAAAAATACAGATTTCTACAAAATTTATAAAGGTAACTGACAATGCAACTTTCTGATTCTGCATGTACTGTGGCAGACAGTATATTACTGTAACTTCATTCTAACGTAACATGCTATTGAATATCTTTCCCTGTATGCAATGAAAGATGCCCTTGTACACCATGGCAATTTCCTTTGTGTGTGTATGTGTGTATTTGTGTAATTTACTCACCTTTGATGCACTTTGTATGATACATTAGGGCCATTCACACTGAAAATGACATAATACCAAGATGCTCTGGAGTTTCCATTGTGGTTTCCAAAGGTGTAGATGGAATCCAAACAGAATTTTGCACAGAAAACTTGGTGGATATCTTGCGCATTTTCTGTCTTCTTTTCAGTGAGTACCAGTAAACTACTGATGAGTTTGAATTGTGAATTTTTAAGCATAAAATCTCACAAGGCAATGTGACAGTAGAGACTACTGGTTCACTTGCATTGAATTGCCAACATCTTACAGTGAACATACAGTTGTAGGTAATGGCTTGGTTTTTATATTTATGCGAGAGGGTTCCCCCAGGCTACATATTTGCACAACAGCTGGGACTGAGCAAAGTCATTTGAACAAGTGCATTGCATGACCTCATTATTGTGGTACTTGTAAAGTTGGGCTCAATTAACCACGGTCTTTTCATCATGAATGGATTTAGAAGCAAATTTTTCATGAATTTTGGTATTATTAGCCAAGTGGAAATGGCCCTACTGTAAGATACTTGAAGCTGCACACTGAACATAAAAGTCAACAGTGATGTCAAAACTGCTGAGGCTGTCGCAGAAGCAACATTGAATTTTATATTGGGTTTTCACTTTCAGATTGGTTTAAATCAATTTTTCCAAAGATCATAAATACTAGATGAATTTTTCACTAGCAACTCTTTAAGTTGCAACATTTGACACCATAGTGTTGGATGTTGATTCCTGTGACTTGTGTATGCAAAATGCAGACTCAAGAGCACACCTGCCACATGTATTACAGCAAGAGCAAGTACCAGTATTTATGCCTTCATAGGGCAGGACCTCATCAGGTATAATGTAAAAGAGGAAATCAAATGCCAAAGGTGTAGAGGCAAACTACAAATATCTTGCATTACCAATGTCCTTTAACAGTATTCATACAACCTAGGAACACCTAGTACAATCTGTGTTTGTGTAACATTAAATTCAATTATTCATTGCTACTCAAAATAACAACTTCCCCCAATACTAAACAATCACAATTTAGCATTTGGCATTTGTAATGGGGTCTAGTTCTCTTCCTGGTAATATAAATTACTGTAATTTTCAAATTGACCGAATGACACAAGCTAAAATTCCTCATAACATCCGAATTTTCTATTCCTGTCAATATGAAATACAACATACATGTTTCGTAACTAATCCATTCCTTCACTTTGAAACATTAACAAAATTGAGCAAGTCGCATAAATGTACAGCAAGACCAGCAAACCAGTAACTTCATCAAATTTAATTGGTCAGGACTGAAGTCTAGCCTGGTAATTCACTATCAAGAGTCAATGTTGGGTTGTCAAAATTGTGCAATCACAAACAAGGGCAGGCACTAAAGTAATATTTACAACTTTTAAAAAGAGCGATGTCACATTGATTCAAAAAATTATAATAAAAAAAGGTTCTTTAACAAGATGAAAACAACAGTTAAATCACAACATATCATAAACATCTCCCTTTTGCAACAAAGACACATAATGGCATCTATATAAATGAAAGAACATTTTTCAGTCTCATCCCCTTTTCTTTTTCATGGCATCCTTGCTTCTACACCAAACACAAAATATCATGAGAAATTTATGTTGCTGGAGGACTAGCATACTATCACCATTCAAGAGAATGTTTCACAGCATTTTATACATTTTCTGGGGTCCGTTTCATGAAGTCATCACATAAAAGTCTTTAGACAAATCTCACAAGGTCTAAAGTCGCTCATATGTAGCTAAGAGAGACTTTCAAAGAGAAGTAAAATCCACTTCATGAAGTCTCTTATAAGTGTGTCTTAGGAACAAAACGTCTCTCTTAAGACTTTCATGAAACAGACTCCAGGTTTCCTTAGAATCTGCACAACAAACTTGGTCACATACTTCTGATTTAAACTTGCTCAGATCATAAGAATCATCATTACTTGACAAGAAATTGCTCTGACATTTTACATTAGAAATCAAAGAGAATCTGCAAAATCAAAACATGCAACTAAAAAAAAAAGTTAAAAAAAAGAGGAAAAAATTTCTGACCTGTTTTGATGTCTTCATTATTTTCTTTCTTCAGAGGATTATCTTGAATCACACCTTTTCTGCTTCTTCCTCATTCTTCTTGCTTTCCTTTTAATAGGTGGTGAAGATTTTCTCCTTCCTCTAAACGATCTTCTGATTTTCTTTCCAACTCTTGTGCTTTCCAAATGCATGACTTCTTTCTTCTATCTTTACGGAGTTATCTCTTGAGCTTTATGCCAAACTTCAACTGAAGAACTTCTTCTTCCAGCATAGAATAAATTTTGGCTTCAATCTTCTTTCTTTTAAACTGAGCATCTTCTTGTCTTTTGATTACCTCCCAAATTCTTCTCAAAGAGTGCTAAATCCTTTCAACTTCACATTCTTCTTCTCTTCTCTCTTCATCTCATAAATTTGCTGCTTTTTTTTTCAAAAACTTTTAGCTTTTGGGCTTCATAATCGAGATCTTCATTAACACATCTGTGCTTGCTTCTCTCTTTACTTCAATCTTCCACTTCTGTAGTGTATCTTCTCCAAAGCTTCTTCAAAAAATTTTAACATTTCTTCTACAGCTGCTTTATTCTGGGCCTCTTCTCTCCTTCCCGCTTGACTTCACTCTCTTTGTTGTAACCTTCACAACATCTTTTAAGAAAATGTTCTTAAAAACTATGCGTACTTCTTAAAACAGCTTCTTCACTCTACTCCGAAAAATCTTCTCCTCCTCTTCTTCCATTTCTTGTCTGATAACGGATTCACACTTTCTTGAAATACAATGAAGGTATCGGCACATGCTTGAATCTTACAGTGAGATCTTCTTCCCAATGAAACTTTTGTACTTCGTCTTGTTTTTCAACTTTTGTACTTCCTCTTCTTTTGCGATCTTGGTATGAAAATGTAAAGATATGGACCGCTCTAAACCATATTCTGTGACTTCATGCCAGATCCATCTTGAATCTTCTACAATCTGCCTGCTGAAAATCAGTTTCAAAAGGCGATACCCAAGAAGTGTACACCTTCTGTGATCAGGAATGAAAAGGGCATTTGGGTTTGTTTGTTTGCTAGTTTTTGGTACAATAATGTTACAAAAAACATGGATAAAACAACAGCATAATTTGTTTTCTTTCTGTTAAGGTTAACAATTTAGATGGCTGGTCCATAACCTAGCTACAATACTGTCACAATCAATTCTGACAGTAGTAAAACTTTGTCAATGTTGGAGAAAATTTGTTCTGTTTTTCTCTGCAGAAAAGAACAACGGATGACATGAAGTCGAAGGTGAGAACTTTAAGGCCTGAAAAGAAGCCACATGGGGAAGAATTTACACACAAACAGGCTAGAGACAGAATTAAAAGAAGATATACATAAAGAATAGAAAACATGAATGCAGTTAATTTACATAGATGTAGTGCACAGCTTTCAGGTGTTGGGTGGTTCTGGCCTTGGTGATGACGAGACCCGCTAGTAGCGGCCTAGAAATCCAAGACAGGGTAAATCAAGGGAAGGAAACATGACTGCACATGAACATTGGAATAAATCAAGACAACAGAATAGTGAAACAGAAACAATCTCTGAAAGCAGGACAGTCTGAACAGAAAGGCATAAAGTATCTGAAATATAAAACGCGGACAAAATGTGATTTGTAGTGCCCCAATAACAAGTTATGATGTTATATCTTTAGTGGAACAATAGGAAGTTGTTTATTGCTGTGCAGTACTGTAAAAGACTCTATCTTCAAAATACCATCATGGAATATATCATACTTTCTCCCTCCCTAAATCAAAAAGCAACACAGGATGTTGAGGTTGAACCATTCTTTTACAGTTTTAAACCATCAAATTAAAGGATGACAACAAAAGTATGACACATCTTAGCCCCATTTAATGTGCACCAACGACATCACTTATTGTCATGTCTATTGCACTGGCTTTCATGTGGCTGAAATCCCTGAAATTCTTGTCAAAAGAGTTTCACAAGTTCATGTGTGCAAAGGTGCAATCTTCTGGTTTACATTAAGGCCTCTGCCAATGGAAAAAAAAGGCAACAACAAATGAAACAGAGAAGACGCAGATCATCAAAGGAAAGGACATGGTGACGAAAAGAGAGAAATGATCAGAACAAAGAGGGAGAAAAATGAAATACGATGAAAACTCATGTATGCAATAAAAGATTTCACGACAGCCTTGACAAGAAGAAGCCTACTGGCAGATGCATGTTTACCTTTATAATCATAAACAAATCAATATTGAAAGTAAATGATGTTGCATGTAATGCATGTAGATACCCTCCCACCTCCCCACCCCCCCCCCCCAAAACCCCCCCCCCCCCCAATATCCCTCAATTTACTTTTGACATTGAGGAGATCTAAGGAGTCAGAGAATGCTGTGACCTACTTGGAGAGAAGGAGCGGTCTCGAGAGTAGTAACGATGTCTGCGGTGGTGCCTGTAGTAGGGGGATGGTGATCTGCGGTAGTACGGCGAGGGTGTGCGCCGGTAGTAGGGGGAAGGGGAACGCCTGTAGTAAGGCGACGGAGAGCGGTGATACCGGTCCCGGTATCCGTAGGAATCACGCCGTTTCTCTCTGGTTTGGTAAAAAGACACACAAGGAAAACAAAAGACCAACCACGAGATTAGAACAAATGATTTTCTGGACAATGAATAATTCTTTGGCACAGGAAGTTGGAAGAGAAATAGGTCCAGTGCACATTAGTTGTAAGGTCCCATCACTACAAGTGCCAACAACGTTTACAGTCAGCAAACACTTTTATTTTAAGCAAGAAATGCTTGATTAGAAACAGCCCAGCAAAAAAAAAAAAAAAAAAAAAAAAAGAAGAAGAAGCCAGAGGCAAAGAAACTGTGGACCATTGTACTCATGAATGCATCACGGCACATAAGGGCTTCATTCTTTGACCTTTGATCTTTATGGTGAGGGCAGGAATGCAATTGCCTTTTAGGTCAGATGAACCCGAAGCTGAGGGTTACAGGGGCATGGTAAGTTTTTATGACATGTACTTACCGAGTAGGCTTGCCCATGTACACACCAGGTGTGGGAGTGTGCGCTCTCTCAGTGATGGAGTAGTCCACCCGAATGCGCCTTCCGTCTACCTCAATGCCGTCTGTCCTTTCTCGTGCCTGGATGAAACAGGAACCATTTATATCAAATTGGTTTTCCTTCTTTTAACATTGAAATAAAGTCACAAATTCATTAAGCACACACATGCGAACATAACAATACCTGAAAATGAAAAATATCTTTTTTTGCATATCCTTCAAATCTGAAAAGGACATTCAAGGATGCCATGCCATTCTTCGTAACAACACAATCCAGTGTGTGTGCTATCCTGTAACAGTAAGTTTACGGGTGAAAGTGCAAGCACTTTACGAAAACTTTTATGAAGAAGGCATTTTCCTGAATAATCCCCAACAATGACAGACAACAAATTTCCTTATGAACATACTAAGGAGTACATCAGATTTTGATTCTTATCTCTATGCAAACTATGGATTGCTCTGCCTGTTGTAGAATGTGCCAATACTGACACAGATTTCCAAGATGTTATGACACACATATATAATATAGAGAGAGAGGGGAGAGGGAAGGAGGTAGGGAGGGAGGGCTTCAATGTGCACTTACCTCTGTGGCATCTTCAACGTTTTCAAAAGTCACAAATGCAAAGCCCCTTGACCGGCCAGTCTGAAGAGGCGAGAACAGATGAAAGTATACATTATGGTAGTCAATATATCACTAAAGTCAAAAAATCAACTCTCTACGAACATTACAGACATTTTATGTGGACTGACTACTTACATGTGCCAATATCCTTGACCAAAATAATAGATATTTCATCATATACTTTTAGATCATGACAAATAAATGACTACGACCTTCATCAAATCTATCCCAAACTTGGGAGAGCACAATGCCTTTGTACATTCATCACTGCTTCATGTTTGATCAAAGTTTGAGCTTCTTAAATATTATAGAATATATGTATAATAGTTCACAGTCCACTGGGACCAGGCAATATAAAATAAAACATAACACAAGCAAACATAAAACGAGATTAAAATCAAAACTAAACTCAACTGGTCAAGAGTCCAGTCTGGACCGTATCAGGTATTTATCATTGTACAACAGGATGTGCACGTACCTGATGGTCATAGACCACATTCACTGCCACCAGGGGCCCATAGTGCTCATACACGTCCCTTAGATCACGTTCAGTGGTATACAGGCTGAGGCCGAAGACACCTAGGCAGCTGTTCTCCGATGGATTTTCCTGTAAAGACAAGAACGCAGCAAAATCACAATACATAAACAAAACTCTTGGACACAAATTTCAAGTGTCATTGCCATGTCTCTGTAAACATTCTCTTTCCCACAACAGAACTGTGAAGCCAGATTTTAAGAACTTCCTGTTAATGAGAATGAAACCGTGATGTTACTGTGGAGTTCACACACTAATCTGTGCATAATCTTCATTTTTTTTTTTTTTTTGCTAATTCTAATTTTTTAAGATCACCTGACAGAGAAAGCTGCTTTGAATAAAAGCAGAGTAGAATAATGACACAGATCAGCATTATCTGTAAAACATAAGATGTACAGGTGCAAAGTAATTAACAAAAAATCAGCACTCTACCTATAAAATCAAGAGGGCACCAATAGAGGCATTTCTTCAATCAGTGATATTCTCTTTCTGCCATTAAAAATTTACAAAATTGGAAATTGTCTCCATCTTCTCCTCCCCCATCAAAAAAGTAGGAAAAAAGACACCAGAAATAATTTTCTTCAAATTCTATTAGATCAAACCTCACTTTTTTTTTCTTTTTTTTTAATACTGTTTAACAATCCTCTCTCTGAACAAAAAATCACATTGCAACAAATTTGAAATTGAACCCATGAACCTGATCTTATGATGTCACTATGTGAACCTAGATTGCTACTTGAATACACCTGGTTCCTGTCCAAACTAAAATGAAGTTCTCTGTCTATTCTTTTAATGTTGTAAACAGCAATGAGTTTGTACTGCAATGTTTCTTACCCTGGTTCCATGGTGACGTCTCCTAGTGGACATGGGGGATCGGCTGTGACTCCTTCCCTCTCTGTATCTACTGTGAACAGATAAAAAAATGCATCATACAAAGTCCATCTCTGACAAATACAGTTTAACGATAGAGACTGTTCTTTCACAGCATATAGTGAGCAATTATGTTCTAAATATGTTCTACATTATCTAACTGTGGTCTAAACTTAAAAATTCTTTGAGTAGAAATGTGAAAAGAATGAAATACATTCTATTTGCCAAAGAAACAGTCTGATGTGAATTGTTTCACTCAATCCAGCACCCTCCCCCTTTTGAAGGACTAGAGCTTGCCAGAAGAGTATGCACCACTCCATACAGATGCACATACGTGTATTGTAAAGACAGCAGCTTGTCTGAAACAAGTTTAACCTTCAATGATGTCACCACAGCCATATCAAAAAGCTTGTTGAGTCTGTGGCAAAGAACAAAGAAAGCAACATGAAAAAAAAAAAAGCAGAAAAAAAAGAAGAGTGATCGCAATTGCTTACTTGAGCCTTTGGCTCAGGTGAGCTACAGAGAAACGGACTATCTTTGGCAGTCTTCTAAATAACAAATAGACCTGTTTTCTACACCATAACAAGCAAGAATAAATCCTTGAATGTAAACGACACTAAGTTTAAGAACACATTACGATGACTGAAAGCAAGTCTGGTTTGCTACCACCACAAGATCCCCAAAACTTACGAGTGTCGGCGGGAGTGCTTTCTGTGCCGTCTAGACCTGGACCGGGACCTAGACCTGGACCTGGACCTGGAATAGTACGAGCGGCTCCTCCTCGATCTGTGCCTGCTCCGGGAGCGGGACCTGGATCTGCCTATCTTCTTGTCGGCAGTCTTCTCCTGGGCCGCGGGCTTCTCCTCCTTGGTCTCTTCTTCAGCCCCGTCTTGGTCCTGGTCCTCATCTTCATCCTCTACCTCGATGGCATCTGTTACCACTTCCTCCTTGTTGTAGCGGTACATGTAGAGTGAGGGACAGGTGAGAGAAAAGAGTGGGGGGAGGGGAGAATGGAAGACACAACAGGTTAACATCCAAGTAATCTTCACAAATCATTGCGTCACATAGCTGAATAATCGCCTTGAGGTTTAGATCCAAATACAAGGACATTTGTCACTTCGATATGAAACTGCTACTACAGGCACCTATATTTATCATAGTGCAAAGATATTTTAGTTCTCATGGACATGAATAATCTATTACGACTATGAGACTTGTAGCATACGGTACACTACTTCTTGACAAATTCAAAGATAAAGTCATTTACGCTGGGTGCATGTCTTCACTACCTAATGTTTGTATGTTCGCTGCGTTTACTCACATAATAGGAATTAGCATATTGCGCCAATTAGCGCCAGGTCATTTCTATTCACATTATGTACCATGTCCTCACTTTCTTTTGCTTAATGCGTTGTTGCTGTCCCACTGTTTTTTCATCAACAGTCGCTTACATAGTGACTTATTTTGAACGATCCAGGTTTTGTCCGAACTTGTTGCCTTCCTATCGAGTATCATTGACAGTTTTTCAATGACAACACGGAACAGAATGAGGCAAGGAAGAACAGGAGAAACTGGGAACCAGAACGGAAGAAGGACCAAGGAAGGACCCAGAAAATTCGGGACATGGTTCCTCCAGGTTCCTGGCACCACTCACCCAGAGAGGTAAGTGCTGCTAAAGTAATGTTTCGCGAGGCATAAACTAATCACAGCAGCATTGAACCATTTAATGACAGATTTTTTGAAAAGGCAAGAAAAAATAAGGGTGGCACGTGGTACTTAGTAATGGTAGCTTCCCCTCAAAAAAAAAAAAAAAAAAAAAAAAAAAATCCTTAGACCTATGGCGTTTTAAATGAAGGTGGCAGGGCTCCAGACAGTAGCAACATGATTGTCCACTGGCAACCCGATGAAAGTACTGCTACACATATTTTACTGGTAAATGGTGAATTGCATGTGTTATGTGTGTATGGGGAGCTGGATGGAGAACCTGGGAGTGGAAGGTACGCACGCACGCATGGGGGTCTGATCAGTGATGCAGGTGCATGCATGAACACATGCAAAAGCTGCATGGTGGCCACTCGACACTAGTACATTAGTAGTGCACTTGTGATCTTGCCGGGTCGCCAGATGGAAGATACAAAAAACATCCGTTAGTTTTCCCCATAAATTTATGAGTTGTTTTGACTTTCCATCACAAACTGCAAAGTGCAACTGCAAGGAAGACTCGCCGAAGAGAAATGTGAGAATTTTTCACATCTACATTGTATACTATCAGTTTTACCCATAATCTTTATAAAATGTGGCGACTTCATGGTATTGTAAGACAGCATCAACTCAAGAGAAATATTCCAGCTTGCTAACAATACATTAAAGTTAGTTTTACACATCAGTTGAAAATTGATAAAGAGATAGGACACACACTCAAAAAAAAATCAGAAACGTACAGTATGAGTTGACGTCACTCGTTTTACTCGTTTATAGCCTACTAGCCAATAAGGATCATCCAAGATTTGGAATAATCTTCCTTCTTCAGCAGTATATCATATGCAACATAACTCAACATTTTAAAACAGAGTTAAATCTACGTTACAATTATTTGGGGTTTGCAAGGGCGAATAACTAGAGTCTAGTCCCCTCACAGTCACACCCTTGCCTGCCGCACTGCAATCACTCTGATCAGATAGATACACCGCCATGGCCATTCATTATCTGTATGGATGATGTGCGGCGCGCAAAAGTTGCCTACGCTCAATACGAATACTAACGTTAGAACCCGCATGCACACGCGCAATACCGCCATCGTGTCAGACTGCAGACGGCAACACAACTGAAGATTCCTTGATTGTGAACAAACCTGCACTTTAAAAGCAAACAAATCAAATCTATGGTAACAAACTCACAAACTCCTCGCTGTTGAGATTTCCATCTGTGCTCATGATGGTTCGAATTTTATTGCAATCTTGGGCTCCAGTGACTACAAGTCCGGATAGGTTTTCTGTCCATCCAACGTTGAATGTAAGCGTGCGCGGGTGTGCGCGCGTCTAGGCACACACCAAGGCCTAGGATCCGTGTGCGCCGTGTTACTAGTGTTGCGCTTAGCATTGGCGCTATTACTCTTTCCCTCAAACCACGTGCGCCGCGTGTACGAGATACTCAGACCGGCCTGAAGTTAGTTACTTATTCCTCGTTCGATATTCGTCACCTGAAGTTAGTTACTTATTCCTCGTTCGATATTCGTCACCTGAAGTTAGTTACTTATTCCTCGTTCGATATTCGCTACAGTGCAGATCCTATCTGAAGTTAGTTACTTATTCGTGCATGTTACCATACGCAGCCCTGCCGCTGTCGCATGGTGACGCACGGCGAATCACTGCATTTGTTTTCTCGTTTGATATTCGCCATCTGGGGGGGGGGGGGGGGGGGGTTGGTGGGGTTCATCAAGTTTGTCAGCGCTGACAACTTGAATCACCATTGCCGTAACAGTCAGTGACCAGACCATCTCAGCCAATCAAAACCAAGGATTTTGCTGAAATTGTCAGCGCTGACAAACGTTGATGAAACACCCCCAGCCCTGTCGCTGTCGCACAGTAGGGACGCCGCGTCGCACGGCGTCTGTGTCTGATCTGGCTACTTAGGGGCCTATTCCTCGTTCGACATTCGCAACTTGAAGTTGGTTTCTTGGACCCAAATTGTAGAAACGCCCACTAAAAAAGTAGAACAAGATGGCAAGAACGTTGCCCACAAGAGGGGGGGGGGGGCTCGGTCCTCTCCCCACTTTTTTTTTTCATAACAGATTGGGCTAAGACCTTTTACTTTTTCTTTTTTTTTTTTTGCTTGTCAGCTGAAGAAACCATGAAGTGCCCCCACTTTTGAAAGCGTAGAGCCAACCATAAAACATGTACCTCCCCCAACACACACACGCACACACACACACAAACACACAATAATCACAATTTTACCTGGACGTGGCATCATTTGTTTGTTTTTTGTTTTCTTTTGTTTCGTTTGTTTCTTGTTTTTTTCCCTTTTTTTTTCCCTTGTCAGCAGCAGAAAGTGGAAGCGGCATTAGAAAAGAAAAGTAAAGGCCTTTTTTTTGGGGGGGGGGGATGTTTGGTTGTTTACTTGTTTACTTGCATTTTTGTTGCTTATTTTTGCTTAGCTTGCTTTGTTTTTTTTTTCTTACTTTTTGCTTTCTTGCTCGCTTGTCAGCAGCTGATCACCAAAACCCGAAAGTGGTATCTGAAATAAAAACTAAATGAAACCGATATGACTTAAATTGATGAATATCCTAAAATACTGGACATACTATAGACTCATAGCCGAATTTTCTTGACATTGACCTAGCAGAACCCCATGGGTCGCCCCAAGCTAACTTGCCCTGCATTCCCTATATACAGTTTGTCAAGATAGGACAAGTGATTGTTTGGTCCATGCCGTCACAGGCCCGTCAGGGCAACTACCACGCGTAATATAAATGAATATGCTAATATACATATAAAATCATTTGGGTGTTTTGTCGAGTTTGACCTACAAAAACCCCATGGGCCACCCAAACTATCTTGCCCTGCTTTCCCTATATACAGTTTGTCAAGATAGGAAAAGTGATTGTCTGGCCAATGTCGTCAGAGGCCCGTCAGGGCAACTAAAATGTAACAGGTACGGGTAAGATAAATGAATATGCTAAAATACATATATAATCGCGTAGGGGTATTTTGTCGAATTTGACCTACTAGAACCCCATGGGCCACCCCAAACTAACTTGCCCTGCATTCCCTACATACAGTTTGTCAAGAAAGGATAAGTGGTTTCCTGGCCCATGGCGTCACAGGGCTGTCAGGGCAAGTAAATGTAACAGGAATGATATAAGATTATTGAATATCCAGAAATACATACAATAATTATGACTTTAGGGGTATTGCGGCGACTTTGACCTACGAGAACCCCATGGGCCACCCCAAACTAACTTGCCCTGCTTTCCCTATATAGAGTTTGTCAAGATAGCACAAGTGATTGTCTGGCCCATGCCGTCAGAGGCCCGTCAGGGCAACTAAAATGTAACAGGTACGGGTGAGATAAATATGCTAAAATACATATATAATCGTAGGGATATTTTGTCGAATTTGACCTACTAAAACCCCATGGGCCACCCCAAACTAACTTGCCCTGCATTCCCAACATACAGTTTGTCAAGAAAGGATAAGTGGTTTCCTGGCCCATGGCGTCATAGGGCTGGCAGGGCAAGTAAACGTATAACATGAATGATTAAGATTATTGAATATCCTGAAATATATGATCTTAAGGGTATTTTGGCGAGTTTTACCTACAAGAACCCCATGGGCCACCCCAAACTAACTTGCCCTGCTTTCCCTATATAAAGTTTGTCAAGATAGGACAAGTAATTGTCTGGCCCATGCCGTCAGAGACCCGTCCGGACAACTAAATGTAACAGGTATACGGGTAATATAAATGAATATGCTAAAATACATATAATCGGATTGGTATTTTGTCGAATTTGACCTACTAGAACCCCATGGGCCAACCCAAACTAACTTGCACTGCATTCCCTACATACAGTTTGTCAAGAAAGAATAAGTGGTTTCCTGGCCCATGGCGTCACAGGGCTGTCAGGGCAAGTAAATGTAACAGGAATGATATAAGATTATTGAATATGCTGAAATACATACAATAATTATGATCTTAGGGGTATTTTGCCGAGTTTTACCTACAAGAACCCCATGGGCCACCCCAAACTAACTTGCCCTGCTTTCCCTATATACAGTTTGTCAATATAGGACAAGTGATTGTCTGGCCCATGACGTCAGAGGCCCGTCAAGGCAACTAAAATGTAACATATTGTACGGGTAAGATAAATGAATATGCTAATTTGCATACATAATCATAGAGGTATTTTGTCGAATTTGTCCTACTAGAACCCCATGGGCCACCCCAGACTAACTTGCCCTGCATTCCCTACATACAGTTTGTCAAGAAAGGATAAGTGGTTTCCTGGCCCATGGCGTCATAGGGCTGTCAGGGCAAGTAAACGTATAACATGAATGATTAAGATTATTGAATATCCTGAAATATATGATCTTAGGGGTATTTTGGCGAGTTTTACCTACAAGAACCCCATGGGCCACCCAAAACTAACTTGCCCTGCTTTCCCTATATACAGTTTGTCAATATAGGACAAGTGATTGTCTGGCCCATGCCGTCAGAGACCCGTCCGGGCATCTAAATGTAACAGGTATATGGGTAAGATAAATGAATATGCTAAAATACATATATAATCGTGGGGGTATTTTGTCGAATTTGACCTAATAAAACCCCATGGGCCACCCCAAACTAACTTGCCCTGCATTCCCTACATACAGTTTGTCAAGAAAGAATAAGTGGTTTCCTGGCCCATGGCGTCACAGGGCAGTCAGGGCAAGTAAATGTAACAGGAATGATATAAGATTATTGAATATCCAGAAATACATACAATAATTATGACTTTAGGGGTATTGCGGCGACTTTGACCTACGAGAACCCCATGGGCCACCCCAAACTAACTTGCCCTGCTCTCCCTATATACAGTTTGTCAAGATAGGACAAGTGATTGTCTGGCCCATGCCGTCAGAGGCCCGTCAGGGCAACTAAAATGTAACAGGTACGGGTAAGATAAATGAATATGCTAAAATACATATATAATCGTAGGGGTATTTTGTCGAATTTGACCTACTAGAACCCCATGGGCCACCCCAAACTAACTTGCCCTGCATTCCCAACATACAGTTTGTCAAGAAAGGATAAGTGGTTTCCTGGCCCATGGCGTCATAGGGCTGTCAGGGCAAGTAAACGTATAACATGAATCAGTGGCGTACCGTGGGTCAAGACATTGGGGGGGCACCTCATGGCAGCAACATCAGAATTGCATAACGTAACAATTAAATGCGAGCGAGCGGAGCGAGCAAGCTTGAAAATTTTGACATTTTACAGTCCCCAAACTGCCGTTTGTAGCTATATATAATAATATAATATGTATGTATATATATATATTTGCTTTGGAAATTAAGGGGGTTGCACCGGGCGCAACTGCTGGCAGTTGCTGGCAGTAACATCACGAGAATGGCATAACGATTAAATGCGAGCGAGCGAAGCGAGCGAGCTTGAAAATTTTGACATTTTACAGTCCCCAAACTGCCGTTTGTAGCTATATTTGTTCGCTTTGGAAATGCAGGGGGGGGGGGCGCACCGGGTGCAACTGCTGGCAATTACTGGCAGTAATATCAGGAGAATGGCATATAACGGTTAAATGCGAGCGAGCGAAGCGAGCGAGCTTGAAAATTTTGACATTTTATGTTCCCAAAACTGCCGTTTTTAGGTATATTTTTTCGCTTTCGAAATTAAGGGGAGGGGGCGCATCGGGCGCAACTGCTGGCAATTACTGACAGCAACATCAGGAGAATTGCATAGCGATTAAATGCGAGCGAGCGAAGCGAGCGAGCTTGAAAATTTTGACATTTTACAGTCCCAAAACTGCCATTTTTAGCTATATCTTTTCGATTTGGAAATTAAGGAGAGGGGGCGCACCGGGCGCAACTGCTGGCAATTACTGACAGCAACATCAGGAGAATTGCATAACAATTAAATGCGAGCGAGCGAAGCGAGCGAGCTTGAAAATTTTGACATTTTATAGTCCCCAAACTGCCGTTTTTAGCTATATTTTTTCGCTTTGGAAATTAAGGGGAGGGGACGCACCGGGCACAACTGCTGGCAATTACTGAAAGCAGCATCAGGAGAATTGCATAACGATTAAATGCGAGCGAGCGAAGCAAGCGAGCTTGAAAATTTTGACATTTTACAGTCCAAAAACTGTCATTTGTAGCTATATTTTTTCGCTTTGGAGGGAGGGGGCGCCCGGTGCGCCCCCTGGATCCGCCACTGGTAGTCAAGGGTGTCGGTTTATGTTTATGATTGGGGGAGGTATGACCAGCGAGGGGTGTCGAAGTGACCAAGCGGGAGAAGGATGTCCAAAATCTGCACTTTATATAGAGCATCCCCTAATTTGTTTGTGTTTGTGAGTGTGTGTGTTTCATATAGATGGAAAAGTTAGGAAATAGCCAAGGTCAAGTCTTATTATTGGCAATGCAAGGCATTTTGATATAGACTAGTATATATGTAAAGCAACACTGCAAAATCAATGATCAAGCTTTGATAGCAAATGTGTACAACCTATCAAACATCACATTGCGCAACATTGCAGGACTCTTTTTGCCATTCCGATGTTCTGAGTACACTGCGCACATCCTGCTTGTATTCAAAATGCCAACCAGGAATCACACTGAATCACAATATTTTGTCGTCTCCGGGTTTTTGAACAATGTTTCACTATAATACCTCTTTAATTATATGGTTAAAAGAAATCTTAGAAAAATTTCTTTTTTCTTGATCATCCTTTCATGTCGATTTCAAAAGCAGTTTAATTACCCTTGAATTACCATTTTGGTAGGTTTTTTTTTTTCTTTTTTTCTTCTTTTTTTTTTCTTTTCTTTTTTTTTTACCAGCGGATTGGGGGGGCACGTGCCCCCCCATGCCCCCCCCCCGTAGTTACGCCACTGACATGAATGATTAAGATTATTGAATATCCTGAAATATATGATCTTAGGGGTATTTTGGCGAGTTTTACCTACAAGAACCCCTTGGGCCACCCCAAACTAACTTGCCCTGCTTTCCCTATATAAAGTATATCAAGATAGGACAAGTAATTGTCTGGCCCATGCCGTCAGAGACCCGTCCGGGCAACTAAATGTAACAGGTATACGGGTAATATAAATGAATATGCTAAATTATTACAATCGTATTGGTATTTTGTCGAATTTGACCTACTAAAACCCCATGGGCCACCCCAAACTAACTTGCCATGCATTCCCTACATACAGTTTGTCAAGAAAGAATAAGTGGTTTCCTGGCCCATGGCGTCATAGGGCTGTCAGGGCAAGTAAACGTATAACATGAATGATTAAGATAATTGAATATCCTGAAATATATGATCTTAGGGGTAGTTTGGCGAGTTTTACCTACAAGAACCCCATGGGCCACCCCAAACTAACTTGCCCTGCTTTCCCTATATAAAGTTTATCAAGATAGGACAAGTAATTGTCTGGCCCATGACGTCAGAGACCCGTCCGGGCAACTAAATGTAACAGGTATACGGGTAATATAAATGAATATGCTAAATTATTACAATCGTATTGGTATTTTGTCGAATTTGACCTACTAAAACCCCATGGGCCAACCCAAACTAACTTGCCCTGCATTCCCTACATACAGTTTGTCAAGAAAGAATAAGTGGTTTCCTGGCCCATGGCGTCACAGGGCAGTCAGGGCGAGTAAATGTAACAGGAATGATATAAGATTATTGAATATGCTGAAATACATACAATAATTATGACTTTAGGGGTATTGCGGCGACTTTGACTTACGAGAACCCCATGGGCCACCCAAAACTAACTTGCCCTGCTTTCCCTATATACAGTTTGTCAAGATAGGACAAGTGATTGTCTGGCCCATGCCGTCAGAGGCCCGTCAAGGCAACTAAAATGTATCAGGTACGGGTGAGATAAATGAATATGCTAAAATACATATATAATCGTAGGGGTATTTTGTCGAATTTGACCTACTAGAACCCCATGGGCCACCCCAAACTAACTTGCCCTGCATTCCCAACATACAGTTTGTCAAGAAAGGATAAGTGGTTTCCTGGCCCATGGCGTCATAGGGCTGTCAGGGCAAGTAAACGTATAACATGAATGATTAAGATTATTGAATATCCTGAAATATATGATCTTAGGGGTATTTTGGCGAGTTTTACCTACAAGAACCCCATGGGCCACCCAAAACTAACTTGCCCTGCTTTCCCTATATACAGTTTGTCAATATAGGACAAGTGATTGTCTGGCCCATGCCGTCAGAGACCCGTCCGGGCATCTAAATGTAACAGGTATATGGGTAAGATAAATGAATATGCTAAAATACATATATAATCGTGGGGGTATTTTGTCGAATTTGACCTAATAAAACCCCATGGGCCACCCCAAACTAACTTGCCCTGCATTCCCTACATACAGTTTGTCAAGAAAGAATAAGTGGTTTCCTGGCCCATGGCGTCACAGGGCAGTCAGGGCAAGTAAATGTAACAGGAATGATATAAGATTATTGAATATCCAGAAATACATACAATAATTATGACTTTAGGGGTATTGCGGCGACTTTGACCTACGAGAACCCCATGGGCCACCCCAAACTAACTTGCCCTGCTTTCCCTATATACATTTTGTCAAGATAGGACAAGTGATTGTCTGGCCCATGCCGTCAGAGGCCCGTCAGGGCAACTAAAATGTAACAGGTACGGGTAAGATAAATGAATATGCTAAAATACATATATAATCGTAGGGTTATTTTGTCGAATTTGACCTACTAGAACCCCATGGGCCACCCCAAACTAACTTGCCCTGCATTCCCAACATACAGTTTGTCAAGAAAGGATAAGTGGTTTCCTGGCCCATGGCGTCATAGGGCTGTCAGGGCAAGTAAACGTATAACATGAATGATTAAGATTATTGAATATCCTGAAATATATGATCTTAGGGGTATTTTGGCGAGTTTTACCTACAAGAACCCCATGGGCCGCCCCAAACTAACTCCCCTGCTTTCCCTATATAAAGTTTATCAAGATAGGACAAGTAATTGTCTGGCCCATGCCGTCAGAGACCCGTCCGGGCAACTAAATGTAACAGGTATACGGGTAATATAAATGAATATGCTAAATTATTACAATCGTATTGGTATTTTGTCGAATTTGACCTACTAAAACCCCATGGGCCACCCCAAACTAACTTGCCCTGCATTCCCTACATACAGTTTGTCAAGAAAGAATAAGTGGTTTCCTGGCCCATGGCGTCATAGGGCTGTCAGGGCAAGTAAACGTATAACATGAATGATTAAGATAATTGAATATCCTGAAATATATGATCTTAGGGGTATTTTGGCGAGTTTTACCTACAAGAACCCCATGGGCCACCCCAAACTAACTTGCCCTGCTTTCCCTATATAAAGTTTATCAAGATAGGACAAGTAATTGTCTGGCCCATGCCGTCAGAGACCCGTCCGGGCAACTAAATGTAACAGGTATACGGGTAATATAAATGAATATGCTAAATTATTACAATCGTATTGGTATTTTGTCGAATTTGACCTACTAAAACCCCATGGGCCAACCCAAACTAACTTGCCCTGCATTCCCTACATACAGTTTGTCAAGAAAGAATAAGTGGTTTCCTGGCCCATGGCGTCACAGGGCAGTCAGGGCGAGTAAATGTAACAGGAATGATATAAGATTATTGAATATGCTGAAATACATACAATAATTATGACTTTAGGGGTATTGCGGCGACTTCGACTTACGAGAACCCCATGGGCCACATCAAACTAACTTGCCCTGCTTTCCCTATCTACAGTTTGTCAAGATAGGACAAGTGATTGTCTGGTCCATGCCGTCAGAGGCCCGTCAAGGCAACTAAAATGTATCAGGTACGGGTGAGATAAATGAATATGCTAAAATACATATATAATCGTAGGGGTATTTTGGCGAGTTTTACCTACAAGAACCCCATGGGCCACCCCAAACTAACTTGCCCTGCTTTCCCTATATACAGTTTGTCAATATAGGACAAGTGATTGTCTGGCCCATGCCGTCAGAGACCCGTCCGGGCATCTAAATGTAACAGGTATATGGGTAAGATAAATGAATATGCTAAAATACATATATAATCGTGGGGGTATTTTGTCGAATTTGACCTAATAAAACCCCATGGGCCACCCCAAACTAACTTGCCCTGCATTCCCTATATACAGTTTGTCAAGAAAGAATAAGTGGTTTCCTGGCCCATGGCGTCACAGGGCAGTCAGGGCAAATAAATGTAACAGGAATGATATAAGATTATTGAATATCCAGAAATACATACAATAATTATGACTTTAGGGGTATTGCGGCGACTTTGACCTACGAGAACCCCATGGGCCACCCCAAACTAACTTGCCCTGCTTTCCCTATATACAGTTTGTCAAGATAGGACAAGTGATTGTCTGCCCATGCCGTCAGAGGCCCGTCAGGGCAACTAAAATGTAACAGGTACGGGTAAGATAAATGAATATGCTAAAATACATATATAATCGTAGGGGTATTTTGTCGAATTTGACCTACTAGAACCCCATGGGCCACCCCAAACTAACTTGCCCTGCATTCCCAACATACAGTTTGTCAAGAAAGGATAAGTGGTTTCCTGGCCCATGGCGTCATAGGGCTGTCAGGGCAAGTAAACGTATAACATGAATGATTAAGATTATTGAATATCCTGAAATATATGATCTTAGGGGTATTTTGGCGAGTTTTACCTACAAGAACCCCATGGGCCACCCCAAACTAACTTGCCCTGCTTTCCCTATATACAGTTTGTCAATATAGGACAAGTGATTGTCTGGCCCATGCCGTCAGAGACCCGTCCAGGCATCTAAATGTAACAGGTATATGGGTAAGATAAATGAATATGCTAAAATACATATATAATCGTGGGGGTATTTTGTCGAATTTGACCTAATAAAACCCCATGGGCCACCCCAAACTAACTTGCCCTGCATTCCCTACATACAGTTTGTCAAGAAAGAATAAGTGGTTTCCTGGCCCATGGCGTCACAGGGCAGTCAGGGCAAGTAAATGTAACAGGAATGATATAAGATTATTGAATATCCAGAAATACATACAATAATTATGACTTTAGGGGTATTGTGGCGACTTTGACCTACGAGAACCCCATGGGCCACCCCAAACTAACTTGCCCTGCTTTCCCTATATACAGTTTGTCAAGATAGGACAAGTGATTGTCTGGCCCATGCCGTCAGAGGCCCGTCAGGGCAACTAAAATGTAACAGGTACGGGTAAGATAAATGAATATGCTAAAATACATATATAATCGTAGGGGTATTTTGTCGAATTTGACCTACTAGAACCCCATGGGCCACCCCAAACTAACTTGCCCTGCATTCCCAACATACAGTTTGTCAAGAAAGGATAAGTGGTTTCCTGGCCCATGGCGTCATAGGGCTGTCAGGGCAAGTAAACGTATAACATGAATGATTAAGATTATTGAATATCCTGAAATATATGATCTTAGGGGTATTTTGGCGAGTTTTACCTACAAGAACCCCATGGGCCACCCCAAACTAACTTGCCCTGCTTTCCCTATATACAGTTTGTCAATATAGGACAAGTGATTGTCTGGCCCATGCCGTCAGAGACCCGTCCAGGCATCTAAATGTAACAGGTATATGGGTAAGATAAATGAATATGCTAAAATACATATATAATCGTGGGGGTATTTTGTCGAATTTGACCTAATAAAACCCCATGGGCCACCCCAAACTAACTTGCCCTGCATTCCCTACATACAGTTTGTCAAGAAAGAATAAGTGGTTTCCTGGCCCATGGCGTCACAGGGCAGTCAGGGCAAGTAAATGTAACAGGAATGATATAAGATTATTGAATATCCAGAAATACATACAATAATTATGACTTTAGGGGTATTGCGGCGACTTTGACCTACGAGAACCCCATGGGCCACCCCAAACTAACTTGCCCTGCTTTCCCTATATACAGTTTGTCAAGATAGGACAAGTGATTGTCTGGCCCATGCCGTCAGAGGCCCGTCAGGGCAACTAAAATGTAACAGGTACGGGTAAGATAAATGAATATGCTAAAATACATATATAATCGTAGGGGTATTTTGTCGAATTTGACCTACTAGAACCCCATGGGCCACCCCAAACTAACTTGCCCTGCATTCCCAACATACAGTTTGTCAAGAAAGGATAAGTGGTTTCCTGGCCCATGGCGTCATAGGGCTGTCAGGGCAAGTAAACGTATAACATGAATGATTAAGATTATTGAATATCCTGAAATATATGATCTTAGGGGTATTTTGACGAGTTTTACCTACAAGAACCCCATGGGCCACCCCAAACTAACTTGCCCTGCTTTCCCTATATACAGTTTGTCAATATAGGACAAGTGATTGTCTGGCCCATGCCGTCAGAGACCCGTCCGGGCATCTAAATGTAACAGGTATATGGGTAAGATAAATGAATATGCTAAAATACATATATAATCGTGGGGGTATTTTGTCGAATTTGACCTAATAAAACCCCATGGGCCACCCCAAACTAACTTGCCCTGCATTCCCTGCATACAGTTTGTCAGGAAAGAATAAGTGGTTTCCTGGCCCATGGCGTCACAGGGCAGTCAGGGCAAGTAAATGTAACAGGAATGATATAAGATTATTGAATATCCAGAAATACATACAATAATTATGACTTTAGGGGTATTGCGGCGACTTTGACCTACGAGAACCCCATGGGCCACCCCAAACTAACTTGCCCTGCTTTCCCTATATACAGTTTGTCAAGATAGGACAAGTGATTGTCTGGCTCATGCCGTCAGAGGCATGTCAGGGCAACTAAAATGTAACAGGTACGGGTAAGATAAATGAATATGCTAAAATACATATATAATCGTAGGGGTATTTTGTCGAATTTGACCTACTAGAACCCCATGGGCCACCCCAAACTAACTTGCCCTGCATTCCCAACATACAGTTTGTCAAGAAAGGATAAGTGGTTTCCTGGCCCATGGCGTCATAGGGCTGTCAGGGCAAGTAAACGTATAACATGAATGATTAAGATTATTGAATATCCTGAAATATATGATCTTAGGGGTATTTTGGCGAGTTTTACCTACAAGAACCCCATGGGCCACCCCAAACTAACTTGCCCTGCTTTCCCTATATAAAGTTTATCAAGATAGGACAAGTAATTGTCTGGCCCATGCCGTCAGAGACCCGTCCGGGCAACTAAATGTAACAGGTATACGGGTAATATAAATGAATATGCTAAATTATTACAATCGTATTGGTATTTTGTCGAATTTGACCTACTAAAACCCCATGGGCCACCCCAAACTAACTTGCCCTGCATTTCCCTACATACAGTTTGTCAAGAAAGAATAAGTGGTTTCCTGGCCCATGGCGTCACAGGGCAGTCAGGGCGAGTAAATGTAACAGGAATGATATAAGATTATTGAATATGCTGAAATACATACAATAATTATGACTTTAGGGGTATTGCGGCGACTTTGACCTACGAGAACCCCATAGGCCACCCCAAACTAACTTGCCCTGCTCTCCCTATATACAGTTTGTCAAGATAGGACAAGTGATTGTCTGGCCCATGCCGTCAGAGACCCGTCCGGGCAACTAAATGTAACAGGTATACGGGTAATGTAAATGAATATGCTAAAATATATATATAATCGTAGGGGTATTTTGTCGAATTTGACCTACTAGAACCCCATGGGCCACCCCAAACTAACTTGCACTGCATTCCCTACATACAGTTTGTCAAGAAAGAATAAGTGGTTTCCTGGCCCATGGCGTCACAGGGCTGTCAGGGCAAGTAAATGTAACAGGAATGATATAAGATTATTGAATATCCTGAAATACATACAATAATTATGATCTTAGGGGTATTTTGCCGAGTTTTACCTACAAGAACCCCATGGGCCACCCCAAACTAACTTGCCCTGCTTTCCCTATATACAGTTTGTCAATATAGGACAAGTGATTGTCTGGCCCATGCCGTCAGAGGCCGGGCATTGCAACTAAATGTAACATATTGCACGGGTAAGATAAATGAATATGCTAATTTACATACATAATCATAGGGGTATTTTGTCGAATTTGTCCTACAAGAACCCCATGGGCCACCCCAGACTAACTTGCCCTGCATTCCCTACATACAGTTTGTCAAGATAGGACAAGTGATTGTCTGGCCCATGCCGTCAGAGACCCGTCCGGGCAACTAAATGTAACAGGTATACGGGTAATGTAAATGAATATGCTAAAATACATATATAATCGTAGGGGTATTTTGTCGAATTTGACCTACTAGAACCCCATGGGCCACCCCAAACTAACTTGCACTGCATTCCCTACATACAGTTTATCAAGAAAGAATAAGTGGTTTCCTGGCCCATGGCGTCACAGGGCTGTCAGGGCAAGTAAATGTAACAGGAATGATATAAGATTATTGAATATCCTGAAATACATACAATAATTATGATCTTAGGGGTATTTTGCCGAGTTTTACCTACAAGAACCCCATGGGCCACCCCAAACTAACTTGCCCTGCATTTCCCTACATACAGTTTGTCAAGAAAGAATAAGTGGTTTCCTGGCCCATGGCGTCACAGGGCAGTCAGGGCGAGTAAATGTAACAGGAATGATATAAGATTATTGAATATCCAGAAATACATACAATAATTATGATCTTAGGGATATTGCGGCGACTTTGACCTACGAGAACCCCATGGGCCACCCCAAACTAACTTGCCCTGCTTTCCCTATATACAGTTTTCAAGATAGGACAAGTGATTGTCTGGCCCATGCCGTCAGAGGCCCGTCAGGGCAACTAAAATGTAACAGGTACGGGTAAGATAAATGAATATGCTAAAATACATATATAATCGCGTAGGGGTATTTTGTCGAATTTGACCTACTAGAACCCCATGGGCCACCCCAAACTAACTTGCCCTGCATTCCCTACATTCAGTTTGTCAAGAAAGGATAAGTGGTTTCCTGGCCCATGGCGTCATAGGGCTGTCAGGGCACGTAAACGTATAACATGAATGATTAAGATTATTGAATATCCTGAAATACACATACAATAATTATGATCTTAGGGGTATTTTGGCGAGTTTTACCTACAAGAACCCAATAGGCCACCCCAAACTAACCTGCCCTGCTTTCCCTATATACAGTTTGTCAAGAGAGGACAAGTGATTGTCTGGCCCATGCCTTCAGAGGCCCGTCAGGGCAACTAAAATGTAACAGGAACGGGTAAGATAAATGAATATGGTAAAATATATTTTAATCGTAGGGGTATTTTGTCGAATTTGACTTACTAGAACCCCATGGGTCACCCCAAACTATCTTGCCCTTCATTACCTATATACAGTTTGTCAAGATAGGACAACTGATTGTCTGGCCCATGCTACCAGAGGCCGGTCAGGGCAACTTGATGTAACATGTACGGGTAAAATGAATAGAAAGTTAATGTTAATATAGGTTTTCCCGGTCAATTTCATACTTTTGTCATTCAAATTCCTATTCCGAGTATTCAATTTCACGCATTCGACGCTCCCAGCACTGAATCAGCAATCAAATTCAAAATCCGGTCATTCGAATTCACAATTGAGCATTCAAATTCACTGTCGGAGCATTCAAATTCACTATCAGAACATTCAAATGCACTATCGGAACATTCAAATTCACTATCGGAGCATTCAAATTAGAGAGAGGAGCACGCATTTCATCAATGAGCATTCAAATTCATGTCAAGCTGGCGACGGAATCTCGTCGGTCATTCAAATTCGTGAATAGGCAACCATGTTCCAAATAACTACATTCAATTTAAAAGAAGTCCTGAATTTAGTTAGTTTGGGGCCGTGTATGCATGTGTTTCCCATTTGGCTTTGAATAGATTGGGATTTATGATGATTATTTATTTTGCAGTAGAGGTCCACCTGTTCATTGACAATTTTGAACTCGCGCTTAGCAAAAATTAATATACAGGCACATGTCCCTCGGATTGGACATATTTGGAGGTCCTATGTATGAGAGAGTCACAACTCATGCACGTAAAAGATCCCACTCATTTAGTCATCGCAAAGAGCAGAACATTCAATTGGACCCCATATGGAAGACCAGCTATTGCAGCTGAATATGGGTACTCTATGGCAGCCATCTTCTTTGATGGAAAATGAAACAAACAATAATATTAGGCACTGTATAATATAATACGGAGGGTTGCAATGGTTGACACTTTCGAGGGAAAAAAAAAACAATTTCGACTATACTGAAACTGATACATGAACATTTTACACGTCTTGTTTGTTGTGTATTGCTGTCTTATTGATTTACTTTTGCGGGACTATGTGAGATCATTGTGTGTCAGTTTGTCTTTAAATTGATGAATTGTCATAATGTGGTTGGTGGTGGGGCGTTGTCAGCATGCAGCATCATCAAGAAATATGATTAAATTATCGTTGTGTTGTTTGAATGCACTGCTGATTGGACATTACAATTTGAAATTTATTGAGATGAAAAACAAAGCATACATGAACAGAGAACAATGTAGAACCTGTAAACAATCATAATTACACTATATGCAAGCCTTCATTGGTTGTGTTGGCCCTTTTTCCTTTCTTAAAAGTATACTCCATTTTCCTCGTTAATTTGATTGCACGAAGTAGGAACTTGATCGCCTAAAAATGAATTTGAACGCTCCAAACAAGCTCATTTGGACTATCACGTGACTATCGCATGAATTTGAATGTACGAGTAGGAAAGTCGGTGCTCGCATTTTGAAATTGAAGCCCAATCGTGAACTTGATTTCACGAAAATGAAATAGAACGCCCATAAATGAAATTGGTCGCCCGGATTCTGAATTCGAATGCCCGAATATTTTCGCGTGCGTGCGCTGCGTGAATTTGAATGACAAAAGTATGAAATTGACAGCGGGAAAACCTATATACATAATAGGGTGTCGAATTTGACCTACTATAGAACCCCATGGGCCATCCCAAACTAACTTGCCCGGCATTTCCTACATGCAGTTTGTCAAGAAAGAACAATGGTTTCCTGGCACACACCGCCAAAGGCCCGTCAGGGCAACTAAATGTAACCTGTAGGGCCCATGGGTAATAAAATAAATCTGGTAATATACATATAGGGGTATTTTGTTAAATTTGACCAACTAGAATCCCAAGGGCCACCCCCAATAACTTGCCCTGCATTCCCTACGTACAGTTTGTCAAGATAGGATAAGTGATTATCTTGCTCATGCAGTCAAAGGCCCGTTAGGGCAACTTTAATGTAACATATACGAGTAATACAGATGGATATGCTAAAATCAATATCTAATCATATAGGGGTATTTTGTCGAATTTGACCTTCTAAACGAGAACCCCATGCCCCACCCCAAACTTACTTGCCCTGCATTCCCTATATACGATTTGCCAAGATAGGATAAGTTATTATCTGGCCCATGCTGTCAAAGGCCCGTTTGGCAACTAATGAATGTAACATATACGGGTAAAATAGACGAATATGCTAAAATAGATATCTAATCATAGGGGTATTTTGTCGAATTTGACCTGCTATATAGAACCCTATGTTAACTTGCCCTGCATTCCATATACAATTAATCAAGGTACAACTGCTGATTGTCTGGTCCATGTCGTCAGAGACCTGTCAGGGCAACCAAATGCAACATGAACGGGTATGTAATGATGAAAGAAAATGCTTTATAGAATACATAAATTATCATAAGGGTATTTTGGCGAGTTTGACCTATTTGTACCCCATTGGTCACCCCAAAATTAACTTGCCCTGCTTTCTCTTTATATCATAATAGGAGAACACAACAGAGGTAGTCCGCGGCACATTAATTTTCCCGACATGTAGGTCAAATTTGACAAAATACCCCTATGATTCTATGTATATTAACATATTCGATGATTTTAATCATTTCTGTTACATTTACTTGCCCTAACGGGCCTCAGACGGCATGAGCCAGACAATCACTTGTCCTATCTTGACAAAGTGTATATTTGGAATGCAGGGCAACTTAGGTTTGGGTGGCCCATGGGGTTTTCGTAGGTGAAACTCGCCAAAATACCCCTAAGATCATTAATTTCAGCATATTCCATAATCTTAGTCATTCCTGTTACATTTACTTGCCCTGACAGGCCTCTGAAACCATAGGCCAGGAAACCACTTATCCTTTCTTGACAAACTGTAAGCAGGAAATGCTGGGCAAGTTAGTTTTGGGTGGCCCATGTGTTCTAGTAGATCAAATTCGACAAAATACCCCTATGATGCCACGTATATCACCATATTCAATAATCTTAATTATTTCTGTTACATTTACTTGCCCTGACGGGCATCTGACGGCATGGGCCAGACAATCACTAGTTCTATCTTGACAAACTGTATATTGGGAATGCAGGGCAAGTTAGTTTCGGATGGCCCATGGGGTTCTCCTAGATGAAACTCGCCAAAATACCCCTAAGATAATATATAATTATTTCAGCATATTCGATAATCTTAGTCATTTCTGTTACCTTTACTTGCCCTAACAGGCCTCTGAAGTTATGGGCCAGGAAACCACTTATCCTTTCTTGACAAAGTGTATGTAGGAAATGCAGGGCAAGTTAGTTTGAGGTGGCCCATGAGGTTTTAGAGGTCAAATTCGACAAAATACCCCTATGATTCTATGTATATTAACATGTTCAATAATCTTGATTATTTCTGTTAAATTCACTTGCCCTGACGGGCCTCTGATGGCATGGGCCAGACAATCACTAGTCCTATCTTGACAAACTGTATATTGGGAATGCAGGGCAAGTTAGTTTCGGGTGGCCCATGAGGTTCTCGTAGATGAAATTCGCCAAAATACCCCTAAGATCATATATATTTCAACATATTCGATAATCTTAGTCATTCCTGTTACATTTACTTGCCCTAACAGGCCTCTGAAGTCATGGGCCGGGAAACCACTTATCCTTTCTTGACAAACTGTATGTAGGAAATGCAGGGCAACTTAGTTTGGGGTGGTCCATGGGGTTCTAGTAGGTCAAATTCGACAAAATACCCCTATGATTTTACGTAATATACTAACATATTCAATATGAATTATATCTGTTACATTTACTTCCCCTGATGGGCCTCTGACGGTATGGCCCAGACGATTACTTGTCCTATCTTGACAAACTATATATTTGGAATACAGGACAAGTTAGCTTCGGGTGGCCCATGGGGTTCTCGTAGGTCAAAATCGCCAAAATACCCCTAAGATCATATATATTTCAGCATATTCGATAATCTTAGTCATTACTGTTACATTGACTAGCCCTGACAGGCCTCTGAAACCATGGACCAGGAAACCACTTATCCTTTCTTGACAAAATGTATGTAGGAAATACAACAGAAGTTAGTTTGGGGTGGCCCATGGGGTTCTAGTAGGTCAAATTCCACAAAATACCCCTATGATTCTATGTATATTAACATACATATTATTCAATAATCCTAATTATTTCTGTTACATTTACTTGCCCTGACGGGCCTCTGACGGCATGGGCCAGACAATCACTAGTCCTATCTTGACAAACTGTATATTGGAATTGCAGGGCAAGTTAGTTTCGGGTGGCCCATCGGGATCTCGTAGATGAAATTCGTCAAAATACCCCTAAGATCATATATATTTCAGCATATTCGATAATCTTGGTCATTCCTGTTACATTTACTTACAATAACAGGCCTCTGAAGTCATGGGCCAGGAAACCACTTATCTTTTCTTGACAAACTGTATGAAGGAAATGCAGGACAACTTAGTTTGGGGTGGCCCATGGGGTTCTAGTAGTTCAAATTCGACAAAATACCCCTATGATTTTACGTAATATATCAACATATTCAATATGAATTATATCTGTTACATTTTTGCTTGCCCTGAAGGGCCTCTGACAATATGGGCCAGACAATCACTTGTCCTATCTTGACAAACTATATATTTGGAATACAGGACAAGTTAGTTTCAGGTGGCCCATCGGGTTATCGTAGGTCAAACTCACCAAATTACCCTTAAGATTATATTTCAGCATATTCCATAATCTTAGTTATTCCTGTTACATTTACTTGCCCTGACAGGCCTCTGAAGCCATGGGCCAGGAAACCACTTATCCTATCTTGACAAACTGTAAGCAGGAAATGCAGGGCAAGTAAGTTTGGGGTGGCCCATGTCTTCTATTAGGTCAAATTCGACAAAATACCCCTATGATGCTACGTATATTAACATATTCAATAATCTTAATTATTTCTGTTGCATTTACTTGCCCTGACGGGCCTCTGACGGCATGGGCCAGACAATCACTAGTCCTATCTTGACAAACTGTATATTGGGAATGCAGCGCCATTTAGTTTCGGGTGGCCCATGGGGTTCTCCTAGATGAAACTCGCCAAAATACCCCTAAGATCATATATATTTCAGCATATTCCATAATCTTAGTCATTTCTGTTACCTTTACTTGCCCTAACAGGCCTCTGAAGTCATGGGCCAGGAAACCACTTACCCTTTCTTGACAAACTGTATGAAGGAAATGCAGGGCAAGTTAGTTTGAGGTGGCCCATGGGGTTCTAGAGGTCAAATTCGACAAAAATACCCCTATGATTTTACGACATATATTAACATATTCAATATGAATTATATCTGTTACATTAACTTGCCCTGACGGGCCTCTCACGGCATGGACCAGACAATCACTTGTCCTTTCTTGACAAACTGTATATAGGGAAAGCAGGGCAAGTTAGTTTGGGGTGGCCCATGGGGTTCTCGTAGGTCAAAGTCGCCACAATACCCCTAAACTCATAATTATTGTATGTATTTCAGGATATTCAATAATCTTTCATGTTACATTTACTTGCCCTGACAGCCCTGTGACGCCATGGGCCAGGAAACCACTTATCTTTTCTTGACAAACTGAATGTAGGGAATGTAGGGCAAGTTAGTTTGGGGTGGCCACTGGGGTTCTAGTAGGTCAAATTCCACAAAATCCCCCTATGATAATGTATGTATATTAGCATGTTCATTTATCTTACCCGTACATGTTACATTGCCCTGCCCGGCCTCTGACGGCATGAGCCAGACAATCACTTGTCCTATCTTGACAAACTGTATATAGGAAACGCAGGGCAAGTTAGTTTGGGGTGGCCCATGGGGTTCTCGGAGGTGAAACTCGCCAAAATACCCCTAAGATCATAATTATTGTATGTATTTCAGCATATTCAATAATCTTATATCATTCCTGTTACATTTACTTGCCCTGACAGCCCTGTGACGCCATGGGCCAGGAAACCACGTATCCATTCCTGAGAAACTGTATGTAGGGAATACAGGGCAAGTTAGTTTGGGGTGGCCCATGGGGTTCTAGTATGTCAAATTCGACAAAATACCCCTACAATTATTAGTATTTTAGCATATTCATTTATCTTACCCGTACCTGTTATATTTTAGTTATACTGACGGGCTTCTGACGGCATGGGCCAGACAATCACTTGTCCTATCTTGACAAACTGTACATAGGGAACGCAGGGCAAGTTAGTTTGGGGTAGCCCATGGGGTTCTCGGAGGTGAAACTCGCCACAATACCCCTATAAGATCATAATTATTGTATGTATTTCAGCATATTCAATAATCTTAATCATTCATGTTATACGTTTACATGCCCTGACAGGCCTCTGACGCCATAGGCCATGAAACCACTTATCCTTTCTTGACAAACTGTATGTAGGGAACGAAGGGCAAGTTAGTTTAGGGAGGCACATGGGGTTCTAGTATGTAAAATTCGACAAAATACCCCTATGATTATATATGTATATTACCAAATTCAATAATCGTAATCATTTCTGTTACATTTACTTGCACTTACGGGCCTCTGACGGAATCGGCCAGACAATCACTTGTCCTATCTTGACAAACTATATATAGGGAAAGCAGGACAAGTTAGTTTGGGATGGCCCATGGATTTCTCGTAGGTGAAACTCGCCAAATACACCTAAGATCATAATTATTGTATGTATTTCAGGATATTCAATACAGTGGCGTATCTAGGGGGGGGGCAAGGGGGGCACGTGCCCCGGGCGCCACTCCTTGGGGGCGCAAAAAAACAAACGAAAAAAAAAACGAGAAGAAAAAAAAAAGAGAAAAAAAAACGAAGAAGAAAAAAAAAAGAAAAGAAGAAGAAGAAGGAAAAAAAAAAAACTCGCCCGGAAGGGGGGAGGGAGAATGGTGGGGGGGGGGGGGGGGGGCAGAAAACCAAATCAAACAAGATAAAAACAAAACATGATGATGACGCGGACAAAATGACAATGTTTATTGTGTTCACACAAAAATTCCATATTCTGTGAGCTGAAATACAAACATTTTCGGCTCGCTCGCTGCGCTCGCTCGCCAAAATTTATATAAAAAAGAAGGTACGAGCAAAAGGTGATGATGACAAATTGACAGTGTCTATTGTGTTCACACATGTCAGTTTTTATCTAGCAGGCAAAATGTTTCACGGAGCAGCGGCTGCAATTTCTTTCGTTCTGAAGCGATCGCCAATTGGATCAAAAGAAGGCGCCAACGGGGGGGGGGGGGGGGGGGTGGGCGCAAAAAAAAAATCAAATAAGATAATAACAAAACGTAATGATGACGCGGAAATATACAAATTTCGGCTCACTCGCTCGTACTAGTTTAGAGTATTTTTTTCAAGTCCTCAGTTTGTTGGTATAAATCGTTATCTATAAGGCCGTCACTATATCTTGATTAGAATAATATGTAAGATTTAATAAGCAAAAAATGACAGGAATTCCATATTTGTAAGCTGAAATACAAAATCTATATCAAAATTCATTACATTTAAATCACCCTCAAAAGATCCCTTTTAAGTGCTTGAAAAAGCATAATGTGGACTTTGTTTAAAGACCCTACCGGGATGGGGATAGGGTTGAACACTTTTTCAGAAATTAGGGGCGCAATTTTCGTGCTTGCCCCGGGCGCCGTTTTCCCCAGATACGCCACTGATTCAATAATCTTTCCTGTTACATTTACTTGCCCTGACAGCCCTGTGACGCCATGGGCCAGGAAACCACTTATTATTTCTTGACAAACTGCATGTAGGGAATGCAGGGCAAGTTAGTTTGGGGTGGCCCATGGGGTTCTAGTAGGTCAAATTCGACAAAATACCCCTGGGATTATTAATATTTTAGCATATTCATTTATTTACCCGTTCCTGTTACATTTTAGTTACACTGACGGCCCCTGACGGCATGGGCTAGACAATCACTTGTCCTGTCGTGACAAACTGTATAAAGCGAACGCAGGGCAAGTTAGTTTGGGGTAGCCCATGGGGTTCTCGGAGGTGAAACTCGCCACAATACCCCTATAAGATCATAATTATTGTATGTATTTCAGCATATTCAATAATCTTAATCATTCATGTTATACGTTTACTTCCCCTGACAGGCCTCTGACGCCATAGGCCATGAAACCACTTATCCTTCATTGACAAACTGTATGTAGGGAACGAAGGGCAAGTTAGTTTAGGGAGGCACATGAGGTTCTAGTATGTAAAATTCGACAAAATACCCCTATGATTATATATGTATATTACCAAATTCAATAATCGTAATCATTTCTGTTACATTTACTTGCACTTACGGGCCTCTGACGGAATCGGCCAGACAATCACTTGTTCTATCTTGACAAACTATATATAGGGAAAGCAGGACAAGTTAGTTTGGGGTGGCCCATGGATTTCTCGTAGGTGAAACTCGCCAAATACACCTAAGATCATAATTATTGTATGTATTTCAGGATATTCAATACAGTGGCGTATCTAGGGGGGGGGCAAGTGGGGCACGTGCCCCGGGCGCCACTCCTTGGGGGCGCAAAAAAACAAACGAAAAAAAAAACGAGAAGAAAAAAAAAAAAGAAAAAAAAAAACGAAGAAGAAAAAAAAAGAAAAGAAGAAGAAGAAGGAAAAAAAAAAAAAACTCGCCCGGAAGGGGGGAGGGAGAATGGTGGGGGGGGGGGGGGCAGAAAACCAAATCAAACAAGATAAAAACAAAACATGATGATGACGCGGACAAAATGACAATGTTTATTGTGTTCACACAAAAATTCCATATTCTGTGAGCTGAAATACAAACATTTTCGGCTCGCTCGCTGCGCTCGCTCGCCAAAATTTATATAAAAAAGAAGGTACGAGCAAAAGGTGATGATGACAAATTGACAGTGTCTATTGTGTTCACACATGTCAGTTTTTATCTAGCAGGCAAAATGTTTCACGGAGCAGCGGCTGCAATTTCTTTCGTTCTGAAGCGATCGCCAATTGGATCAAAAGAAGGCGCCAAGGGGGGGGGGGGGTGGGCGCAAAAAAAAATCAAATAAGATAATAACAAAACGTAATGATGACGCGGAAATATACAAATTTCGGCTCACTCGCTCGTACTAGTTTAGAGTATTTTTTTCAAGTCCTCAGTTTGTTGGTATAAATCGTTATCTATAAGGCCGTCACTATATCTTGATTAGAATAATATGTAAGATTTAATAAGCAAAAAATGACAGGAATTCCATATTTGTAAGCTGAAATACAAAAATTTTCGGCTCGCTCGCTACGCTCGCTCGCCAAAATCTATATCAAAATTCATTACATTTAAATCACCCTCAAAAGATCCCTTTTAAGTGCTTGAAAAAGCATAATGTGGACTTTGTTTAAAGACCCTACCGGGATGGGGATAGGGTTGAACACTTTTTCAGAAATTAGGGGCGCAATTTTCGTGCTTGCCCCGGGCGCCGTTTTCCCCAGATACGCCACTGATTCAATAATCTTTCCTGTTACATTTACTTGCCCTGACAGCCCTGTGACGCCATGGGCCAGGAAACCACTTATTATTTCTTGACAAACTGCATGTAGGGAATGCAGGGCAAGTTAGTTTGGGGTGGCCCATGGGGTTCTAGTAGGTCAAATTCGACAAAATACCCCTGGGATTATTAATATTTTAGCATATTCATTTATTTACCCGTTCCTGTTACATTTTAGTTACACTGACGGCCCCTGACGGCATGGGCTAGACAATCACTTGTCCTGTCGTGACAAACTGTATAAAGCGAACGCAGGGCAAGTTAGTTTGGGGTAGCCCATGGGGTTCTCGGAGGTGAAACTCGCCACAATACCCCTATAAGATCATAATTATTGTATGTATTTCAGCATATTCAATAATCTTAATCATTCATGTTATACGTTTACTTCCCCTGACAGGCCTCTGACGCCATAGGCCATGAAACCACTTATCCTTCATTGACAAACTGTATGTAGGGAACGGAGGGCAAGTTAGTTTAGGGTGGCCCATGGGGTTCTAGTATGTCAAATTCGACAAAATATCCCTATGATTATACATGTATATTACCAAATTCAATAATCGTAATCATTTCTATTACATTTACTTGCCCTCACGGTCCTCTGACGGCATGGGCCAGACAATCACTTGTCCTATCTTGACAAACTAAATAAAGGGAAAGCAGGGCAAGTAAGTTTGGGGTGGCCCATGGGGTTCTCGTAGGTGAAACCCGCCAAATACACCTAAGATCATAATTATTGTATGTATTTCAGCATATTCAATAATCTTATATCATTCCTGTTACGTTTACTTGCCCTGACTGCCCTGTGACGCCATGGGCCAGGAAACCACTTATCCTTTCTTGACAAACTGTACGTAGGGAATGCAGGGCAAGTTAGTTTGGGGTGGCCCATGGGGTTCTTGTAGGTCAAATTCGACAAAATACCCCTACGATTTTGTATGAATTTTGGCATATTTATCTTACCCGTACCTGTTACATTTTAGTTACCCTGACGGGCCTCTGACGGAATGGGCCAGACAATCACTTGTCCTATCTTGACAAACTGTATATAGGGAAAGCAGGGCAAGTTAGTTTGGGGTGGCCCATGCTGTTCTCGTAGGTCAAAGTCGCCACAATACCCCTAAACTCATAATTATTGTATGTATTTCAGGATATTCAATAATCTGATATTATTCCTGTTACATTTACTTGCCCTGACAGCCCTGTGACGCCATGGGCCAGGAAACCACTTATTATTTCTTGACAAACTGTATGTAGGGAATGCAGGGCAAGTTAGTTTGGGGTGGCCCATGGGGTTCTAGTAGGTCAAATTCGACAAAATACCCCTGGGATTATTAATATTTTAGCATATTCATTTATTTACCCGTACCTGTTAAATTTTAGTTACACTGACGGGCCTCTGACGGCATGGGCCAGACAATCACTTGTCCTATCTTGACAAACTGTATATAGGGAACGCAGGGCAAGTTAGTTTGGGGTGGCCCATGGGGTTCTCGGAGGTGAAACTCGCCACAATACCCCTATAAGATCATAATTATTGTATGTATTTCAGCTACAATATTCTTAATCATTCATGTTACACGTTTACTTCCCCTGACAGGCCTCTGACGCCATAGGCCATGAAACCACTTATCCTTTATTGACAAACTGTATGTAGGGAACGAAGGGCAAGTTAGTTTAGGGTGGCCCATGGGGTTCTAGTATGTCAAATTCGACAAAATACCCCTATGATTATATATGTATATTACCAAATTCAATAATCGTAATCATTTTTGTTACATTTACTTGCCCTGTCGGGCCTCTGACGGCATGGGCCAGACAATCACTTGTCCTATCTTGATAAACTATATATAGGGAAAGCAGGACAAGTTAGTTTGGGGTGGCCCATTGGGTTCTCGTAGGGGAAACTCTCCAAATACACCTAAGATCATATTGTATGTATTTCAGCATATTCAATAATCTTACATTATTCCTGTTACATTTACTTGCCCTGACTGCCCTGTGACGCCATGGGCCAGGAAACCACTTATCCTTTTTGACAAACTGTATGTAGGGAATGCAGGGCAAGTTAGTCTGGGGTGGCCCATGGGGTTCTTGTAGGACAAATTCGACAAAATACCTCTACGATTTTGTATAATGTATTTTGGCATATTTATCTTACCCGTACTTGTTACATTTTAGATACCCTGACGGGCCTCCGACGGAATGGGCCAGAGAATCACTTGTCCTATCTTGACAAACTGTATATAGGGAAAGCAGGGCAAGTTAGTTTGGATTGGCCCATGGGGTTCTCGTAGGTCAAAGTCGCCACAATACCCCTTAACTCATAATTATTGTATGTATTTCAGGATATTCAATAATCTGATATTATTCCTGTTACATTTACTTGCCCTGACTGCCCTGTGACGCCATGGGCCAGGAAACCACTTATCTTTTCTTGACAAACTGTATATAGGGACTGCAGGGCAAGTTAGTTTTTGGTGGCCTATGGGGTTCTAATAGATAAAATTCGACAAAAAAACCCCTTCGATTATATATGTATTTTTGTATATTTATCTTACCCGTACCTGTTACATTTTAGTTACCCTGACAGGCCTCTGACGGCATGGGCCAGACAATCACTTGTCCTATCTTGACAAACTGTATAAAGGGAAAGTAGGGCAAGTTAGTTTAGGGTGGCCCATGGGGTTCTCGTAGGTGAAACTCGCCAAAATACCCCTAAGATTATAATTACTGTATGTATTTCAGCATATTCAATAATCTTAATCACTCTTGTTATACGTTTACTTCCCCTGACAGGCCTCTGACGCCATAGGCCATGAAACCACTTATCCTTTATTGACAAACTGTATGTAGGGAACGGAGAGCAAGTTAGTTTAGGGTGGCCCATGGGGTTCTAATATGTCAAATTCGACAAAATACCCCCTATGATTATATATGTGTAATATTAGCAAATTCAATAATCGTAATCATTTCTGTTACATTTATTTGCCCTGACGGGCCTCTGACGGCATGGGCCAGACAATCACTTGTCCTATCTTGACAAACTGTATATAGAGAAAGCAGGGCAAGTTAGTTTTGGGTCTCCCATCGGGTTCTCGTAGGTGAAACTAGCCAAATACACCTAAGATCATAATTATTGTATGTATTTCAGCATATTCAATAATCTTATATCATTCCTGTAACATTTACTTGCCCTGACAGCACTGTGACGCCATGGGCCAGGAAACCACTTATTCTTTCTGGACAAACTGTATGTAGGGAATGCAGGGCAAGTTAGTTTGGGGTGGCCTATGGGGTTCTAGTAGGTGAAATTCGACAAAATACCCCTACGATTATGTATTTTAGCATATTTATCTCACCCGTTGATACCTGTTACATTGACTTGCCCTGACGGGCCTCTAACGGCATGGGCCAGACAATCACTTGTCCTATCTTGACAAACTGTATATAGGGAAAGCAGGGCAAGTTAGTTTGGGTGGCCCATGGGGTTCTCCTAGGTCAAAGTCGCCACAATACCCCTAAAATCATAATTATTGTATGTATTTCAGGATATTCAATAATCTTATATCATTTCTGTTACATTTTTTTTTGCCCTGACAGCGCTGCGACGCCATGGGCTAGGAAACCACTTATCTTTTCTTGACAAACTGAATTTAGGGAATGGATGGCAGGTTAGTTTTGGGTGGCCCATGGGGTTCTAGTAGGTCAAATTCGACAAAATACCCCTACGATTACATATTATGTATTTTAGCATATTAATTTATCTTACCCGTACCTGTTACATTTAGTTGCCCTGACCGGCCTCTGACGGCATGGGCCAGACAATCAATTATCCTATCTTGACAAAGTGTATATAGGGAAAGCAGGGCAAGTTAGTTTGGGGTGGCCCTTGGGGTTCTCGTAGGTCAAAGAGGCCACAATACCCCTAAACTCATAATTATTGTATGTATTTTATAGGATATTCTATAATCTTATATCATTCCTGTTACATTTACTTGCCCTGACAGCCCTGTGACGCCATGGGCCATGAAACCACTTATCTTTTCTTGACAAACTGAATGTAGGGAATGTATGGCAATTTAGTTTGGGGTGGCCCATGGGGTTCTAGTAGGTCAAATTCCACAAAAACCCCATGATTATGTATGTACATTAGCATATTCATTTATCTTACCCGTACATGTTACATTTAGTTGCCCTGCCAGCCTCTGACGGCATGGGCCAGACAATCACTTGTCCTATCTTGACAAACTGTATATAGGGAAAGTAGGGCAAGTTAGTTTGGGGTGGCCCATGGGGTTTTCGGGGGTGAAACTCGCCAAAATACCCCTAAGGTCATAATTATTGTATGTATTTCAGCATATTCATGTTAATCACTCTTGTTATACGTTTACTTCCCCTGACAGGCCTCTGACGCCATGGGCCACTAGAAACCACTTATCTTTTCTTGACAAACTGAATTTAGGGAATGGAAGGCAGGTTAGTTTTGGGTGGCCCATGGGGTTCTAGTAGGTCAAATTCGACAAAATACCCCTACGATTACTTATGTATTTTAGCATATTAATTTATCTTACCCGTATCCATGACAAACGTTGATGAACCCCCCCCCCCCCCCCCCCCGATGGCGAATATCAAACGAGAAAACAGACGCAGTGATGATTCGCCGTGCGTCCTAGGAATAGGCCCCTAGTACCCCGATCAGACGCCGTGCGAAGCGGAGTCCCCGTCCGACGCGACAGCGACACGGTAGCGTATACAGTAACATGCACGAATAAGTAACTAACTTCAGATAGGGTGTACACTGTAGCGAATATCGAACGAGAAATAAGTGACTAACTTCAGGTGGCGAATATCGAACGAGGAATGAGTAACTAACTTCAGGTGGCGAATATCGAACGAGGAACAAGTAACTAACTTCAGGCCGGTCATCACAACGGTACCGAGAAGCTACACCACCAGTGTTCCCTCGCGAGATCGAGGCCTCTGTCCCATGCCCGGCCCTCCCGACTAGCCCCTGGCCTGCCTCGCGATGTACCGGTGAGCCGTAACCACAGCACAGGGGCTCGTCTGATTGATTATCTATGACTATGAGGGACTAGGAACTTCATGTCCACTGACTGCTGACTGTCTGCCGAAGTTGCAGTTGTATGTATGCCAAAGAAGTCTTTCTCTTGAGTCTACCTTAGAACTTGTCAGTTTACAGATTAGATCTTGGCATTCTCTGCCTAACTTGCCGAAAGATCGGGCTGTCTGGTCGTTGCTGACGTTGGGGTATGTATGGGGATATGTTCAGGGATTAGAGTTCCATGTGTACCCCCCACTGCAAGTGGGAAAAAAGAGTGATCATCAAAGTAATGATTAAATTTAGGTGGCTTTAGGGTTGAATAGGGTTAGAGTTTCGGGTTAGGATTAGGTTAGGGTATCACTAGAAACTCTATGACTTTAATAGCATAGACAAAAAGATCCGTCTATCCGGAGGAGTCTTTTTTTTTTTTTTTTTTAACGTTATGCTCTTTCGTTACGATCTTTCGGTCAAGGTATGACTTTGACCGAAAGATCGGAGCAGAGCGATAACATCAAAAAAAAAAAGACTCCTCTGAACAGACGGATCTTTCTGTAAAGCGTTACGTATGACTGTGCTGAAGTTTGAAGCCTAAAAAGCCCTAACGTATGTTAAGTGAAATAATTTAGCCCCTAATTACCCAGGATTGCTAAATTGATTACCAGTACTAGAACTCTACAAGACTAATACCTGTAAAAGAGCTTAAATCTATTAAACACATGGAGGGTGTGTGCACTATTCAACATTGTGTGTAGGCGAGATCTATCATTACGAGTATTAGATGACACTAATGCATGAATGGGCAGGTACGTATAGCATAAAGTGTCTTCAGAGTGACGCCATTTGTTTTTTTTTGTGTGTGTGTGCTTGATATCCAGATATATTAAATTAGATTTGTTTAATATAATTTCATCCCAGAACTTTGTGTGTTGCATGGCCATGAATGCAGTACCAGGAGCAATGATTTCGCAGAAGATCCCTTCGCTCATGGAAGAGGGGGAGGACGACAACGATGAGGATGGCGCAGACGAGGAGGAGGATGTCTTCTTCACTGAAGCAGACTATGAGATGTACTCTTGGCGGCGAACCCTCGACATCACAGCCATTGTGAGGTGCAAGAGGCATGCAAACAAACCACTGGCAATGACGCAACAGTGAGTGGAATCACATGATTTTGATATCAAATAATGTTTAAAGGGATTGTATAGTTTTGGTAGAGAGCTAACTTCAAGTTTCTGAAACATTTTTGGTGAGATAATGAGAAACCTATGAAATGTGAAAGAGCATGTAATTCCAAGAGGAATTCAATGTTTATTTGATAAGGTAATGGTTTTGAAATGGCTGAGATATCCAAAACAGAGCAATCCTAATGAAAAAGTGGGATTCTCCTTTTAATTGCTTTGTTTTACTTTGTTTTTGGATGTCTCAGGCATTCCAAAACCGATTTTCATCAAATAAACTTCGAATTCCTCTCAGAATGGTATGTTCGGTACTACTGCGTATTTCATAAGTGGTTTCGTGGTATCTCATAAGTTAAAAGCCCAATCCTCACCTCAACCAATACTACAGTTGTATGCCATCCCTTTATAAGTCGTTCGTTCACTGTCATTGTGTCCGTTGCTGATGCAATCAAATTTTCACCCATTACTTTTATCCTTTATTTTATAAGATCCACCTTTGTTTAAATGCAGTATCTCTGAAGGGAGCAATCCCCATGGCATTCATGGCAATGAATATGATGAGTATGTAATAAGGATATTGGTTTCATGTTCTCTTTGCAGACAAGGCATTCATGTGTATTTTCTTAGAAACCGGTACTGTACATACTTAGTAGACCTACTACATTGATACAATAGCAGTTTGTAGCACCACTTCAATATACTGGTACTAGTGGTAGATGATGTTATTAATTTGATGCATGAGGGAAAAAAGGTTTGATTTAATTTACTTAATTTGTCATGACTTTTCTTTAAGAATACCCAGTTCATTTCAACAATAATCCATTATTGTCATAGTGCAAATGTTAAGTTTTGCAGGTTGCACTACAAAATGCGGAAATTTAGTTCATACAGATCAGATGCCACAAGGTCAGAAGTAAAGCTTTGTTTGAGTCTGTCTACTCTCTGAGTGTGTTTTTCTGTTCATGTACATTTTAATAGGAGGGAGAAAATTTCTATGAAAAGCCAAAATGCCCCAAATGTCTCTGTGGAGCAATGGCAACCGGTCAAAGCCACCATCAGCAAGATACCTTCCATAGTCCAAACGGTCAGTCTGAGTTCCCCATTCCCTGACCTGGAGTACCCTGACTTCTCTCGGCTGACCGTTGGCCAGCATCGCAAGTTTCTGGAACTCCAGACCAAGTTTGGAACGAAGGGCATCCGGGTCACAACCTCGCAGGACTCCTTCGAGCATCAACAGTGGCGGGTAAGTCTTGGGTGTCTTCCTTCGTGTTCATTGAAAGCGTTCATGGTGTGACAAGAAGATATCAAATATAAGGATCTGGTCAATTATTGAATTCATCAAGCCCATCATTTCAATGAAATCTCTATCTTTGTTGAAAGCTAGTAACAACATCAGAAAAAGTGAAACACTATTGAACAATGTGATGGCTCAATTTCAGAGATTTTGAACTTAGCAGACTGAGCTATGTAATGATAATGTAAAAAAACACACCAGTATACAAAAGTTTTGTGCATTATGCTATTACTGTCAAGTGATCTTTGAACAAATATTGCCAGCGTGTGCTTATGAAACCATTTCCTGAATGGTTCATTGTAACACTGCTGTCTGTGGAAAGTATTGAGCATGGCAAATCTTGTCAATCACAGAATTAATTTTTGATCATTTTACATTCATTGTTCACTCATATTTTTTTCATACCTTCGTATATGATATTATGTTAGAAACTCTGGCAGTGTGTAAAACCATGCAACACAGATATTTCAAATATTGAACATTGTCAGACAAAACTTTAATGTGAATATGCGCTACATTTAAGATCTCACAATTGAAGAACCAATCATGTAGATCAGAAGTAGGTCATGAGCAGTTTTGAAGTATTTTGTTTGATAATTGCACTCTCCCTTTTTCATGTATAGCAACTTGGAGCCCAGATCTACCAAGATCAGCAGGACTTCAACACATTTGCTGAATTTGCCTCTAGACGGTTTCCTGGAAATTATTTGGTCGTATCTGCAGCAGCTGTGCAGTACATGAGAGTGAGATCGATTGAATTGTTCATCAGCTTATAATTCTTAAATACTTGTAGTTCCATTATGGAAGTTTAGAGAGCTCTGCTAGTTGTAAAAGTGACATCAGACATAATATCTGGAGTAAAAGGATTAAAAAAAAAAGGAGAGAAAAAAAACAGTCACGATCACAAATCACAGATTTAATGTCTCATCAAACCCTATCCACTGTAGACCTCTTATATTTGTGTCTGCTGAGATATACTGTAAAAGTGGACATTTTCGCGGTGTTGAAATTTGTGCGCATTTCGCGCAACCAGAAACTAGCGCGAAAATAAAAGCATGTGAGTATTTTTGCTTGCCATAAGTTCCTGTGCATGATGTCTTGATTCCGCGGAATTAAAAACACGCGAAACTCTTCTTACGCGGCCAAGCGCGAAAAATTAGTCGCACGGAAATAGTCCCACGAAAATATCCACTTTTACAGTATGTAATTGAGGGGCATTCTCTTCTGGGGAATGGGCTTCTGATAACATAATTATTCAGACAGACTACATTTTGTAGTCCCTGTCCTTGAGCTTCAGACTCGATCAATTGTGTTCTGATTCAGGAGATTGAGTTGATCTTCATAAATTGTTCATAGCATTATTTCATAGATATTGAATTTTACACCAAACTTAGAACCCTAACTGTCAGGTTTACCTGTGCAGACTTTATATGATGGAAGCATCTATAGTAGTAGTCCATGCATGTACAATGTACAATCTTCATCGAAGTTGTCTTCCAATATTAGGGAGCTTTAGATTTTGACGCGCGGACGTTTGAGCCGACGCTTGCGCTGGACGTTCTCCTCTCCCTGCGTCGTGTGGAAAAGTAGCTTTAGATTACTAATAGTACGCTGGGACGCAACGTATAAAAAACAAAATCGCGCCCCCATATGATCAGTGCATGAAGAAGCTCTCTCTACGTCGCAAACTGTGCGGACGTGAAAATAGCCCAGTATGCGTAGTGAAAAACTCAGGTGACGCAAGCTAAAAATAGATTAACTTTACGCGCGCTACTGCGCACGCTCAGAACATGTTTTTTTCCTTTGAACGTCCGCGTGTCTAAAATCTAAAGCTCCCTATTATGAAGCTTAAAGGAGACTTCCATATGATTGACAGACTTTTACATTTGAACATCTATGAATTGGCTATACTGTGTACAGAGTTTCAGAACTTAAAGTGATTGGGATAAGGAATAAGAATGTTTTCAAAATTCATAACAAATCACAATGAACAAGGATGATATCATAGCAGCTTCACATAAAAATGCATGATTTGGGGCTCAAGGAAGCAGAACAGAAGAAAGCATGCATAAATTCTACACAGGTGAAGTTGCTAAGCAAGTGGTATTGTATTGGAATATGTGAGCCAGCTATGTCATCATCCTTGTTCAGTGCATTGTGTTTTGGGTTTTTCAGAGTATTGGTTTCTCTGCTCAAGGACCACAATAGATTCCACATATCTATATATTAAGCTGGTGATTTATGTACCACATAATATGAAATTGTATGTTTGAATTATCTGGAATATTTTTTTAAAGCCTTTTATTGACCTTTGACCTTCTTTCATCATGGCTGCAGTATTTCAAAATCAACCTGTAGAACTGTCAAAGCACAATATATCCTATTGCCCAAGTTTGATTGAACACTGCTAAATGCTTCTCAAGTTGGCATGTGAAGTTGGTAGTCATGAATACTGTGGTCTTGGCCACAGATGACATGTTTAATTGTTTATTAATGTACAGATTGTCAATGCTTGTTTAAATCAGCCCAGTGATTGCAGATTGCATTATTCTTGCACTCTTCTGTGGTCAGGAACGCCTGAGGGCTAACCTAGCCCGAGTGGAATCACTCCCCCGGCACTACACCGTACTGCAGACAGCAACGCTTAACCCAGGTGTGCCCCTGCCTTCTGACGCAACGCTGCAGAGAATCGGGGCACCAGTCATCACGGTAAGAAGACCTTGTTATGTCCCATGAAATCTAAAGAGAATGGTGGAAAGGTCTATGTAATACATCAAATCGTCGCCAGTCACACGAACCGACGAATCACTCGATTTTGGGTCAAATTTTCGATTTTGAGATTTTCAATCATTTCGATAGTAGACATTCCATACTACATATTCTGAAATTCTCAGTGTGTAATTCGGTGTAATTTTTACGTAGTTATCACTTTTGTAGAAGTATGTCATTCCATTTGTGAAAATTATTTGTTTTCCCCATAGACGCGTGTGTTAAACAATCAGGCGATTCGACGGTTCGGTGACCGCGCGTACTACATTTGTAGTACGCGCGGTCACCGAACCGACGAATCAGTGCGCATTGACTTGCATGTAGTTTTTGAGATTTAACAGTTCATTGACCGCGCGCACAGTGCGCGTACTATGTAATACATGTGTTGACAATGACAACGCTCAATGTACATGTACATATGGACACACATGGAAAATGACAACGTTCTTTGCAGACCGAAAATACATGCATGCAGCTCTTTGACGATTTCCTGCTTATTTGTTAACAATACAATTCGATAAAAACTTCACAAGTTAGGGCAAGAATTGAAGTCTGATGTACTACAAAAATAACTGGAAATTATAGACATGAAAGTGTAGCAACCATGAGTCAAAAATGGGTTAACTTCAAACGCGATTTTCTCGAATTGTCATTCTTACGCAAACCTGAGGGATTCGTCGGTTCGTGTGACCGGCGACGAAATGTGTGGTTGATAGTGCCTCGTGCAATGTATGCCAACATCATAGCAAGGGGCAGTTTACAGCAGTATGAGAGTAAAAATACACCAAGGGCTATTTGCAGCTACATAGTTACAGTAAGGAAGCAAGGGTAATTATACAAAAGAGTAAGAAGCAATGTACATATGAGTTTATGGTACTGTAAGACCAAGTTGGATTTTGGGTGAGTAGGATGGAGGAGTTGGTGTTTTTCCAAATTTTTGTAGCAGAAAGGTTGTAAATATCTATTTTATTCTCCCATTTTTATGCTCATAAGATTTTTGTCCTTCTGAAGAACAGACACCATCACTCTTAGTTTTTTTCTTCAAAAATCGGTTCCCAAATTTTGTGTATAAAGTATATTCATTGTGAAGGAATCTTGTTAGGTTTTTTTTTTTTTTCTTCTTCTTCTTCTTCTGTCTCATAGGGCAAGGTCCCCAAAGTGACTGTTCCAGAACTGAGTGAGAGCAAGATGTTCTTGAGGAAGACTCTCCCCTCAGGACAGGAGATGGTAAACACTTCAAAGAGTGCTCAGGAGGTAAGTACCTTGAGTCTTGTGATGATTTCAGCATCCCTCCCTCCTCATAGTCCAGAGAGGCATTTCATGAAGCATTTTGTCAGATATTTTTTCTGACAAACTGTTATAAGCTATGGAAATCCTGATATCTGATTGGCTGAGAGCAAATTTGTTTGACAAATTTATCAGACAATGCCCCCTAGATGGCATAGATTTGTGAAGAAACTTCATGAGATGAAATCAGGATGTGTTCTGGAGAGAAAGTAATGGCAACCAGAGCCCTGTTGCACAAAAAGATGCAACCAAACACTAGTCAGAAAATCAAATGCAAGCAAGGTATCAGCCAATTGGAATTACATATTCAGAGACTGATGTTTGATTTTATGACTTCTGTCTTGATCGCAACGTTCATGCAACTATACCCTGGACTGTAGACTGTAGGCCCTATGATGCTGACTTAATCTTGTATGATGATTTTAGCTGTTACTCAGTAAATGGCAGCTTGATATTTGAGCAGTTGCTCTCTGTTTACAACAGACTGGGTAATACTTCTGTCTGGGTTTGCTAGCTTATGTAGCAGGCAGTAGTTTTATTAGGAACCAAAGAAGAGGTGTGAAATGCAAGTTATGCATACTTTTGCCAACATATCTTTGACACTGCATGATAACCTGCCTAAGTTTTTGTTTAGAATGTGTAAGATGAGGTAAAAGATTTCTCTCACATTTTTCTCGAGCAGCAAATAATTCTTGTATGGTAGCCCCATTGAAAACATTTACCTCTTCTCACCACAAATGAGTGGGGATATATTCTCCAGAGCCTTCGGATTCACTGTATTTACCTTGGCTGTATGAGCAATGATTCATATTGTGCGTACATGTGAAGGTCAATATTCATATGTCTTTGCTGTTACATCTTTTGTTGCACACAGGCAACTGAGGAGGATAATGCTCAAAGATTAGCAGAATTCCACGGAGTCGACATCGTCCTGTCGGGGAGCGGTCTTCTCAGCCTCGTTGACAATCACGCGCCCCACTACGAGCAGCAGTGGGAGATTCCTGTGGAGGTCAAAGGTGAATGTGCAAATTGTATGTGCCAGCCTGACTTTGTAGGATTTCTCTGCCGTGTGTCTTATATGACTCCTAAATAGCATATTTTTTCCTCTTAGTTTTGACATGTATTCATGAGGTTACGATATATCAAACAACGGCTGAACAGTGAGTTAAGTTACACAGTGTAAGCATTTTTGTCATCTCCATAACTGGAAAAACAAGCAGACTGAGAATGGGCCAATGAAACATCACAGTTATGTCTCTGTTTAAATATCTTTGAATATATACAATGATGCAGCTTTTACCCCCCCCCCCCCCCAAAAAAAAAAAAAAAAAAAACAACAACAAAAAACAACAACAACAACAACAACACTTTCTTATACATTTGATAATAGTGGAGCTTATACAGAGGGAGACCTATGCATGCATGTTTCTTTTAAGAAAGAAATGGGATAGACTGAACTACTGTTGTACTGCTGGTCATCTTGTACCCTGAATCATGCGTTGATTTTATGTGCAGAACATGTTTGTGTGTATGTGCAAGGCATGTGTGCATATACGAACTCCAAATTATAAATCATGGCTCATACATTAAGTAAATGTAAAGCTTGCGTGCATCATTTCCATTCCAATAATTACTTTGAAAGGAAAGACTTTCCAAGTTCACAGGTTAAGATACTTTCTCTTCTTGTGTATACAGGTGGCTCCCATTATAACAAAGTCCTGGGGACTAGCAGTTTTCTTTTATTATACCAAAATTTTTGTTGCACTTGAACAAGTATTAAGGAAAGAATATAAAGAAATATAAATGATAATTTGGGGACCTGAATTTTTACTTCATTATAGCACAATTTTGTCACAACTGTGTCTGTTATAATGGGAGTGCACTTTATATCATTTCTATTTTGTCCTACAGCTAATGCAGAGTCAACGGCAAAGCAGAAAGTTGTATTTCTTAAGAAGCCGCTGATGAAGCATGCCTACTACCCACATGAAGCTAATGCCATCTACCACAAATTTGCACTGAAGCGGATCTTGGTGAGTGAGACACGGGACAGGTATGGTCGGACATCAGACGGGAGGGGCGAGCAGGAGGACGATTCTGCCGCGACGCACGGTGACGACGAGTTTGGGGACTCGTCCCTGTGGGACCTAGAGACGTTTGGAACTGACGTCCAAACCACCAAGATGGAGGATAGAAGTGAAGAGGAAGCAGATGAGCTTGTGGTGGACCAACCAGCGGACAGAGAGCTTTGTAGTGATCCTCTTGTGTCTGTTAGTGAAGACTACGTCAAGGGTGAAGTGAAAGCTGTCAGTCCCAGTCTTGATAATGTGCCTAATCCTTCCGATGTGACTAACGTCACTGTGTGTGATGCCGAGTCAGATGCTGGCATACCCGTTAAGATCCAGAGTGGTGTACAGGATGAAGAACTGAGGACAACTAGTGAGAAAACAGATGCTGTTGGAGATGAGAGATCATCACCACCATTGGAAGCACTTGATGCCAAAGGCAGCAACGGATTCAGTCAAAAAGGAATTGAGCCAAACCCAGGGATGGACTCTGGTTGTGCAGGGGATGTACTGGACATCGCCAGACCTCTTGAAGCCATTGCACACGATTGTGACTCCAAAGTAATGGATGATGTTGTCGTGGATAATGTCGCCATGGATACCAACCAAGGTGAGCTGGAGCAAGGGAATGAGGACCAGGTATTGGCTACACCCACTCCAGGAAGGAAGACTGTGGCTAGAACGCACACTTTGAGTGAGTGCAGTAGTGATGATGAGAATAGACTGTGCATCGTGACTGATGATGACAGACACGTGAGTGATGCGGACGTGGTAGGGAAGAGAGAAATCAAGGAAACAGCAGAGAAGTGCCCTTCAGAGGATGAACAGATGGCGAGTACACCAACAAAACCAATTGAACAAACTGTTCTAGAGCACAACAGTGACGATCATGCAAATATCGAAGGTACAGATCTTAAAGAATCTGATCTTGACACAGTGGGAGACGAGGATGTCACAGATGAAAAAACTGGCATGGATGATGGTGGGGAAAGAGAGGAGAAAAAGGAGGAACATCCGGCTGGAAGGATGGCAACGAGAAGGAGTGCTCGCATCAGAAACCAGAGCTCAAGTGAAGAGAAGTCTAATGCTGACCCTCCTGAACCAGCAACAAAGAAGCGACTTAGAAAAAAGATGCTTCCGAAGGAAGATGTTGAGATGAAGGATGATGAGGGATCTCGTGGTCCCAGGAAGAGAGGAAGACGGAGAAAGGTTAGGGATAATGATGAAGATGAGATGAAGGATGAAAAGACAGAAAGCAAAGAATCAAAAAAGGATGTGTCTTCAGATGGACATACAGATGAAGGTAATGTGAACCAGAAGGCTGGGAATGCCAAATCTGCGGGACATGGTGAGGAAGGAACAAAAGAAGCCAACTCAAGTGTTGCAAGTGCAAAGACTGAAATGACAGTTGCACAAAGCGGTGACAGTGATAGAAGCAAAAATCCTGATTTAGGAGCAGACGAGGGTGCACCGGTGCCCCCAACTGGGAACGGCCAGAAAGAGCGTTCTCAGAGATTACAGGCAAAGCGTGCAAGATTGCTGACAAAGACCGGTCCAACCAAGACTTCCCCTCCCGAAAAACAGACTAAGAAGCGGCCCATTGCCACCAGAGGGAGTGGTCCCATGGAGTCCACCATCGACGAAATCATGCGACTCCAGGAGAAGATGCTGACTAGCAAGCAGTCTGCCACGCCCGCTCAATCTCACGTCGAGGACCCACATCATGGGGATGGTCCGGCTCAAGGCCAGAGCAGTTGTGGCCAGGGGGGAAGTGGCCCGCAGATACCGTTGACAGGTTCGCAGGTGGCTGGGATAGAGCTGCGAGAACCGGCAGAGGGGAACTGCGCGTACAGCTTGTGGAAGTTTGGCAGACTGAGGCTGCTGATCAAGAACAGGGTCCATGGACTGGTGACCACCGGACTTGAGACTGAGAACAAGGTTAGGGAATGGATTTGCATACTCCTGTCGTCATCTTTGTGCATTTTATTATTCATGTACAAATCTTGAATAAAGGAATAGTTCAGAATTGTCTTTAGGAAAAAGAAGATTAGGCATTCTCAGATCTCATTGCAGAAGAGAGGGCAGTTTGATGTGCTGTATACGCTGTTATTTTCACATATAGATACTTTTGCAAATGAGGAGGTCTCTGACATTTTGCGAGATATTGCTTTCGTGAATTGAAACCGAGGCTATCGTAAGTTTACTACTTCCCTAGTGCATGGCAACATTTTTGCGTGTTGTTAAATTCGCAGTCCAACAGTGATTTGAGAAATTCACAAAAATCAAACCCTCGCAAAAAAATAACAGCTTATACAGCATATTCTCATACCTACCTTTCTATTATTGAACTTGACTGTTAAAGATCCAGTAGAATAAGGAGGACTTCTGTCGTAGGACTACTGTTTCACTGGCGATTTCATTGATATTGGAGCAGTTTTTTAAACGCTTGGCATTCAAATTTTACAGGCAGTTGCAACATATAACTACACCTTATTTTCTATTTTCTATTTTATTTTCTATTTTTTAAATCAGTTTGTTAGCTTTAATTTCAAGATTTAGGGTTGCGTGCATTACTGTAGTAAGCTGTACTTCTCGTTTTTCTTAGGTTTTATTTACTAGAGCAGATGTCTTTGAGGAAACGATATTTAGCTGGTATCCCAGATATTTGGTTGCTTGCAATACTTTTTACTAGTTTTGTTTGGATGTTTGGTCTCTGGTAGGAGCAGGTGACGAGCGTGGTCTCCAAGATGGAGCGCCAGGCAGAGTTGGGCTTTGAGATGCAGACCGCCAGTGACCTGACCCGCATCTGGCTGAACATGTACCTTCACCCGGGTTCAAAGGTCATCAGAGGTCAGTTATGGGCTGGTTGGGGGGGGGGGGGGGGTGGGGGGAGATGTCATTTTAATAGGTCATACAAATTGAAATGAAATCGAAAACACAAATTTCAAGGTGAAAAGCTTGTGTCACAGGGTGAAGGGAAACATTGAAGGGGTGATAGCAGAGTGAAGATTTTGTTTGTGGTTTCAGACAAATGGTGAGAGTAAACAAGTATGTGTTAGTTTTAGAAAGGGAGTCGGCAGTCTCTGACAACTGCAGCGTTGGAATGGTGAAATGAATATTTCTGATTATGTTGTGCCTTTGCTATATTGTTTCAAACTTTGTTTGCATAAGATCACTCTACTAATTAAAGCCAGCAGGGCCATTGTCACAAAGATGTTTTTTTTTAAGTTTTTAGTTTTTAATTTTGAACATTAAAATTGCATGAGACAGTAAAAACTAAAAGAAAAAATGTTTGACACTTATATTATTCAGAGGGCTATAAACAGAAATGCAACATTAAAATTAAACTTTATGATCCTAATTTATTTTATTGATAACATATATTTACTTGGGTGATTTGATGATTTTGCAGCAAGTGGTTGCATTTCAAGACAATCATCTAAGGACTCATTGGTTTATTTGATATGGAAAAATAAACCTTATAGAAAATGTTCAAGAGTAACTCTTATTGGTGACCATGCTATCAATATTTAAAATCATTCTGTTATACGCTTAGATTACTCAAATATAGGTAAACCACTCTGAAAAAAAGAGAAAATTCAGAAAAAGAGCACATACTGTGCAAACTACTAGCAAAAGCAATGTGTGACAATTGATGAGTAAAGTTTTGGTCTATGTTAAAGTTTGTACGTAAGAAGATGCTTCCTCTATGATTGTTGTGCAGCCAAGGGAAACCTGTGTCATGATTCCCACTATAATTTTTCCAACAAATGGGGATAAATAGAATGAAAAACTGATGAAAAAAAAAAGAGAAAAAAAGCAACCCATTATTGATCCGTACTTGTTTTGTTTCCATTGGACTTTCCAGGCAGGATCGATGCCAAGACCTCTCAGATCCTCAGCTGGGAATCATTGGACAGTGCGGCTGTCATCAACTCACAACAAACCATCACGTGAGGAAGCATATTTAAATTTGGATGATTTCTAAAGGTTTTCTTTGAATGCATCCTTTAAAGGTAATGTGTTTTCATCATGGGATCATTTTTTTTTTCTTAACTTTGTATTCAGAGAGTCAAATTGCCAGACAGGGAGCTTTTGTTGTTTATGTCAATGAAGGACAATTTGTCAATTTGTTGTAATATGTGAAATTATTGAATTTTTTGAATGGTCACTCCCATGTCTCCAGTCCCAGTATGTGTCTGAAGATGTTGTACCACGTGCTGCTGAAGCTGGCAGCTTTACCTCCCGGGAGGTACCTCCTGCGGCACAGACCGGGTGACGCCCACGTCTGCATCTACCAGTGCATGGAGCAAGCCGCCAAAAATGTCAGGTGAGCCCCAGCAAAGGCCCATCTTAACATCAGGCAAAATCCAGCCATAACTGGACATGCTTGAGAAACATAATAAACTCAATAATCAACGATAACTCAACAATAATAAACAACTCAAAATAATATGATGTGAACCTTAGGACTTGTTGAATTGTGAAGTCGGAACATGAGCCAAAAGTATTCTGCCAGGTAATACAGTTCGACCTCGATTATCCAGCCATGTCGGGACCGGGGCTCATCCGGATAAGTGAATTGGCCGGATATGGGAGACACAATGTTAATGTATATAGCTGCCATCCAAGCTGCCGTCCCAGTGCACTGGCATCTAGGCAGGTAGCGTACCCCGCAATGGTGGTGTAATCTATGCTACCCTGCGCAAAATAGTAGTCCCTTACTTTTATGATGATAATGTGGTGTGAATTTATGTTAGTTCTGTTGGGAATATTGTAGGTAAATCGTGTGAGTTTCGTAGAAATTTTAATTGAGTTAAAGTCACTGTTTTTTCTCAATTTTTGGATGAAAAAAAAAAAGTCCTTCACTGCGTGAACGCGTCCGGATAATAGAGATTTCCGGATAAAAGGAGGCCGGAAAATCGAGGTCGAACTGTAGTTAGCCTGCTGTATTCATTAGAGGGCAAAAATAACCCCAAACTGAAAAAGGAAAAAAAAAAGAAATTCATAGATAAATGCATACATCAATGTCTTTATCTTTATCACTATTAATCTGCACTTAGAAGTATCAACAAAAATTATCCAGTTCAAAGGATTTTTCTGTCATAACAGTGATTTATGATGTGTGAGATCTTAGGCATTTATGTTCCAATCTGCAAGCTTTGTTGATAAAAGTTTACATGTCATTGTTGTGCTGCTCTTTTCTTTGTTTCCCCCAGATCATCTTACGACCTTCTCGCTGCACACCAAGCCAGTAAACTGTTGGAAGCACCACCTCCCACCCTTCCCTGGGTCCCGCTGGACTGCAATGCACCCTACCCGGCCAGCAGGTGGAGGGGCCGTGTGCCCCTCACTTTCCCTCCGCGTCCCCCTGCCTTGAAAAAACGTATGTTGCAATAGTCAGTGCGTGGCCACTTCTTAGTCATATTCTTATTGTGCAGTCTGCTCAGTCCCCAAACATTTGGGTCATCCTAGTATCCAAATTTTCCTAAAGAATTAATTTGACCATGTCTTAGCGCTGTTATGCCTTGAGTGTATGCTATGCTTTTGAAGGTGTTGTGGCCGAGTGGATAAGAGCACTCATCTCCGAATCACATGAGCGTGGTTTGGGTTTGTGGGTTCGAGCCCATGCAAAGCCAGACACATTTGCCCTTCAGCAAGGCACTTTGTTCACATTGCTGCTCTCCACCCAGGAGTACTATGTATAATGGGTACCCGGTCAGTTGAGAATGCTTACGTTGGTTGATCAGCATGTGTGCACCTGTAAAATGATGACTGGCTGGAATGCTCCCCAGGGAGTGGAGAGTGAGCACTGCCAGTGCTGGTTGGAAATAATGTATCCAGTGACTGGGGTAATAGTAGTCTGTAAAGCACACTGAACTTCGTAAGTCTGAAATGTGCTATGTAAAACAAGCTATAATTAGTATTATTACCCACTTTCGTGTCATGGCATTCAATGGTTTCTGTATGTTTCAAATGTTCATTGTTTCTGTGCAGAACCCACACAGCAGGGAGGAAAGCACAAGAAGAAGAAGAAGAAGAAGAAGAAGGCTACCCCAGCAAACGGCTGACACGGAGGGGATCAAAGAGTGCAGGACCAGACATTGAAACACAGTCTGACCACCCGTCCCCACAGAAACGAAGACCTCCAGAGCCCATTGTACTAGGAACGACTGGCTTCTACGGAAACAGAACAACTCGTCCTCTCAAGAGACTTTTGTAGGAGTCTGCATTTGTGGTTCATGTCATATTGCTGTATAAAATCTGTTTATTGTATAAGTTATACAAATTCCCAAGAACCTTTTCGTGATTGCATTTGCATGAAAATGATCTTGTTTCCCCAAGTAATGTAAAACTTAGAAGAAGCTTTGATACTTCTAAGAATCTGAGTGCAACATGTGGCTGCAATGGAATTGGCCCTTCTCTGAGGAAAGTATGCTCATAGAATGTGTGGTGCTCAAAGGGTTAAGATTGTCAGTCTGTCAAGATAGATGGCATTACAGTTAAATATCATGGACAGTCTGCAGACTGATTTATTTTATTTATTTATTAATTTTTTTTTTTTTTTTTTTTTGGGGGGGGGGGGGGCAGATTTGAACGAAACTTCCCTTATCACTTCATTGGGTGTGTTGCATTATGCATTGTACATAATGCAGTAGTCAAATATGATGCACGTGTAGAACACTGATGGACCAAGCTTGTTCCAGAGGAAACGTTTGCAAAATTTCCTGCATGATAATGATGGAGATGGGGTTCATATATGCCAGGAGGATAATTCATTGTAGGCATAAGATGAACTGATATGAACAACTTTCTGTGCTGGAAGTTCAGTTCACTGCTCCTGAAATCTTTATTTATTTATTAATTTGTCTATTTTTAATTCTTCTGGTATATTTGCAATAGTGCATTATGAAAGGATTATTTCATTGAAGTATGTGTAAAGCAACTTCAATTGTCCCTGGCCCAGGGACATGTCCCAGGGACATGCAGTATATGTGACATTAATAATGGTCTATCGTAGCAAAATGTCAAAGGAGCAATGTTCTGTGTTTTTATGCACCGTGATTGAGAATAATTTGAATAAGTGACAAAAATATCTCTTACAAATTTTCAAGATTAACATCATATGAAAGAGAAGTATATTGCTTTTTATGTGAGAAATAAACTGAATATTTTGCAGTTTTTATTTTGGCAAATTATGCAAGTCAGGCGCCATTTGTGAATGTAAAAACACACAAAAACATTAACTGTGATCCCTATATGATTGTCACGTGTCATGCATACATACATAATTCTCCATTCTGTACTGTACTCTACACGTGAATTTAAACACTTGTGAAATTGTCAGGAAGTCCCGTTTCATGAAAAATTAGACTTGCTAAATATATGGCGCATACAGTATTACCAAGCATACTTGTGTTCATGATAGATTACAGTAACATTCTGTGCTGCAAGTTTCTGTAATGGCTGACAGAGTACTGTTTATAGAATATCGCAGTTCATAAATAATAGAATAAAGTTCACTGACTCTGTGTAAGATTGTTGCATGCCACAAAAGTTCCTCTATATCTAACCATAATGAAAATCTGTCAAGAAACAGAAAAATGTAATTTAATTTCACCATTGGGTAGATGTATCAGAGGGTTTGAAATTAGTATCCCTAACTTTATGTAAATATTGCAATCTGCATGCAGTGTGCAATTGACTAGGATGCAAGTACCATCTTTTGTCCTAAATATGGCACAGTTAAACTAGAACAAACATACCGGCTGTATTTGCAAAGAGGACACTTTCCCACATCAGTCTCATCCATTGGAACCAACCATGTTTGGACTGGACTTTTCCACGCTATAGCTGAAAAAGGACCGTCTTTAGCTCAATTTCAGTGACCCTTTGCCTCAAGGAATTTTCTAAATTTTTAATCAGTACATCTATGCCTCATGTAGCTAACATTGGCAAAGTGATAAGCTCCACAATCCACGTTGGCTTTCAGTTTTTAAAATCATGTTAACAAGATCTGTAGTGTCCGACTTGAACATAAGATTATGCATCGGGCAACGTCTAAGTTGGAGGCATGATACAATCTATCAAGAAATGATGATGAATTAATAAGAAATGTTCAATCTCGTGTGGTTTATATATCATCAATTAATAAATGGTCTCACTTCTTTAACTCTTGATGAGTGGTGATCTGTTTTTCATGTTGCTTCACTAAATATCACTCTATTTTACCACAACTTTGTTTACTACAAACAAAACAGTGACACTCTAAACTCTCATGATAACAAAACAGTGACACTCCAAACTCTCATGATATACATGATCGATTTATTTCACATTCGTTACAAAATAATAAATAGAGGCAACATCTTTTAAGAAATTGCAAATGCTGTTTGAGACAAAATACATACTTTTTTGAAAGAATTGTTACTAGATTTACCACCACATCTGAAATTTATACACACACTTACAATCGCGTTGGGACTGGAAATGAATAGATCATACTGGTGGGAAGTACTATGGGGTGTCGAGCAAAACTCGGGCTGTCGTAACTGTCCACTGTCATTCAAATTGACCAATCAGAATGGACTACACACAAACATGTGATTGAATTTTATATTGACAGAATGCTAAGGTTAAATTAAACACCAATCGGAAGGCCCATGGCAAACATAATGAGGATAAGTTTAATGTACAACTGTAGTTTGATCATCAGAATGGGACTAAAGTAAAATATTATAGTTATGTTTAGTAAGGTAAGATTATGTACGTTATGGGATAATCTATGATGGTATATGTAAAGCACTTAGAAACTCTGTAGTAAGCGTGGTAAAAATGTTTTTTTATTATTAATATTATCATTACTATTACACATTCACATTCATGAAATTCTTCCATCGAGAGGTTTTCATTGCAACTGACTGACAAATTGCCCTGCATCGACGTAAATGAGCACCGAATTGATCAGTGTTTCAGTAGTAGCCATGATAAAAACCCAACACCAAAACCAACACTTGCTGTCAGGTGGAAGCTCAGTGGTCTAGTGGAGATGACGCCTGTCCGGTGATCAGGAGGTCGTAGGTTCGAATCCTGCTCGAGTATGTATGTCAATGATTTTTTATCATGGCTACTACTAAAACACTGATCAATTCAGTCTTATTTATGTCGATGTAGGGCAATTTGTCAATCAGTTGCTATTATACACATGTTCTCTTCTTCTTCCTTTTTTTTTCTTTTAACACACTATATATTGCACACAAATTCATAGTGTTTAGATGACGCTCCCACTGTCGTGGAAATGCTAGACTTGGTAGCCAGCCCCTTGTTCACCTGAGGGCTAAATGACCAAAACGGTGATTGGCCAACTCCAATAGTGTGGTCCTGTTTCCGCAAGAAATAGTATTGCCACACAGCAAGCATGATGACCTTTGAACCTGTCAGTCTCTCTGTCTTTATGTACCTGTCTTATAACTCATAATTTTAAAGGAAAGATACATCATTTATCAGTGCCCATGAAACCTTCATTTGTATAGTGTCATGTGGTTTCGGACACACAATTAAGGCAGAACCTCTCTGCCGCATCATATGAGTATGGCGTTTTCTTCAAAACAAACACACAAGACATCTTAATTGTGACCTTTTGTACATTGACAAACTGCTGAAACTGTAATTTTATCTCATTTTCAATTTCCCCGCATCAACTTAATCTGGTTCTATGTTCAAGGACGGTTCAAGTTTCCTGGCTCTGAACTTTAATATGAATTTTTACTCCCTTGGACTACACAGTAGGTGTAAATTCTATGTATTACACAGCCATACGAGGCCTATAAAATGACCACTACTTGAAGGGGCGAATTATGGCCCATAGTTGGTCCACTTTTGTGGTCCTCTACATTTAATGGTCACATTGCACTTCAAGTGTAAGACATCCAGTACACATGTAACATATTTTTAGGATCCATATTTTATGAATACTTATCCCTTCCACCTAAGACAAAGTAGAAGAGTCAGTGAAAAAATATATATATATTTACAGGGCATACTTATGCAATATACAACACCACACACAATGCGGGGGCAAATGCTTTTGTGCGGGCAATGCTTTTTTTGCAACCAACTCGGTTAGAGAAAGGATTTGAACCCTGATAAAACACCAGCATTTTCAATCACATGGAGCAAGAAAAATACAAACTGAAATGCACTGAAAATGACTACAAAATAATACAGAAAGAGATGCTTTTTCACATAACTAGCTCCTGCTGGACAAAAAAGGTTCTTGAGACTCCACCAGTTTGACTGGTAGTGAATACAGCTAATAACAAACCCATTACCCATGAATAATTCTCGGAGAACAAAATAGCTTAAATACATATAGATGGGTGTTGAGTCATATACAGTAAGCACACTTCACCCCCAGGAGTGGGATATATCACACACAGGCCAGGCAGAGACAAGAAATTATACATGTACCTTGTAGAGGAAATGAAGTATGCAACAAGTCAAAAATAATCATATATAGTTCTATACACATTGCAGGCATAATTTCCCCAAAACAACCAGCACAACAGTACGTCTCTAAATAAAGTAATCACATTTGCTTTCTCTGGTGGTTCACATGAGGTATTTCAGAGACAAAAGCTCAACAAAAACATGCTCACAAATGGAAAGAAATAACCGCAATGCAATTCCATCCTATGGAACAATGCACTAACAACAACGAAGCAAAAATGATAAAGAAAGCCAAACACGGCTGGGAAGCAGGTGTGGGGGGAACAAGGTTTGTGCAAATGATACATTGGGTGAGCGAGGTATAATTCATCATTAGCACCCCCCACTGAAGGTGTACATTGCACCCTTCTTCCTCTCCACTGGGGGTGGGGGGATGGCATAGCTTCTCATTCCATTGCTACAACTACAACTCCTCAGTCCTGACTAGAAAAGCCCCATTCTCTTTCTGTAACATTTCTGCTAAGATTTCTGTCAAAAATCGACTTGAGACTTGATTTCTGTTTGATTTCATATTTTCCCCATTTGGCATGGCAAAACGATGTCAAAATCTTTTGAGTTGCATTGTCAGAGGTGACCTTAATTTCCCCATTTTTTCTTGCCTATTGAATCATATTGGGTGCAAACCAGAACACTGCCTCCTCTGTCACAAGTCATCGCGTTTGCTGGGCTAGTTATCATCTTCTCCTCGTCTCGGGTAAATAAAACCAAAAATCCTCTTCAAGAATCTTGTAAAGAGGAGGTGTGGACTTCCTGCTACATGATACTGTATACGCCATATACAGTCAACCTCGCGTAAGTCGACATAATCGGGACTGAGCAAAACACGTCGACTTACGCGAATGTCGACTTACGCGTAAGTCGACATTTTGTCGACTTATAAATGAAAATTAATTTCCTCTGTACAGAGTAAGATTTGGATCACGATGCGGATCGCTACCCATATCTTACTCCTTTTGCCGCCAAAACATGCCTAGAACATGAGTAACAATAATGTTTTAGTTCATGCATAAATCTTGCGCGGGTTAGTAACAACGCACAATTCCCAAATCTCTAGAGAGATTTTGAGAGAGCGGGATCGGAAACCTAGGCCCGTTTCTAGACACTTAACGTTTTAAACTTGATTTGAAATATCAAAGGCAAATTCCCCAAAATTGCATTAAACTTTGTGATTTAAATTCAAGTGCGTTGCTGGGAAGATATGCGTGTGATTTCGCATGATTCTGTCGAGATTATTTTTCAGTGCCGACTGAGTTGAAATAATGGGATGTGTGATTTTCCTTCCCTAAGTCGCCATATTTGTTCTGCTTAAATTTGTATTGCCATACTCTGAAAATGAATTGTTCTCGCGCTCCGATTCGCAACATTACCGCTCTGTACGGGGGCCTGTCTGAAATAAAAAGAAGAAGAAAAGTTTGTTCATCCGAAAACGACATTTTTCGGACTACTATAACCTTCGTAAAAACAAACCTCTTACCATTGTCGGACTAATTTAACTTTGGACTGAGATTTAAAACTTCGGCATAGCGAACTTTAACACTAATTCGTTATCATTGTTTTCATTGACATTTTGTGAAGCAGCATGCGTTTTGGTAGTTTGAAACGTGTAAATGTTGCGATGTCTTTCCCCTGCAAGTGCAGACTAAGTTCGGTCACGGCGAAAGTTCCGTTACGAAATAAAAAATAATGCGAGCCTTTTCAACAATAAGCACTTCCGTACATTTTTATGCGTTTAAACGCAGTTTCTAGTTTCGGACAAGAACCGCAAGTCTTTTCTGCAACGCTCTTGCGTTTTAAAAACAGCGTTGCTTGTGAATTGACGGACTTGCATTTGATTTTTAGAGTTGCGTTTAAACGCAATTGAGTTTAGATTTCATACAATTTTCTAGTTTTGTGTTATTATCAAACGCAAGTCTTTTCAGCGTGCCATGTGATTTGATGGACTTGTATTTGATTTTCAGAATTGCGTTTAATTTTTAATTTTGCTTACGATAAGTCTTTTAAACAATAACACACTTCCGTAGATGTTTAGAGATGCGTTTAAACGAAATTTCTTATAGTTTCGTACAAAAACCGCAAGTCTTCTCTGCAACGCTCTTACGTTTGAATACAGCGTTACGTGATTTGATGGACTTGCATTAGATTTTTAGAGTTGCGTTTAATTTGTAATTTTGTTTACGAAATTTGTAAAAATGATGCAAGTCTTTTAAACAATAACACACTTCCGTAGATGTTTAGAGATGCGTTTAAACAGTTTCTTATTGTTTCGTACAAAAACCGCAAGTCTTCTCTGCAACGCACTTGCGTTTAAATACAGCGTTACGTGTGATATGATGGACTTGCATTTGATTTTTAGAGTTGCGTTTAAACGCAATTGTTTTAAAAAAAGTTTCCTACAATTTTCTAGTTTCGTACGATTATCAAACGCAAGTCTTTCAGCGTTCCGTGCGATTTGATGGACTTGCATATGATTTTTAGTGTTGCGTTTAAATGCAATTGAGTTTAAGTTTCCAACAATTTTCTAGTTTCGTGTGATTATCAAACGTAAGTCTTTTCAGCGTGCCAGGTGATTTGATGGACTTGCATTTGATTTTCAGAGTTGCGTTTAATTTTTGATTTTGCTGACGAAATGAAAAAAGTAATGCAATGCAAGTCTTTTCAACAATAACGCACTTCCGTAGATATAGAGATTTATTTAAACGCAGTTTCTTGTTTCGTATACAAAAACCGCAAGTCTTCTCTGCAACGCTCTTGCGTTTAAATACAATAGTTGCGTGTGATTTGATGGACTTGCATTTGATTTTTAGAGTTGCGTTTAAACGCAATTGAGTTTCAGGTTCGCAACAATTATTTTCTAGTTTCATACGATTATCAAACGCAAGTCTTTTCAGCAACGCACTTGCGTTTAAATGCAAAAGTTGCGTGTGATTTAATACACCTGCATTTGATTTTTTGAGTTGCATTATTCAATTAGTCGCATTGTAATAAATCTTTTTAGAAAGGGCCCTGGTTTTAATACCGCTTCGGAATAATCAACGTTAGAGTATTCATGCTTACAAAAACACCTATTTCATATTAGGATAATGAATACCTACTGGGACATAATGGTGTACAAAATTGTGCGTTTTGAGAAAAACGAGAGGGAGAAAAGGGGTAAAGTGAACTGTCTTGGGTACTACATGTAATGCTCCAGTGTAAATGAGTGTATGTCCTTTCTATATTCTGGCATACAAGACAATGGACGCATGGCGCGAACGCTACCGCGCTGTACACTAGCGAATTACCGAGTAGAAACGCAGCGAATCGGAGCAGGAAAACAATTCTTTTTCAGAGAATGGCGATAATTTTGAGCAAAAAATTATGTCGACTTAGACGAGGGAATTAACACGTACTTCAGCTCAGTTGGCACTGAAAAATCAGGTCGACTTACGCGAGTTGTCGACTTATAAATGTCGACTAAGACAAGGAAATTTTTAAGGAATAACAAAGGCAAAAATCGGGACTTTTTTATTGTGTCGACTTAAGCGAGTTGTCGACTTATGCGATGTCGACTTAGGCGAGGTCTACTGTATTTAGCATGTCTAAATTTTCGCGAACTGGGACTTCCTGCCGATTTCGGCGAGTGGTTAAATTCCCGACCATGGAGTCCTGTACTGTCCTGTACGAGTCCGTCACATTCATATCAGGGATCAAAGTCATTATTTTCGCTTGTCTTTAATTTCATGAATAGCACCTGACTCGCGGAATTCACAGAAAAAAAAAACTCGCAAAATATTCGGCGTATACAGGATTGGCATTGGTAGCACTCTTATCACAACCTTAGAAGTGATATGGAGTTGACCTTGAAAAACTGAACGTCATGAGACCGAGGAGAAAAAAAGAGCTTTCAATCAAGCAATGTTTTTAAGCATCCTCAAAAGAGGCTCTGAATCATCCTCGAGAAAGGTTGCCCGAGATGCTCTACTGTAAAAGTGGAAATCCTTGTAAGAATAAGTTTTCAAGTTCATTCGGGTAAAATGAATTTTGCATTTTTCGTTGAATTCCATACAACCAAAGAGATAAGATATTATTATATAGTACAAGCAAAAATATTTGCTAACTTTCATTTTTGCGCTAGTTTCATGCTACTTGGAGTGTGCAAAAATTTCCGCTTTTACAGTATCTCAAAATACAGAGCTGAATGTGTATGCACTTTAATTCATGCATAAAGCCTAACAGCAACAGACTCTTATGATTCATTGCACCACTCAATACCCACCTAGCTGTGACCTGCACAGCCTTTTCATTGTCACTCTGGTTGTTTCGTTTAAGAAATGGTCATGAACATAATCTCATGAAAGGACGGCACCACAACGGGCAAAGGCAACTATGATAAAATATGGATAGAAGTGGTCAACAGTTCGTCTTAAGATGTCTGCATCGAGTGACGACACATTAAACGTCACACAGCTAGCACACTCTGGACATCATTCAAAGTATGTATGGTTTGACAATGGTTGCAATAAATTGGTTTTAAATACCAGGATCGTGATGAATTAATACTGATTCATATAAAAATCTCCCAAAGGATAGCTTCAATGGGCACTCTGCCGAGTCAAATTCCTGAATGGCTGACAAAGTCCCTGGGGATGGATTTACTGCTGAAATGGGTTGAAGACTAGTCCCGAGTATACTCGGGCAGGAGCCTATGGGAAATGCACGTTGTAGCAAAATCAGTCCGTCCTCAACGGGTTAATGACTACACACAAGCACACTTGGCTGAAGACAAGGCAAAACTTCACAAATGTAATGCGAATGTCAAAAATACTTAAAATGGATGTGTCCCTGTTGCTTTGTACTGGACTATCAATCAAATATTAAGGATTTTATTTCAACCTTTCAAGGAAAGTCTATACACAACTTTCCCTCACTCTTTTTGTGTTGGGTATTTAACGGCAATCGCTCTTCATGTCCAAATTGACCAAACTGAAAAGAGCAATGCTAAACGAATGGAACAGTGAAAATTTCATTCAATTAAGGCGAAGAGTAAAAACATAGCATTGTCATGCTTTTGTTTCTCGAGTTGGGTTTGCACCAGAATTGCTACATATTTCTGAAATGGACGTAACAGATGGTCAAATGTGAAATAACTGAGAGAGACATCTTCAACTGTCTCCGATTCCAATGAAATTCATTTTTCTAGTGCTTTAAATGACCCAAATTTGAGCAGCAATCAAGGCGCCTAAACCGATGAGATATAAGCCGTTAAATTCATGCAATCTTGAACGACTCCGACATGTCACATAATCTTTATGTCAGCCACAACTGCACTGCAATCAGTTGCAAGTGGCTGCCATCACTGTTTCACAAGCGTGCTGGCATAAAAATCGTCACTTCCATTTTTGAAATGGATTCAGATGGAATGAATAATGTCCTCTGCATCACACAAACAAAGTATTAAAATAGTTAAGCCAATTTTATTTTTGATAGGGAAGCTTTGATTGCTGAATCTTTGAATCTCTTACCACCTTTTTTTTCCCCCTCATGATTTTCAAAAAAAAAAAAAACACCTTAATAGGAGATTCGTGGGATGACACCATAGTTTCCCTCATCATCATAGCACAAAATATTCTGATTAAATATATTCTTTTCTTTTTTTCTGTAGAAAACATGTAAACTTGCAACTACATCTGACACTTATGAGAAATTGTCCGATTTTTCATAGAAACTTTCACTGAAATAACTCCACTTTTTAGAGCCAATTTGGAGATGGCTTGGATTTCCCTTTAAACCCTTTCTGTGCTTTGAATGCTGCATGGCACAGAAATCCCCATAGCATTGTACACACTGTCCAAAGTCCCCAGTAGAGAAAGGGTTAGCCACCATATAGAAAATCACTTAGTGAAGAGATATTGGAAGGCGCATCAAGATTTTGAGTTCACTACTGCGGGAGATTCCTCTTCCTCCTCCTCCTCTTCGTCTTTCTCCATGATAACATTCCGCTTGCTGCTACCACCACATGCCCCGCCCCCCTCCTCCTCCTCGTCCAGCAGGAAGCGGTAGAAGAGCCCGCTGTCATGGAAGTGGTGCTCCTGGTGGGTGTGTTCCAGCAGCTGGCCCAGCAGGAGGCGGGTCCCGTACGCCGTGGCCTCGCTCCGCCCCTCCGCCAGCCCCACCTCCAGCAGCCAGTCCACCAGGTCGGAGCCCCGAAAGACGTTCCTGTACGTCCTCAGGTGGTATCTGTTCATATAAGAGTGAATACAGAATGGAACATAATATACACAACATCTGAAAAGCATAGACGGTGTATGTGCACAAAAACCTACTTCAGTGGAATCTCATCATGATGTCAGATATAACAAAATCCTCTAATACAACAAGGTGATTCTGCAGGATTCAACTCTAAATATTTATTAATCATTTATCATGTATCTATTTCACATTCATCTATTCTATATTGATCTATTTAGCTTTTATCTATTCATATAGAGAGAGAAACCTTGTAATTATGGTTTGAAGGTCCTCATTATAATGTGGCTTCCTAGAAGCAGAATGTGCTTGTAGCTTTTTGATATGATACACAAGCAGCACAAAAGCTGATCTGAAGAAACACTTTAATGGAAGAAGTTTGAAACATATGACGACTGGTACATCTTTGGTCTTTTATAAAGAAGCACAAGTGTGAAGTTATATTCTGAGCGCTGAATCTTGTTCAGTAAAGTTCATCCTTTACAAGAATCATCAGCCATTTTTGCATGGTGTAAACTGAAGTATTTATGCTCTTATCAGCAAGGAAAAATAGCCTACATTGATAAAATGACACACAGACAGATAAAAAACATAATACCAAAGTCTTTTAAATGATAGTTCTGCCTGACACAAAATGCCCGTGAAGATATGACTCATGATGTTCTTTGGCAGCTACTTTATACGGTCCACTCTCATTATAATTTCATCTATTCCCACTTTTGCTCTATTATGACTATTATTGACTATCATTGACTATTATTGACTATTATGACTTGCCTACCAGTTAAAATATATATGTATTTTTTTAATGCTAATTTCTTTTTGTGCATCTGCACTCATTTTTAAACTGTCCATCTGTAATAAGTTCGGCACTTACTTTAAGTCTGTCACTATAGCATCTTGGCACCGTGCCATGTGATGGGTCTTGAACTGTTCACACGTCATCATGACCTCTGGGCTGAGGTCGTTGCGTCGGGGCAACCGCACTTTCTCCGTGCCGTAGATGACCCTTCTGAACCTGGCGCAGAATGATAATTTGAGGAAAGAGAAGGGTTAGAGTTTGCATGTGTGGTAATCTGCATACTGCAGGGCATATTTGTACTAACCGCTTGAAACAGAACACAGAGCCACACCGCCACAAATTCTTTGCAGTCTTTCCATGGAATGACAATTTTCTTGGTGTGTGCAGTGTAAGGCACTTTCAGCATGCAGAAACACAGTGTGCTGTCATTACACTGTGGCATCACAGTAACACTGGGAGAATCTGTACACAGTGTGACAAGCTCACCACACTGTGGCCATGCAAGACACGAACAAGCAAACTTTTGACATGCCAATCACACATATGAAGTTTGAATTTTGACACAAAACTGTGTAATAGTGCAAACACTGTTTTCATGTAGTGCTACACGGTGTAACACACACACACACTACAGCAACAGATCTAATCACAGTGTGTGTGTGTGTGTTTGCATGACACTAAGGAGCTTTCTATTGCAGGACAGTAGGGCATACTGGATGAAGAGTTAACCCACCATCTCTTTCTCGCTCCGCCCTGATTTGTTGGCTGTTTTGATTTCTAAGGACAGGGATACATGCATCCACCGTATTGTGTAAGCGCCTAGCTGCCACACGTACATGTGCTGTACCCGAAGATACTTAAGCGACCCTGTCTACAGACCAAACCCTATTTCCACTCAAAACAGTCCTGCAAATTATCCAGAGAGAGCTATATTTGGCTTTGTTCATGTGTGCTAACTACCATTCCCTTTCCCTACCATTCTAAAATCAAAAGCTCACTTTTGTTCAAACTGGGAGAAGTAAACTAGTGTAACAAGACAATTACAGTGTAAACACTTCATTTTCCATGCAATTTCTAAAGTATGGTGTATTGCCTTTTCTTTGGTCAACTGCTTTAATAAAGCCAACCCTGCTAACTACGAAAGAAAAACATAAAAATTAAATATATACATCCTTTTTGGTCTACACTAACTGCTTATCAAGTTAGTGCAATATTGCTGGATTCATTTCACTTCATATTCTAAATGGAAAAATCAGAACATGAAATATTGTGCAGTCAAAAGCAATGGCAAAAACGAATTGAAATATCAATGTGGCATGTAACATTTTTTTTTTTCAAATCTGTTTACGCAGAACTGAAAACTTCTTCATACAAGAATGCAGCAGAAAACTCAATTGAATCCTCAACTGTTTAACAATGTTTCTGACTAAAATAAAAATCTAAGATGAATGGTTCTACTTGCTACCTGCATCTCTGATATTGTGGGAATATGAGCTATGGGAAAAAAAGGAGGAAAATGTTGTGGCTGACAATAATCCATTGATGTCCTCAGATGGCCAGACTCTGTGAATAATAGGATGTACCTACTGAATCTTTCACATAAAAGTGTTAGCAAAAGCCATTTTAGAACTGTTTAGTAGCCCTACCATATTTGTTCCTAGATAGCTTAATGGTGATAGCAACAATTCCATGTTCAACTGTTTGTTTGTTTGTTTGTTTGTTTGTTTGTTTTTGGTCTGTTAATTTGAATATGATTACATAGACCAGTCAGCAAGTTTCACATTTTTATTCATTTTCTTATTTATTCATTTGTTTTTTTACTCTACAAACATACGTTTGTCAGGGTTTCTTTAATATCAAACTCATACATATAGACTCGCTGCTTTATTTCACACAAATAAAGGCTTCTACTGGTAAATCATTTGATTATACTTTTACACAGTTCTGTTCCCATTCTGCATGCTGCTGGACACCACACAAATCAGAACATGATAAGGTATGATACTAACAAAGTCATCCCCATTCTCAATTCACGATGCACAAACCAAAAATCCCCTCAAACAAAGTGAAATAAAACATAACCCAAGACAAATTAAAGAAATCCCATGGTGACATATGTTGTAGCAACCTTTGCACACAAGGCCAATTCAGGTTTTGCAGGGACGCGACATTCATAGGTCTAGGGTAATTACCCCTAGGCAATTACCCTGGACCCTTCCCCTGGCTCTAATCCTAATCCTAATCCTGAACCTAATCCTAACCCTAACCCAAACTCTAAACCCTAATCCTAAACAGCTATAAAATGAGTCCTCATTCCACTGGCAAAATTACAGAGGCTGCATGATGCAGTTATCTGTAAAAGTGGAAATTTTCGCACATTTTGCGCAACCAGATGCTCGCTCGAAAATAAAAACACCCGTATACTTTTGCATGTCAAATGTTCCAGTAGTTATGTTGTGCTTTCTACAGAATTAAAAAAACACACAAAATTCATCTTAACCAGCAAGCGCGAAAAATTACTCACACGAAAGTGTCCCCTTTTACAGTACCACTTTAATGTCACTGTCACAAGGTATAAAACAGTTGTATTTATCGGTATATAGGTGTATCATACTTTGTCGCACGGTACTATGAAATAGCAATATATAAACTTTCTAATCTACAGATAGGCCTGTGCATTGTACATGGATGGTGCTTTAAAAAAAAAATAGCAAAAAAAAAAGATAATAATACAAATAATCTTTTAAAAGTCCTTGATTACAGTGATTGCCACAGGCAAGCTGGGATACAGTGTATTGAAGAGTTTGACATAGTACTGGTTATACAAAGTGTCACACAGAGTATTGTAAATACTTCAGGCAATTTTCAGCAGTCCACAAAAGTAAGTGCACAGAGAAGCATAATGATTATATATACATAAATTTAAAAAAACAAAACAAAAAGAAACATTGCAAGCAGCAAAGCAAGCCAATTCAGGGTAATATGGAGGACAATTCAAGCAACACTGCATTCATCACAGCCAGGCATAGCTTTTTAACAGTTAGTTCGACTTGGATGTAGAGGCAACAATTATACAGACAGAGGGCTTGGTTTTCTTTCAACCAAGAAACAGCCTTGTGTCTTCATTGGCACAGCACAGCTCTGTGCTCACTCATAACTGATGAAAAGCACAAAGGCATGACTTCGACTGGGCAAAGTTCAGGCAGAAATTGATGGGACACTGATCTAAGGAATTTGGTTACCAGGAAGAGGGATTCTTATTCATTTCTCTCTCTAGCCGCTGAAATAAGCCTGATGTTCCATTTGTGTGCATGTGTGTGTGTGTGTGTGTGTGGGGGGGGGGGGGGATAGTGTGTACAAAAATGAGTGTGTACCTCTGCCTGGCTCATATCATCCCTATAACCACCCTACTGCACAATCCAATCACCATCAATTCAGAAAGTTATTTTGTCTGAAATTGTGTCAAATTCACTGCTTCCTTCAATGACCCGAGGTCAACGTTATGCAAAGTTCTTGGTGCTTAGGGGTCAGACACCATTTGCAAAGAGAAATTGTGGAAATCCTTGGTTTGTTATGCCCCTCATATTAACAGGTGTACACACACTAACGGAAAGACTGTGACTGTAGGAAATGCATGGCAACTTGCTTACCACTGCTTCTCGTCATTTCAAAAAGTATTCATAATAGCTGTCAAGAAAGGGGTCTGGTTTTGCAGACACCCATCTTATGTGCATACACACTTACAGGTTTGTGGAACCATGACGATATTGTACATGTGTAAAGTTGTATCTAATACGGAGTTGGGGAACACGCACACGCATCCTGTGAAGTTTCTTGGAGCAGCACGGTGTGGTTTTTCCAGTTCACACAAGCCATTAGCAGGTAGGTTTTTGTTGTTTTTGTTGTTTTTGGTTGTTGTTGTTGTTTGTTTTTTTAATGATGAACTGGGATAGTACAGTGCTATTGCAAAAAAAAAAAAATTTCACATATGAGGTATTTATTGGCATGTACAAGTATGAGACGTACAGCATCACCTAGTGTTTGTTAAAGGGCTTTGCTTCGACTGGGTGGTGTAAATCCAGTATCATTTAAAATACTGGAATGTAACAATACAGCCAATAAATGCTTGTGAGTATGTAATACATGTTGATAATTCAACTGTATGATGCTATCTACCCGTTTCAAGACATGATTGCCGCTCTCTTTTGCTCTTGCCATTACAAATTATCTTTGATGTCAATGTAAGCTAAAAATGATGCAGAAGCAGTAAGCATGATATCATTCTAGTGATGCTTTGCAGATAAGTCTTTCCAAACGAACACAAAAAGCAAATAATAATTGAAATAATGACCATATAAAAAGCAAAATAAATGTAACCACAGCTATATAAAATGTATATTTGTATGATCTTCCAATTGGCCACATAAAAAAAAAATAATAACATTAAATGATGGCTCGCAGAGAATGTCAAATTCTGGTAAATGCAGTATAGCGATTTGAGGCAATACCTTTTTTTACACGGTTTTTTACAAAGTCTGGCCCTATCTCCCGAAGAAGGGATAGTTGTGATGAGAGAAAAGAGATAAAATTAGCCAATCACAAATGCATAAGACACAGGAAGAAAAAGTGTTAGTAAAATCAAAACAAACACAACCATCTTAATAAGAAAAGAAATGCATAAATTTTAGGAGCTTATAATTCATATACAGTTGAACCTCTCTTATCCGGCCTCCCTTTATCCGGATCTCTCTATTATACGGATGCAATCTCGCCGTGATTTTTTTTTTTTTTTTTAATAATTACGGGAGGAAAGGGGGATTTCCAACTCCTTGAGAACTCCTACACAAACACACATGAATTACATATTACTTCCAACATTAACATACACCTCTATTTTGGGGTCTGTTACCGAGTGTAACAATGAAAAGGTTGCAGTATACACATTACTACATGTGGTACTACAATGGGCTACATCAGTACATGTGTATGTATATGTACATGTATAAAGCATTGAGTCTCCCGTATCCGGCCAAATCCCTTATCCGGATGAGCCCCGGTCCCGACTTGTCCGGATACGAGAGGTTCAACTGTATCATATTATGATACTGTACGTGTTATCTGTTACATCATGCTGTACTAGTCACAGTAAATTCAAGGTCAGAATCTACAAAAGTTTGTTCTGGTAGGCACATGCCTCATGTTGCCAGTAGTGGAAAGAACATTCCAAATAACATTATGTAATTTTAAGGCTTTTAAGGAAATAAAGAAAAAGAAGCACATCACAACTCAAACTTGAGACAGTGCATCACTGCTCATTATACAATATCTGAAATACGTGCAAATATAACACTGTGCAGATACTTAAATGACACTCTCAAAAGGAAATAAAAATGGTTAAAAAGTTGTTATCAAATTCTTTGGGACCAGAAGGATGCTGGCAACATCCGTCTTTCCCCTTCTTTATCAGACCATTGATTGAAATATTCTATCGTCCCTGGGGTGAAAATGAAGAAATATTGTTTTAGCATTACATTTAGAATTCTAATGTTTTAAAACTCACATCAGTATTTTTGATAGTCAAAATGAGTTACTGTAAAAGTGGAAATTTTCACGCATTTCGGGCATCCACAAGCTAGCGCGAAAATAAGAGCACGCGAATATTTTTGCATGACATATGTTCTAGAAGTTAGTGTCCTTATTCTGTGGGATTAAAAACACGCAAAATTCATCTTACCCGTCCGAGCACAAAAAAATTACTCACGTGAAAACATCCACTTTTACAGTGCAAGGTTTTGGAACATATGCCAATTGAGATATGAGGTCTTGTCACGCAAAGGATGATGCACTGCTTGTCTACCATGCTCATTACGGAGTTTTAAGAAAGGGAAGAATCTCAAGAGACGTTGCACTTACATTCTGACGACGGGCATGATGACGTTCTCCGTGTCGAAACCGAAGACGGCGAGGGCAAAGAATCCCTGACCGAAGTTGAGGATGCAGTCCAGGAAGGAGAGTTCCAAGAAGATCCCTGACTGGGTGGACCCTAGGAGCTTCCAAAGGCACAGGGACAAGGCCTGTAGGGACACGGATCAATGCAACAAGATTCAGGGTCACTGCACTGGTGTCATAAACACTTTCTGTGCCAGGGACTTTGGACAGTGTGTACGACATTACAGGGTTTTCTGTGTGAATCGGCACTCAAAACATACTGAGGGTTAAAGGGGCAGAGGAGTATGAATGAAGTATATTGATCCCATATCTAGAGAAAGGCTTATAAGTAGGCATCCTCACAAAGAATCATCCTCAGTTTGCACTTTATATTGTAATCAGTTCCCTATGGGAACCTGGTGGCCATTGTATTAAGTCTATGGGGATTGGGGAATTCAGCATGGAATGGGTTAAGCCCCTCTTGCAGCAAGTACGCTAAACTCTGGATAACAAAACATACATAAACTGTTGGGAAGAGCTTATCTGAACTTCTATATTATTGTAGATATTTGGATGCAAAATCTAGAATACAGACACATAGAGTTACATAACACATTATTTAAAAAAAAAATCATATGAGGGGAAAGCTTTTACAAATTTCTTTGATGATTTCAGAAGAGTTCTCTTGTACTTTGGGTAAAAAATACTTGAACCCTAAACCTTGACGAGATAATTCTCTAAAGCAGCTCTTTCCACACTAAACTGGGATGGGATGTGCTGTAACAGCAGGTGATGGTGCAGTTAACAAGGGAGAGTTCATATTAACAATACTATAAACAATATCTGCCCCTTTAATGAATATTTTGACTCACCACAATCATGGAGAGAACCATGAGATAGAGGAGGACGAGATGGCGTCCCAGCTGGTGATTCTTGGCTTCATCCAGGGCCACCACATCCTCCTCTTCCTGCTGGCTGATCTCCTGCAGGTTGCGGTGCAGCAGCATGCGCCGGCACTCGTTGGACCGGTAGTGGGAGCAGTTGAAGCGGGCAGGGCACATCTGCCGCCGGATGGCCACGTTCAGGTTGGGCAGGTCCTCGATGTCGGTCAGCGGGGAGGACGAGGAGGGGGTGTCCGACGACGTGGAGGAACCCTCGCCGAAATCCCCACCGCGCAAAGAATCTGTTAGAGATGGGGACATTGAATATGGAGATGGGTCATTACCTCTGCAAAGGGGGTTATGATTTTGATGTCATTGGTTTGTTTGTTGTCTGAATGTTTGCAAAATAAGTAAAAAGTTTTAAACGGATTTGAATGGAATTTTCAGGATAAGCTGATAATGACACAAGGAATAGATGACTAAACTTTGGTAGTGATCCACATCATTGTCTGGATCCAGGAATTTTCTTGAATTTTTTGAAGGATTATCACTGGGAACACGGGCCAACAAAAAAAGGAATTCAAGCTGCATGTATTTGAGGCACATATACGAGCACTGAGCGCACACTTTGGGCACAGCGAGAAGCTCATGTAGAGACCATGAAAGGATTCTGTATCATTGTGTGTCGAGAAATAGACCCATTTTTAGCATATTATGTGCATATGGGTGGTAATGAGCTGCTTGGCAGAGAGAGGTCTGCACTCTCCAAGTGCTTCTCGAGCATCTAAATATGACAGCTAGCGAGGCTCTCACATGATGCTTTGCTCTCTGGATCATGAAATAAAAGAAAGCGAGTCCATTTCATGGACCAAGTGATTCCACACATCAGTCCATAAAGTATTTTCTGTTTGCTCTCTTGCAAGAATATTTTTTGCCTGCTGCAAGTCTTCAGGCATCCTAGCACATCATCATTCTACCAGGCTCTACTCATGAGGAAATGACAGCATTGTAGACATTCAGTCATTTTGTGTCTTGTTGACTGCACTCTGGCCCCTTAAGCCACTAATCAAGTAAATCAAACTACAACCCACCCCCTGCGATGAACTACATCTGCCATGGATGCCTTTTTTTTTTCTTCCCTTCCATGCTAATCATTTCGGTATAGCAAAATAAGGGTTACTTGAGTGTGTCCAATTTATCTCTCACTCACCTTTTTCGCCTTTTTCAATGAGATTCTTTTCAAGGCTGACACTGGTGTGGCCCTCCGGCTCGCTGTCTGCCGAGTCGTACCCCGGGATGGACTGATACTCTTCCCGTCGGAAGCGGTCTCGACGTTGCAGCGCGAAGAGGAACACGACGGTCAGGGCGACGTTGAGACTCAAGACCACAACACTGGCAATCAACTGCGGTCAGTGGGAGGAAGAACAGGAGGAGACAAGGTTAAAGAATGCATCCTTTTTGGCTTTTTGCAACCACCATAGAAAGTGGATTGCCCTCTCACATGCTTGCTTCTCTCATGCATCATAATGGGTGTGGTGTAGTCAAGAGGATTGCCCATTCCACACTCAATATCAAAGGTCCACAGTTCAAGCCCTTCCTCTATGCTTGTTTACTTGAGCAAGACAACTTATTCACAACACACTTCTATATGTTGGTGTAAAAAGGGATATCCAATAAGGAATTTATAGGAATAGGAAATATCACTGCCTACCACACTATAATCTATTTGCCGTAACATACAACACCTTGAGTATCAGTGTATCTATTTTTCTTCACATAATACACGTAAGCAGTCTTTTATACATATCATATAGAATCTGTCCCGAGAATGGTGGTCATATTCTTGAGATGGCAAAGAGAACACACAACTTTAACTCTGGACCTTGGTAAACTTCAGGCTGCAACCTATCCATGTTTTAGAGAGGAGAAAGCAGGTCATGCTGAAAAATTACTGACATTCTTGACAGGATATTTACTGGAGCAACTGACAAGTACATGTCAATACTATTGGAAAGCAACTCTACAGGAATTCCGTTTGTGCTTCTATTGCTAGTACACTTTTCAGGATGAATGGGGAATCAGCATTAGTAACCTCTCAGAGTGAAATAAGATGGTTTTTCCCAAAGCCCTGTTTTATCACCAAAGCCATATTTTGGGGGGTGAAGGTAAAAGAGAGAAAAGTTCCTGAGATCTACCCAGTCTTTAATTCTGCAAGCATTTGGGGGATTGTCTCACAAAACTGAAAAGTCGCACTAACCTGAGGCTTCTCAATCTCATACAAGACGTCCACATCATCATGGTGCAGTGGGATGACGGTCAATAGGATCCCTGTGATGACAAGAGGGGCACTGTAAGGAGAGGAACAGCAAATCAGATATATTAATTAACCCTTGATGTGTCACACTAATTTTCTGTCCATAGGCAATGTGTGTGAAATTTGTGTGCTTTTGAGTTGTTGGCACAGAGAGGGTTTAATAATTCTTGCATCAAGTTTTTTTTTTTGTTTTGTTTTTGGGGGGTATTTTTTTTTTTGTTTTGTTTTTGGGGGGTATTTTTTTTTTTTTTTTTTTTTAATTGCAACTGATTGACATATTGGGATTCATCATCATAAATAAACACCTATTATTCAGCATTTCAGTAGCGGCCATAGTAAGAAATCATGATTAACACAGTACCTCCTGCCATAAGGGATCAAAACCATCACTGTCTATCGGGCGGAAGCTTAGTTATTTAGTGGATATGACACCTGTCTATCATTGTTTAAAGGTTGTGAATTTGTATCACACTCAAGTATGCACGCCCATAATTTCTTTTTTTTTTTTTATCATGGCTACTAAATCAAACACTGAATAATTGGTGTTTATTTACATCAATGAAAGGCGATCTGTCAATTGGTTGCGATAAACCAGATACAATTAGCCATCAACTGTTCCACTTTGCACATGAGCAGAAAAGGGTCATTTGTGTAAATAGGCAGGTTGGTTTTTAAATTCACTACGTTAAGCATCAGTGCTGTAATGATTATTAGGGGCGAGGCGGAAGCTTACCCCCATCCGTAGATGTAGAAGAAGAATCTGTTGCGGACGACAAAGCAGGTGCTGCGATAGCGCAGCAGAAAGAGCGCCAGCGCCACCATGGATGTCCAGCAGCGGGACCCAAAGATCCCCACCATGAGAAAGATGAAGTGCACGACCCGCCCCCAGTAGGCTGTGATGTGGACGGAGTGACAGATGATCACACTGAGAGCTCCAACGCCCTGCGGATTGGACACAAAGACAGTCTTCTATTTAATGTAGAACTTGAACACATTTCTTGCACATTCACTGAATATCATGTGTGTGTGGGGGGGGGGGATGGGAGTTTGGGAGGGGGTAGTTTTAACCGTATCAGGGTAATTACCCCCTGATTAAATACTGGTTAGTGATAAGGTTAGAGTAAAGGTTAGAGGTTAGGGTTAGGTTTAGGGTTAGAATTTGGGTTAGGGTTAGGTTATAGGTTCAGGATTTAGGATCTTGGTTAGGGTAAGGGGAAGGGTCTGGGATAATTGCGGTAATTGCCTGGGGGTAAATTGCCCTACATCTAGTTTTAACATGTGGTCTGAATGTAGCATGCAAGCGATCAATATCACATATGACATGAATACTGAATCTAAATTTTGTGAAATGAGACCTGTGCCAGTCTCATTCGAGTGGTTAACTTTGCAATCGAAAGAACACAGACACTGAATGGAAATGAGTATTATCCCTGTCCAAGGATCAAATTTAGCATAACCCTGTCCTTCAGAAAATTTTCACTACATTTGTGTTACAAGAGGTAATAAATTGGCACGTTATCAATACTGCATATATTAGTCAACTCACAAAGTTCTTGTATCATTTGTGATGTCATTGGTTTAGAGAACCAGAAAGGTGTTGGCAATACACGGAGTCTATGCAGTTTATACCCTTCTGGCTATAAACTGAGGATGTCATCACTAAGAATGGGATACGAAACTTGTGACTCATACCTCACTCATGCTTATTTATCACATGTATACACAACCATCTGACTCTCTATTCTGAAGATCTTACAGTCCCTGTACACAGTGCCCCAAGAAAATGACCTGAAGAATAGCAACTGAGAGTAACAATTGAAGGCATGGAAATAGCCTGCCACAGAGTAGTAAGTGTAAGTGGGTGAAGAAATTCTCACCTGAGCAATGATGAGGTTGGTTGTGAACTGGTGGGGTAGGTGGGACAGTTTCTTCCTCAGCACAAATATGATGAACACCCAAACCTGCCAATGCAACAAAGACATTGAACGCATTAGTCTGGAGCAATACTCAAGATCAATATCAATGTGAAATGTGTAAAGCAAAGCACAGTTTGTATTAAACTGATGTTGAGCACAACTAACAGGACATGACATACGGCAGTTTATGATTTGACAGTTTCAATGTACAGCACCCGAGTAAAATAATGCTTTTTTAGGCATTTATATCAAGTATTTGACACTGATGAAGCTAATGGAAAAGTTTGCAGTCTCAGAGAAATGCCACTAATACCACTCATTCAATGGCAATTCCGAAATGTACCGGTATTGAATTTTTATCATCCTGTCTCAGATCATGCTTCAATCATTATCTTTGCAAGCTTTGATGGAGAAGTTTGTGATGCATAGGGGAAGGGATCATTTGTTTTGTAAAAGCAAAGGTATTGAAGTTGTTCTCCAAACATCTACACACTACTGCTATTGATAAGAATAAAAGATCAGGGGCTGAACATATCGATGTTTCTAAAATCTGTCGTCTAAGCTGAGTTGAATTTGAGTTTATCATGTGACTGCTAAAGAAGCCCACAGAGTGCATGCAATCAAATTACCCAGAGAACAATGACTGTACATCCCTTCCAAAGGAATGGGCAATGAGGACAGCATCCTTTGGTACTACTGCTATTGCTCAGGGACTTGAACCAGGGACCTCTGGTTTAAGAGTCTCATCTACTGAACCACCACAGCTCCTCTGTAGGAATTGACAAGGATCAATGCTTGCAATGAACACTTTAACCCTATTCTAACTGGGGGGGGGGGGGGGGGGGGGTCAAATTGACCCTCCCCTCAACGTTTCGCGCCACGATTTCGCAACGCGCACAGATTTTGCCGCGTCGTTTCACGACTTTTTTCATTGAAGTCTCCCGTATATTTTGAGACCAAATTTGCGACGTCCGGGTACACCGTTTTGAAGTTACGTAATGTTTTGCATATGCATGTCAACCAAAAAACAGCTCAAATTCATGATATCGTGTGCAAATCCAATGCAAATTGCGTTTTTTGGTTAACCCTAAAAAGACTGGGCTATTTTGGTAGCTCGAAAGACTGGGGGGGGGGGGGGGGGGCCTAAAGGGCCCCCCCTGAAGATCTCGGCCGTGGATCGCGCGATCGCCGCGGAAATTTGCACAATGGTAGTGTGCGATGTAATCTACAAGATCGTATATCTAAATTTTCCAAAATAGTCTTCTTTTGTTTTATTTTGATTAATTATGCTAATTTATGCGAGAAATCAGACTTTTTTATCTAAATCAGTAAATAAAGCTCCAAAAGTGCTCATTTTTGGTCTAGATATTCTTTGTAGCACTCTTAGCAAATGTACTTGAAAAAAAATTCGGTATCAAAATTAATTTCTTATTTATTTTATTGTTTTATGAATTTCTTATGTATTTCTTTGTTTTTTTGACCTTTTGTTTTTGTTGTTTTTTTCAGCAAAATTTGTGGCAGACCCTTTTTGAAGCATAATACTACTAAAACAATTTTGATTTTAGCCATTGAGAGTAAAAATAAGCATATTTATATGAACCATGTGATAAAACTCAATTTGTATTGACTTTGTACACAAAATCGCATTTTTGAGCCATTTTCGGTCTCACGTGCATGTACAAAAAGTTATGTAACTTCAGAACTGTACCCCCGGGCGTCACAAATTTGGTGTCAAAATGTGCGGGAAACTCGAAAGAAAAAAGTCACAGAGCATCGCGGCGAGAGCATTGCGTGTTGCTGAGTAATCGCGCGAAATGTCGAGAGGGGGGCCTTTTAGGCCCCCCCCCAGTCTTTTTAGGGTTAAATTGATATAAATTAGATTATTTCAACTTTTAACCATTGAAATTAATCAATTCTAGTGTAGATAAGCCTGAAAAAGTGCCTGCAACAAATTTTGGCAAAAAAACAATAGAAAACAAAAGGTCGAAAAAACAATAAAATACATAAGAAATTAACAAAACAATAAAAAACAAAAGAAATTGATTTCGATTGTGCTAATTTTTTTCAAGAAAATTGTTTGATGTGTCTTGAGGAATTCTGACACAAAAATTTAGCAATCCTCCAGTCTTTTTAATGGAGTTATAGGTGAAAATATGATTTCATGCACAAATTTGCATAATCAATTTATTAAAAATAGAAAGGCAATATTTTTCTATTGTATGACCATGTTATGTTGTAGTTTACATCCAGCTCTATCTTCAGGCAAAATTTCGCGGCGATTGCACGATCGGCGGCCGAGATCTGAAGGGGGGGTCAAATTGACCCCCCCTCAGTAAAAACTTGGTCTCAAATAGCCCAGTTAGAATAGGGTTAAGTTGCCAATTTGAGGATGGAAGAAGATCTTGGATATGGGGATGACTATCACTGCATTTGATTCCTCACAGGAGGAGGAGATCAGTTAAACAGAGTAAGGGCTGACTTACAGCTGACGCTAGACCGATACAGCTGACGTTGAATGCCCCATTGTCCAGGGCGTCGTGATACTGGTTCTCTGTTGCCATGGGGATCATCACCATGGTAGCAGTGATGAACATGAAGGGGGCGGAGACAAAGGTGCAGTAAACCATGGTGGGGGCAATCTAACAAAAAGAAAGTAATAAGAGGAAAATTCATACAGGAGGTACAAGGAATAAGAATCAGAAGTTCCTCACAAGAAAGTGGCAGATCCAATATGATTTATTTGGTATGCAACGTATTGTAGCATGAACAAATATCAATACTTGTAGCCGTTCTGTGATACCAAAATCAAATTTGAGAGGCTTAATCTGCTTGCATAACATCACTAGCAAACTCTATTCACCACAAGGATGGACTTTTTCGAAAAAAATCTCACAGCATGGCTGTATATTTTGGTTGCATAAAACTATGTGAAATATGTTACTGACCGGTATAAAGTCAATCTTATATCTGGGCTTATGCAGAATACTACAATGGACCTAGAGCACTTTGCTGCCAGTATAATAGCAAGTTTTGAATCCAACACGTATCAATTACATACATGCTTTGACATTTCTGAAATCTGGAGTTTCCTAAATCTATTGGACAGATTTATTCACAAATCTTTTATTCTGAGCCTTTTATGGCTAAATCAAAAAAAGAAAAAAGAAAAAAGAATCAAACACAAGCTATAATTTGCACAAGAAAGAGAGAAAAAAAAAGAAGATTTTCATCCTTTTACAAAGATGTCTACCAGAAAATACATGATTTGAAACTCCACCTAAATGTGCGATTAAATGAAGTTTTGCGACTGATTGACAAATTGCCCTACATCAACATGAATAAGCACTGAATTGATCAGTGTTTTTTAGTAGTAGCCATGATAAAAATCATGGGTGAACATACTCAAGCAGGATTCAAACCTATGACCTCTTTGTCTTTGAAGCTTTCTATTGCAAAAAAAAAAAAGAATTTGCAAGACAATCTTCCCATGGTTATAGCTCCCCTACTCACCATTTGGAGGGATTCCTGGTAGTGGGTGGCGTACAGGAAAACAGTGGGGGCGGTGGGGAGGGAGCCATACAAGAAACCGAACGAGGCATAGGTCTCCGTCAGTGTCTCATTGCCCTGCCCTGGGTCAATCACGTACACCAGCTGGTTGACTACCAGTGGTAACAGCAACCTGTGGAATGTCACGATAAAAGAGTCACTTTGTCACTGCACTTTGCGGTCTGAATATCAAAAAAACAAAAACAAAAACAAAAAACAAAAAAAAAACAACAAAAAGAACATGACAAAAAACACAAAAGAAAATTCATACATTAACAAAATTTAAAAGCAGCAGATAATCATATGCTACAAATGAATCACTACCAAAACCATAATTACCCTATCTGCACTACAGATTGTAAATGTCAATATTTTTAGAGTGATCAATTTTTTGCCCTGAGCAGCTAATAAACATATTCATACGTTCTTGGTTTCGCTCTGCTCCAGTGTTTACCTGACTGATTTCTTCCAATTCACACACACAAAAAAGTGATGTGATATGGCATTTCCTGGTGTAGAAATTGATTTGCTGCCCGATCAATTCGAATGTGCAGTCTGCACGGAAACTGCTGCAGACACAAAAATTGCTCAAACGAATACTACTAATAGTACCTGGGCACACATACGCACACACACACACACACACACACACTCGTAATACAAGGGGAGGCATCACTGACATAGCACATGATTCTAACTGTGCAGATAAAAACAGCAGGATATTTTTGCAAGTTATAGAATTCTCGCTATTGCCAATGACGTAAAAAGTACCCGGATATTGACTTAAGCGTCATTTACGGTGCATTATGGGATAGTTCGGAAGCCAAGTCACTTCCGTTCGTACATGTGCGATACGCGAATGCTCTTTACATACATACAGGTCATAGCTATATAGCCGGCCGACTGTATTCTTGCATGTACTTACTGTTTCCTCGACTTGAATTTTAGCGTTTATATGATTTGAAATTTCTCCATTCTAGAAGAATTGTTGTAAATACGACTATGGGTCATTACTGCGAAGCTGCCATGTGTTGGTTGCACAACAATAAACAAACAAATCTACAGAAATATCCCTGGCTCGGGTACTGGTGCCTACTAGTATCCGTGGCCGGCGCGGCGCTATGTAGGTACACGTACGCGCACGCTAGCACTTTGCAAAATATGCCCCGCACCGGAAGTGCCCGAGTCCCAGAAATGCACTAAATCTTGACGAAAAAGCTACATCCGGGTACTTTTTTGCGTATTGGTGATAGTGAGAATTCACGCCTGCCATACGCAGCATGAAATACGTAGAAATTAATGAAGTGCAAAATTTTTACATGTTTACAGTACAGATGCTTACAGTTTGGAGGCAATGAGCAGGGCCGGTGGAAGGAGGGCCATACCGCTCTGCTGGCGCACCTTCCCCACCATGTTAATACCAAGGAGAAAGAGGGCCGTGGCACCGAATGAACTCTCCAGGGTGGTGAGGATGCCCTCCAGGAACACCGGCAGCCGCTGCGAGAGGGCAAAGTTGAAGATGATGCCGATCGGCACGGTGATAAAGATGGGGTTGGTGAGGAGACCCTTCAGGATAACCCTGCGGGAGAATAAAGAGATAAAATTTTTTTCTTTCTCATGTGACAATCATAAATGAGATACAGGTATATATTAAAAACAAGCATACTTTAGTTCTGACTTTGTACAAATCTTTTGATCTTTCTTTCATAAGCATAATTGAATTTTTAATCTCTAAGGAACCATTCCATTGTATTTCACTAATACATACAAAATCATATCTATGCCATTTACCTCAGAAGATGGTAGAAACCGAATCAAATGTAAGTAAATATGCAAAGCTAATCCTCCCCCTAAAGCAAAATAAAAAATAATCATAATCATAAGGCATGAGTTTTTAATACCATCACATGAATTCCTTATCTGTCCATATATGATTATGCACTACAAGCATCACACGCAGCGTGGCAGTTATATAAATCATAAATCCTGTCATATGAAATCAGTTCAGACTTTGGAGTCAGCAGTTCAGTAGTCCTCCTCAGTAAATGGGTATCAGGCAACACAAATCAAACAATAGAAGCTTGTACTGATAACCTGATAAGTTGTTACAGTCTTTCATAGAATTCACTTCATGAGCAAAATACATTGAGAAATTTCATATTACTACCTAAATGTAAAGAGTCTTACACTTTCAAATGCAGATTTGATTCGATTGCAGAACAAAGTCAATCACAGGATTTCATTTTCTTGGGGGGGGGGGGGGGCCGGCAAGTGAATAATTTGTAGATGAACTCTACAGAGGGCCCTCTTCACTGTGTATCTAAAAAGCGTATCAGGGAAATGACCCCCCGAGGGCTATTATCCCCTGGCTAAATACTTGTTAGTGGTAGGTCAGAGCAAAGATTAGGGTTAGAGTTAGGTTTAGGGTTAGGGTTAGGATTAGGTTCAGGATTAGGATTACGGCCAGGGGAAGGTTCTGGGGTACCTGCCCAGGAGGTAATCGCCCTAGACCCCTAAAAAGAGGTATGGCCACTCACCAGGCGATGTAGGCCTTGTGCCTCCTGTGCTCACTGCTGGTAGACTTGTTGGCCTCCAGTGAAAGAAACCCCCAGGGGTTGATGAACATGAGGTTGACAGGAGCAAGGATGTAGATATACTGCATGATCTGGGGATAGCTGTTCTCATACAGTGCCTTGACTATGGGAGGAGGAGATAAAGATATGGACATACAATTTATACAGCTGTACATTTCATCACACATTGTGGCATACCATCTTGCTTTCTTCATATTGGAATTGGACTCCGCAGATGAATCGTAGAGAATATAAAAATTGAAAACAGTTTATCAAAAGGTAATGATGCTCGAATGAACTGTATTGTGCATTCTACAACTATAAAAACAGTCTCCTACAATACTAAGTGAGATATGCTGACCATTGCGGTAGAAACAAACCATCTACACGTTAGAAGTCAAGCATATTTTGCAACAACATCTTAGATGCAATGATTATGTTCATTAAAAACCCACTGAGGATGAGCTGGTTTTAATTGAACATGCATTTCCCATAGACAACTGCCCGAGTACACTTGGGACTCTAGTCTTCAATGGGTTAAACACTATTCCTAATAACACAATCACCATTGTCAATGTCTGTATACTCAAATGGAGAATAAGGTAGTCACTTACAAAACATGTATACCATACAGTTCATCATGTATGACTGTTGCAATTGAAAGACAAGTGAGCACACAAGACAGAATTGGGGATCTGTCTGAGGTTTGTATCTTACAGTATGTAGGTCTTTGAATTATATCTATTTTTGCTACCAGCATTTGGTAGCAAAACTTGCATCTAGTCAGCACACCTTTAGTCCAAAAAACTTATATAATACAGTGTACATTTATTCATATGATGGGCCAACATCACGTTTCCATTGGTCAAATGTCTACCTACAAATTATTCAGTAGGACTCTTGAGCCTGTTAGAAGCTCTTCCGGCTTATGAATAATTATCGTATTTGCAGATTTCAAAAGTTCCTAACACTGTCATGCTTCTCAGCTGCAGCTCTATTTGCTTGCAACTGTCTGTACTAGCAATAGTGTGAGTGCCTTGAAAAGAAAACTAAAAAAACTAACATGACTAATAGTGAACTTGGAATGGACCAACATTAACCCGCGGAGGATGGGCTGATTTTGCTACAACACGCATTTCCCATAGACATCTGCCCGAATATACTCGGGATTTGTTCTCAACAGGTTAATCATTCTTGCTAAACACTCACCAATTGGATATCCCAGTGCGAAGTCGTTGCTCTGCGTGGCGAAAATACCAAAGAGCCCCGCCTTTCCAAGACCGGCCCATCCACTCACCAACAGCGTCCCCACATACACCACAACAAACACTATGGCCTTGCCTATGAGGACACTGGACCAGAACAGCCAGTTCACCTATGCAAATAATGCAACAACAATAAAAGGATCATTTTACAGCTGACAGAACTTGTAACATTGTTGTGTTGGAAAGGGCCAAAAGAAAACAACATTAGGTAGATCAGAGGAAATCAACTGCTGTGCACAGTAGACTGTGATGCCTCTGCCTCCTAAACTCAAATTTTTCAGAATGCTTCATGATTTCCCCAGCATGAATTTCACTTTCATTCATTCATTTTTTTTTTTGTTGTTGTTGCTATTTTAGTACTGTCACCTCTAATCTTTACTCAAAATAAACTGAGTGCTTTTTCCATCTTTGTGGAGCAATACACATTGTATGAATGTACCAAATGTGCCAAATTTCATCAAGGCATCCCAAGACTTACACTAGACTTCCTATACATAAGCAGCACAAAAAATTATCATCATTTGACAATCAACATGGAAACAGACAAGTAAACTTTAATCTGAATAATGATAATGCCTTTAATGCACTTGAAATGGAGGCACACAACGTTTTCAAATGTGTATCATTCTAGGCAATATGAAACTTAGGAAACTGCACTTCCTATAGTTTCCTCACTGACATCCGTTAATTGTACAGGCAAACAAATCTCCTCAGGTATTACTGATACCGGAAAAGAGGAAATAACCCACCCCACCAGCATGCTGATTGCAACTTGATATCAGATATAGCTTAATCGGTTTAACAAGGAAAGAAAGAAAACACCTCAATTCCCTCCACCACACCTCATTTTCCTAGGTAAATACTTTCATAAAATGCAGACTGGCCTTGATGTTACAATAGCTAGCAGACAGATAGGGCTGGCGAGTGTATCATAATGTAAAATACAAAACAAGGTCCTACGAAGGGCGACACACAATATTAATAACAGCTGGCTTCCCCCCAAGAATATAATGCTAGGCCCAGGCATGGATATATGGAAATTATTCTTACATCAGTGCACATTTTTGCATAATAAGTGATAATATAATTCCTTGAAAGGATGACCTCTTGCAATCCCCATGATGCATAGTTTGAGATCAGGTAAAAATAAATACAAGGGACTTCAAATCAAAACAGAAGTATTGAGGAAAGGACCATTATACTTTTTTACATCTTGAAAACACATCTAAGAAAACGAAAGAACAATATTGAAAGTACCCACAGTAGACGATGAAAAACATGCCGCATGCAACATGCTTTACTAGGTCTTACGTGAATGTCCAAGGTAAACCAAAGGTCATTGTTTTGGTTACATTGTAAAATGTATGGTATTTGGTCAATACTGGTACATGTATTAGACACTTGCTCCATTTGTCCTAGTTTGTACAAATATATTGTGGTGTGTATTGGTCATTTCTTTACCCACCAGAAAGATACTCAGCTAACAGCAAAATCTCCCCGCAATTTCATAACTCCAAAGACAAACAGAGAAAATATTATTGTGATGTTACACTAAAATCAATGTAAAGACAGCCAACTCCTACATTTTCATGAGGTTGGACAATAGATCATATTCAGGGTACTAATCCCTTAGTCAACATGACAATTTCAATATACATTGTAAAGCCAATATGGAACAGGTTAACTGTAAACTTGATTTTTTATGGCACAGAGATATATCAGATGTGCTATTTCACATAGATTTGGGTCACCGGTCTAGACAAATTTTGCAAGATTTAGAAGTCTATCTGAAGTGTCTGTGCATATGAATTCATATGACCTGTGGTGTGACATGGTTTGCAATAATCCTTTGGGTCTCTCAGCTGAGAAACATAGAGCTTACGCTGATTCTTCTAGGTGGAACTACACATGGAATAATCGCATGGCCCCTCTAGCTCCTTTCAATGTGCGTACATACAGTACAACTATGTATGTGCATCTTGTGAGTTGACCACAGTCAGCAGCCATGCCTTGTCAAACCTACCTCACTGAAGTCCAGGATGACCAAGGATTTGAAGAGCATCGCCGGAAGGGCGAAGTAGGTAACATAGTGACCCAGCCCCTTGGACTGCGAGGGGCAGACGATCCCGCTGCGGCCAGCGACGTACCCCAGCAGGATGATGGCGAAACATTCTACGAGGGCGGGAATGAGGTTGTGGAATGCGGCCACCGTAGAGTTCTGCGATCCCGAGATGTCACTATCGTTTGCCGAGACGTCCACATTTGACACAGTCACTCCAGGATTTGGGAGAGCAGCAGATAAATCTATCCCTGACATTCTGCTGTCCTTTAATCAGGTTTCTTTGAAATTAAAAGAGATGCTGACTTCTGCGTGGTTGGTAAATCAATTCCATATGTTGGCCTGCAATAGAGGAGGAAAAAAACAAACAAACAAAGAAACCCAACATGAGACACATTATAAACTAGATGGAGCTCAATTTAGGTATCAATTATGTCACACATAAATCCCTAAATACATACACCAATCTACATGATTCAACACAATCAAATTGAATAGACTGACCTCACTGAAATTAAACAGGGTGAAAACTTACACGGCTGAATTGCAAATTTGTAAAAACAGCAAACTATAATGCAAATAAGACACAGCACAAACAATAAACTGCACAAATCATGAAATGAGAAAGGAACAAAACTCTCACATCGGACTTCACAAGCAGTACAGTAATTCCTATACTGCAAGAGTGGCATTTAACGTGTGCACAGCAGGAGTGGTCAGCGAGAAGTTCAGAACACCCTCTAACTCAATTCATCTACTCACACCTTTCCTCTGCAACTATACTCTACAGTTGTAAGCCAGAGCTAATCACTGGAGTAGAACCACATTACATAATACTATCGCGAGACACATGTACCTCCACGCTTTGGCTCAAAGTCAACAGAGATTTTACACAACAGAACCAAATCACTCCACGCTACACTCATTGCTAAACCACTGAAAAAAAACAACAAAAAACTGTAAAGTAAACAAAGACCACAGGTCTGTGACTCCTTTTTTTTTTAAGTTCTCTTTGGTAATGGAGTGCGTTCGGGAACAGCCTTCAGAAGTGCCCTTGTTGTATAAGACATGATAACACGGTGTATCTATTGTTCATCATAAAACACACACACAAACTCGGAAGAGTCAGAGTTATGAAAGGTGAGGCTTTTCTTGTTTATGTTTTATGTTAATTGTTTAAAGACAATTTCACAACACAGTGCTTTCCTATTAAACATAAAGTGTGTGCACATACCCATAAGATATTGATCAGCCTTTTTAGGTGCATGGTTTTCATTGTAACTTCAGTCAACTTTATGCTGTCCAGCGGCTACAAACACACACTGTCACTCAGGAAGTTGAGCTTTCATTTGTCTAATATAGTCTTTCTTTTTCACGAAAAACAAACAAACATTCACATCACAAATTATACAAAACCCCCTGAGTTGGTTGCAAGGCAAATATCACAATGCAATGTGCTGTGCAACACCCGCATACACACACACACAAACACACTTGCGTACACATGCAAAGCAAGCCAATGGCCCTAAAAACATGTATTATAGGGCTATATATTACATATGTCAATCAGAGTGCACATGTTAAATCTCCAAAGAAACTGCCTGAACATGATTGTAGATAACAAATGCATATTATGTTAGCAAAAAAAAAAAGGAAAAAAAAGAAAAAAAAAGGAAAAAAAAGAAAAAAAGGTGAACATTAATTACACTATATTCCATCACCGGTTGTGTGGTAATTTAAAAGGAATGTCATATTAAATCAATCAATAACCGTATACCACTTTGGTTTGCTGTCAAGCTATGACATGGTGACAGACACACATACAATTTGTACATTGCAGACACAGAATCTGGGTGATGTCATTAAAGGACAAGTTCACCTTCATAAACATAAGGATTGAGAGAATGTAGCAATATTAGTAGAACACATCATTGAAAGTTTGAGGAAAATCAGACAATCCATTCAAAAGTTATGAATTTTTGAAGTTTTTGTGCAGTAACCGCTGGATGAGAAGACTACTGCAGTGTATGAATAACTAAGATGTCACATGCGTACAACAATATAAGGAAAATATAAAGAGAATTCCAGAAAATTCCATCTTTTGAAAAAAGTACACATTCCCCTGACTCGTTACCGACAAATGTTATGGGTAATATTATTCCCCCTGCCTTTAGAAAGAGGCAAGTCAAGTGCTCTTTTATTATGCGAAAAAAGTGAAAATATGTTGAATTTTCTTTTACATTTTCATTATACTGTTGTACGCATATGACTCACAAGCTGTAGTAGTCTCCTCATCCAGCGGTTCCAACACAAACATTTTAAAAATTCATAACTTTTGCATCGATTGTCCAATTTTTCTCAAACTTTCACTGATGTGTTCTACTAATATTGCTGCATTCTCTTAATCCTTATGTTAATGTTCAAAGGTGAACTTGTCCTTTAACATCCAAACCAGACTTGTCGTACACAGTGAGACATCCGATCATGTGATACTTTCAGTGATGATGATTCAACATTATCTCTAATCATTATGGAGCGGATGGTGAACAACAATGGTGGGTCTTTGAATACTGGTGCCGAAGAACAACACAATTTGCATGCACGTTCACACACACACACACACACACACACACACACACTTTTTTTTGTTTTTCCTTGATATTTATTGATTTCATTCAAATCATTTGTGAATCAACCCATTCTGGGTGTAACATGAACAAAAACAATCACGAAAAAATTTCACGAGAAAATATTGACATAATTATATGCCAAACATAGATGGCCATTTATTACCTCCACCAAGGGAGGAGGTTACATACTTATGTTTTCATTACCGTTGGTTTGTTCGTTCATTTGTTAGTTAGTTTGTCCGTGTGCAAAATAACTCAAAAAGTAGTTAACGGATTTGGATGAAACTTGCAGGAAAGGTTTAGAATGATACAAGTAACAGATGATTAAATTTTGGTAGTGATCCAAGAATTTTTGGGGAATTTATGAAGGATTTGTGATATTTTGGCAGGTAGGGTCAATGAACTTGGGAGTTCAGGCTGCGCGTACTTGTGGTTTGCAAGCGCGCACTAAGGTGCGTGCTCTAGTTTCTGCTAGTTTGTTCGTTCGTGTGCAAAATAACTCAAAACTAGAGCACGCACGCAGCTGAGGGTTCATGACGTAACAAAGGCTTCTATATTGGGAAATCGGGCAACTTTCAGCACATACATGGGTGGAAATCACTGATAGGATCTCTGAAGAACAAGAAAAGTGGTGGAAATGAGCTGCCTGCTTGGCGGAGGTCTGCACTCTCAGAGTGCTTTTCTAGTTTGAATACATATTGAATCATCCGTATTCACTTTAATACAACAGCATACACACACACACACAAAATACATTAAATACAAATCTAGCATGAAATCATTTACAAAAACCCAACCAGCCCTTCCCCTCCCAACCAAGACAGATCTTCATCTATCCAAAATATTTAATCCTACCAATACCAATATCACACACACACACACACACACACACACGCACACACACACATACATAATTGCAATACAAACTCTCAAGCTACACGTACAATGTACGTTCATCCCAGATGGGACTATATGGTGTTTGTCAGCACTGATACTGATCTTGTTACGTCATTTCTTAATCTCGTCCGTATGTAAAGTATTGTAAACTCTTCACTGCCAATTTCTGTACAACAATAGCAACACTCACAGGCAAGGTGAGCAGATATGATATGTTCTTGCTTGCTCGACTAGATTATTTTGTTTTAAAAAACTTTCAGTTTAGAAGGGAAGGTAGCAAAGCACTCACTAGTATCAAGTACCCAGTAAATACATTTGTAGCAAATGGTACCAGTACCTTTACAATGAAAAAATGAAGTGAAAGTTGATGTAAATCACAAACACTGAGACACACTGTAAATCTATGTTTGAAGCTTGTAGTCCCATGCATATGATAAAGCACAAAACACAAATTCAGTCTAGTAGAAATTGTTTCGCCTCTGATTGGCAGGGAATTTCCAAATAGGACAGCTCCCAAATTGTAAATGTATCGGTGAGCCTATTAAAATCAACTGGTTTGGTTTGTTACTTTCAGTTTAGGACAGATTGCATGTGATCCCTGGTATCATCAGAGCACGTTCGAGCTACATATTGTACCTACATGTATTGTCTCACACATGTGTACCTTTGAAATATAAATATAATGTGAGAATATACACAATACATGTTTACATATTTTCAAAGCAATCAGTTAATTCCAGATGTGTGCAGTCTCACACAAATTGCCCCTTGAAATGCATCTATCAGCTTGGCAGCAAGGTGAATCAGTGAATACACATTCTTTACATTGTGCATGTACAATGTACTGTATGAGCTGAAATTTTTTGCGGTGGTTTTATTTTCGTGAATTTTGCGAATTGCCTTTGAACCGCGAAAATAACAACGCGTGAATAACTAAGTTCAGTTAGACCCTCGCAACCGTGAAATTAACAACATGCGAAAACGTCTTCCAAGTAGCAATTCGCGAAAATATCTGTACGCGAAAATTTCAGCTCATACAGTACTACGTATCTTTGATTATTGCCCACAGAGCACCAAGCCCACTGTGCATGCATTTGCTATTCACTGATCTACAATAATAACAGTTTGGTAACAATGTGATATCTTTTTGCACAGTGATTGGAATGTTGGAATAACTCAAGCCTTTGAATTTAATACAATTTGCCTCAGGGCAAATGAGTAGATGGGCTACATGGTGTAGCTGTGAGTTGAGTTGTATGTTGGGAATACAGTAATACACAATTTCTGTGAAAACACAAGTGTACTACCAGGGCTCGACCTTAGCGGGAGCCCGGGGACCATTGGCTCCCCAGAATCGCTACGGGCTCCCTAGAAATGTATGAAAAAAGCCCGGCTGGCTCCTCAAGTTTTTTTGCCGTATAGCCTCACGTTTCAACACAGAATTTAGTTTATGTACCGTACACACTCACACTATCATTTAATTGACGAGCGCGAGCGGCCCCGGAGCGCGCAGCGAGCCCTGCAATAGACTATGCGCACACGCAATTCGCTGCTTGCGTACTGTGTACACCGAACGGAACTTCGCGCGCCTGAATCCCTGTCGCCTACGGACCCTGGATGTCTACATCGATCGCCGTGGTATGTATCCCTATGTGTGTGGCCGGCTGGGGAGCGTGAGTAAGCTACACACTACTGTAGCCAGCTGAAGCAGTACCTTATTTCGTTTTGAGTCGGGGTAGAAGCGCTCCGTTGTGCAATATCTGCTTCTTTTTTCTCTACTTCTTCCGCTTTTCCCTTGCCTCCCAAGTACGAAATGATTTTTAGAGTGTTGTGTGTGTTTTTTGTAACGTTATTGCATCATTTTTCTGCAAGGAAGAGGTGAGTTTCTGTTCGTGTATTGATATGATGTGCACTGCAGTATGTGCAGGTGAAAAGCGTTTGAGCTTTATTTCCCGCGAGTATCGTGGAAACTCGATGTATTTCTAGGCCTGTTGAAGGAGATCTCATATAACAGAATACTTATAGCAAACTATTTTCCGGTCAAAATGAATTAATTTCTTTTGTTTTGTATCGTTTCTTGACGATCCCAAGGATCTCGTCGCAATACCGAGTTTCCAATGTGTATAAATTTTCGCGTAGCTTTTGGTGCTGCAAACTTTTGCTAGGGCCTTATCCTACTACTAAACATATTGTTCCATTTCTGTTGTTTCTCACACCTCGTTTGGTACGATTTCTTCCATTTTATATCACTTTATCCGTTCTCTTTATACTTTGAAATATTTAAACATAATTCTTTCAAGTGTCTTGCACTGTTATTTTCGTAACGGCGATTTCTCCGATTTGCAGCAATACTTTTTCGAATCGAAGCGACGTGTGTTGTCTTTTCTAAATATTTGTGTTGTTGGGTGGTGTTGATACGTTGTACTAGTATTTGTTATTTATTTTCCTCGGTGTTTATCTCGAGGGACTAGACTATGCATGTTTCTTAATGTTGATAGGAAAAGGCTAAAATGATCTGCGTGATGTCTAATGGTGATGAAAACTATGCTGGTATAAAAAGACGGCTTACTGTGAATGCTGAGCGTACGTGCCTTTCGTTTTATTTTACTTTCCTCTTATTCTTCTTTCCCCCTTCACACTCATCTTCCCCCTCCAACGAATGATTAAAAAAAGAAATTACATACACCTCACAACAAAAAGATCCACGATCTACCAACCTTCGTAAAGTTAAATCTAAATGTTCGATATCAGCAAAGAATACGGGGAAAGCACGAATGACAATAAATTAGAGCGAAGAGATTGTGAAATACTGAATACATGCAGTCTCTGCGGTTCGAAGAAACTTGACACCCACCCATCTCCCCTTGTGGAAATTTCCACTAAAGCAGGTGCCACACCCAGGTGCGTGCCAGACGAAAGAATGCGCGCGCTGGAATAAACAGCGTGTAAATATCCTGGAAATATCGATCGAAGAACCAGCTCATTAGTTGAATTAAAGGAATCATTGCAAAGATATCGTGATTCTATAATATTTCTTTTGGCATATAGTAGGAAACATCAAACAGTCGACAGTCGAATATAGTGTACTTAATCGAATATCTTATGTTCCCTGAAAAATGAAAAAAAAGGATCGATTAATCAGTCAATTTAAAAGGCGATTACAGAAATACTTAAAAGGTCTCGTATGCCCAGACAAATTCACTACGAGTAGGTCCAATGAGATGCAGTCATCACCTGGTTAGACAGAAAAATCATGACAATTGACAATTTCAGTTCATGCTCATCATAACTGCTTATTATTTTTCAAAGTTTTGGCTATCAGCATTCGTTCGTAGGTCTTCTTTGTTTGTTTTGTATGTTTTTCCTCATGAAAGACGTATGACTTCTTCGTGTCGAATGTAAACTGCATGTTTACCGTAAACAAGCCATTCAGCTCAGCTATGGCGCGTTCGATCCATCGAACTTGCAGTAACCTCTTAGGCTGGAGCACATGGCGCATTCCTTTAAACTTGAAAGTGAAACCACGTGTTTGCACAGTGGCGCAACCACACAAAGCGCGGAATTTTGCGATCATCGTTATAGCAGACTTTCCGATTCCAGTCAGGGTAAAAGAAATTGGAATAAGTTCGGAAAATACTGCTGTTTAAAATCCAGTACAATGAAAAATCCTGAAAACAAGGCATGATTATGTTTTATAGTAAACAATAGTTGGAAACACCGAACAGAGTTTTGCATTCGCTCACACAGAAGCTTTCTTGAGAAGATGATAGCATTCCCCCTCCCCTGCTAGATAGTGGAAGCTTCCATAACCAGCCCAACAAGTTTCTGGAGGTACATACATGTGCTTGTACACATGCATTGCGAGAAAGCAATCAATCAACGCTGAACATTGCATAGTTTGGATTCTTTATCGTGCTGGTGACCAGCTCGATACTTCGGCATGTGTCGTAATTTTATGTTTAGAGTCTGTAAGCCTTATAAGTCGACGAGTTTAATTCAAAATAGCAAAAAGAGAGAGATGGAAAAAAATACGAATTCTGGTGGAAAAATACGGATTTTTTAGCTGCTGAGTACGGATTTGTGCTTCCAAAGCTTGGCAGCTCTGCTGATCAATCAACATGATTGTGGCGAGACATGAATGTTTCTAAACCTAGACCTTGCAGCTAAAAAAAAGAAGAACCGAGAAAGAAAGACAATATGAACAGACCAGGGTAAGAAATTACAGAAGGGAATGGGAGAGAGACCACACAAAACACCTACTGTACACACACACACACACACACGCAGGTGCATGGCAGGCACAGGCACACACACACACACACACGCACACACACATTTTGACTGTGCTAAAACCCGTTAGAGACTAAGAACAAGGTATCTCAGGCTTCTGTCTATGGAGAAATGCGTGTTATATCTAAATGAAATCTTCTCCACCAGGTTAATACATGTAATAGACCTCTACTGCTGATTATGACTGAGGAAAACGTGGCTCCCTAAAACTCAATTTGGCTCCCTAAAAAGGTCCCTGAGGAACCCGGCTGGCTTCCTAGAAAAAAAAGTTAAGGTCAAGCCCTGTGTACATTTAGACAGGGCTGCACACTAACCATTCTTTCTACTGGTCCAACCTGTACAATGTAGTTAAAGGTCCAGTTGGGAGCAGTGATTTAAAAAATATACAAAATATCACATTTGATGCATATGTGTATGTCTGTTGTATCACAAAACATTCTACCATATAAAATTTTTGCAATAAAGCCTAAAATATTAGGAGATATTGGTATTTTCCCCATCAAACCATAACTGTACACAGTTTAGTCTGGAAACATTTTTATTATAACTATTGTTCACATTTTGTGTATTTCAAAATACTCAACATCAACTATATGCATTCAAATTTTTACAGTGGTTGCTTCTATCTGTAACTCACATTTTAGAACTATTTTAAAGCACTAATGCTGAGTTTTTGTTTCATTTGCAAATATTAAAGTCAAGGTTGACATGTACAAACTACTTGTACATGTAGTTGCTGATACAAATACATCAGTATACACTATACATGTACACGTACATTCAAGCCAACAATACATAAATTACGTAATCAGGTCTTGTATATTGTGAAAGGTTACAAAGGTTGCACATTGTTGGGGTAAGTCCTGTATGTTTGGAATTTGAGTCATGTTGGCAATCTGATACCCCAGCACAGTAGATGAGGTCTAGAGTTCTTGGGCTTGTAAAAATCATACTCGAGTGCAACAATCCTGTGCATTACCAAAGGTACATTGTACATGATTTTGTGTGAGTAATGCCTAAAATATCATCTCTGGTAAATATGCTCTCTAAAAACAATTAGTAATTAATGCTTTATACAGTTGTAGCTTCAAGGAGAGAGAGAAAAATGAAAATAAAAGAGAGTAACGTCACAAGTATGAAAGTGAAAGGACTTGCTGAATTAATGGATTGTCCAATATCTTATCGCACACTCCAAACCTCTTGCCAAAGGAATTGCACAATATGAAACACACTTTAAGTATTACAAGTGTCATATTTTGTAACAACTTCTGAGACAAATACCGGTGCGTGCACCCCCTTTAAGTTTGTAAAGGCGCCCCCTCTTTACAGAATTCCTGGATCTACTCCTGTACAATGTACTATACATGATGGAACATAAGGATGGAGTGGTCAGAAGATATAGATCTTTTAAATTTTATTTTATCACTGCATTTATCATTTGGAACTTTACACTGTGATGCTACCAAGATCATTCTAAGACTAAACAAACAATGTTACTGTCCTCATAGTAGCAAATTATATCATTTACTGATCCCATATCAACAGTCACAGCACAGCACTGCAGGGAAATGGTCACTACAGGGAAATGGGGGCCAGGGGAGGGGGAAGGAGTGGTCAGAATTTACCTGAATCTTGACCTATGCACAATAAGTCAATGACTTGTACTAGGACTATTCAAAGGATCCAATCCTGAGCCTGAGAAGTTCAATGCGATGTATCCACGGGATGGTCACTGGAAATTATACATTAAATCTATTGTTCTTCTATTTCCAGTGATCACTGAGCTCAGACTTGAAGGCATTAACTCATACCCCTTTCATAAACTCAATAATGCGGATAATATCCGCATCATTTGGTCGTAAAATCGGAGCGGGGGAAGAATAATCCGCTTTTTTTCGACCCTTCTATTATCCTTATAATAGCAGCATCGGGACCAGATTTGGAGTTTATGAACGCAAACCCAAATAATGCGGATAATTGCCGGGGTGCGGTCAAACGTCATCTGTCTTTCCCGCAGGAGGGACGTGTGCAGTCACCATGACGATTATCCGCCTTTTTCAGGACGGGCGCTCGTAAAAATAATGCGGATAATTTTCAGAGTTTGTGAACGCATTTTTTATTGAAATGTCCGCATTTAATATTCTTAGGCGGATAATTGGAGGATGAGTTTATGAAAGGGGTATCAGATCAATGTTGCCTTGACAGTATCTCACAAAGGCTATTCAAAGAATTCACTGCTCTCTAGCTGAAAGAGTTTAACCTCTCACTAGTGTTGGAAAATTGAGCAAAGAAAATGGGATTCCATTGGGATTCGAGCCCGAGACCTCCGGATTGCTTGCCTGGTGCTCTGACATGTTCCTAGGCTAAACTTCAACAAAGGTTACATTATGTGACTGCATGTGTTGAACATTGATAACAGAGAGAACAGCTGGATATCAAAATCTTCCATGCGGGATGTCATGCAAAATTTTGAAGACTTGAATCATATCTGCACATTTTCACACGTCTATACTCGAAGGATGGAATCCCCAAAGACTTAAATCTCTCAGAATATGACAATGATTCAACTTCTGATACTAACTTGGTTGCTCTCCTCTGAACAGATTCAAGCATTTTTTTAATCACTCTTTGTGAGACATTACAAAATTGAATCAATTCATCTTGACTTACTTTTAATTCCGGGATTGGAATTCTTTGTACCGGTATTTGTTCATTCCAGACACAAAAACAATGGGTCTTGTGAGGGTAATTACATTTGTACCCCCTAGGCAATTACCCCGGACCCTTCCCCAGGCCCTATAAATCCTTAATTCCTAATCCTAACCCTACAATAACATGTAAACCTAACCCTAATCTTTACTATAACCTTATCACTAAACAGTATTTAGGGGGGGGGGGGGGCTAATTGCCCACTGGGGGGTAATTGCCCGGATATGAAAAACAATCAATACTGCCTTACACAAGTTACAGTAAAGACAGACACTTCCTTAGTCAAGTGAGTTAAAGTCGTTTAGAAAATCAGACAAAGACAAAGTACTTTACTTGCTTTGGTAGCGACCATGATGTACATGAAAATTCAGAAGAGTAAATTTGAGGTTAGGAGAAAAATACAACCCATCCTATGGCCCTACAAACCTTTTCCTCTTTGACTATCTCAAATACTAACATTGTTAGGCAACCTCCAGATTATCATTCTCATCATCCGAATGCAAATGCATCTGGTATTGATGCCGAGGGTTTTTACGACCATTAAAGTTAGATGGTGCACAAACATGACTGTTTCCACGACCAAATTTGAGCTGCCATATCCGTGTGTGCCTAGACAGAAAACTATTCGAGGAATGACTACAAAGGTACAATTTATAGGGACTTCTATCACCATAATCACGTTAGATAGACAACATCAAAAATCAATCCTGAGAAATAGCAGAACACACACAGAACGACGATAAATCTTTATACCATTGGTATTCTTACCTCACTTGACCTTTATTTCTCACCGGCCACACCCTGGGACTGATAATAACATGATTCTGAAGGTCAGACTTTCCAAATAGATCTAGGGTCTAACTAGTTACGGTTAAAAGTAACGATTCTGACTGCCTTTCTGTTTACTTAATGGCACTTAAATGCAGGCGCGATGCAGGCATAGGCAGCGACCATCAGACCATGGAATCTTGCCTTGATGACATGTGTACTGGTGAATCGCACACGGTTTCACATAACACTCCACTGGTGATGGCGGCTATGGCATGATATGCACCGATGATATGGCGTGGGCCTGTCGTCGACGCGTCGTGCACATGAGAGAATTTTTACGAAACAGCATTTCCCAACCTCTCTGGCGCCCTCTCTCGAAACCACCTAGCGAAACTGTATTACTGTACTCGGCCTATTGAGCACGTGTGTTTACACTCAGTTCCTCCCGAGCTCAAAGGCAGAGTATTACATGTATACATACACTGTACGCTAGTTTTTTTTTAGAGTGCTTTCTGTATACGGTCCGATACGGGAAAAGACGCCGCGCTCGACCCGGTGCTCATACGCTCAACGAACAACTCTCTTACCCTCTCAGCTCAGACCCACGACCCGTAGCCTACTCGGCCCGGCCCGCCCAGGTTTAGCATGGTTGGTAAGACCCAGTCTGTATTCAAATCTTTTGCTGACCTCGTTTCCTACACATTTGCGATAGACCCCTACACATACTAAATCACTGTAAATGAAATGCCATGTCATGATTGTGACTTGAGTTATTGTATGATTTGCCTAAGCCATGCTATTGTTACTTACGACGTAAGTTACGTTAATGTAGGGCCTATCAAGGTAAAAAAAAAAAAGGTGTGGTTAAACAGACTGACGTTCGTGACTCCTCAGATCCTGAGTCGTCCACTCGTACTCGTAGCAGAGGTAAGATTAGAAAAGCAAGTGAAGTGTCGACTGTATAAGATTATATGGAGAGAATAGTAGTGTAGGGATGGCAGTTTGTCTCCTGACATGTAAAGAGTGGCAATTATGCCATGCCGGTTGTCCTATCCCAGGGGCTCCATATAGTAGAGGAGCGCCCTGGGGTTAAGGTTGTCTACCTGTTCAGTGTTGTACATGTATCCATGCAGCCACAAGTGAACTACCGTACCATCACAGACCTTATCACTATTCATCTCTCCATACAATCACAGAGCAATTAGAGGCGTCCATACAGAGTGAGCACCCTTATGGCCTTGTAGGACCTACCTATAACTCAACTGTTAGCTACTTATTCTATAGCTAGTATAAGCTCTTGATTACCATTCATTCTCGATCATTTTGCATGTTGTTAGGGTACCCTAGTCCCTAGATTGATAAGCATTTTTTTAGCTCACTTGAGCCAAAGGCTCAAGTGAGCTATTGCGATCGCCCTCCGTCCGGCGTCCGTCGTCCGTCGTGTGTAAACTTTTTACATTTTTATCTTCTTCTTGAAAACCCCAAGACCAATTTTCATCAAACTTAGCAGGTAGCATCCCTAGGGGGTTAGGAACTCAATTTGTTAAAATGGGCACCATGCCCCACCCAGGGGGCCCCCAGGGGGGCCCAAACTCCCCAAAATTAAGGAATCTGTAAAAATCTTCTTCTCTAGAACCAGAAGTGATAGAGCTAAGTTACATTGATGACTGTAGTTTCAAGTTTGTTCATGACAGAATCAGGGGTGCCCCCCTCGGGACCCAGGGGAGGGGGGTGGGGAGGGGTCCTAATAGGGCCTAAATTGTACATTTTCATCATCTTCTTGAGAACCCCATGACCCATTTTCACCAAACTTGGCAAGTAGCATCCCTAGGGGGTTAGGATCTCAATTTGTTAAAATGGGCACCATGCCCCACCCAGGGGGTCCCCAGGGGGGCCCAAACCCCCCGAAATGAAGGAATCTTTAAAAATCGTCTCTAGAATCAGAAGTTATAGAGCTAAGATAATACTATGAGTGAGTACATTAATGACTGTAGTTTCAAGTTTGTTCATAGCAGATCCAGGGGTGCCCCTCTTGGGGGCGGGGGGTTGGGAAGGTCCAAAGGGGGGCCTGAATTGTACATTTTCATCTTCTTCCTAAAAACCTTATGATGGATTTTCATCAAACTTGGCAGGTAGCATCCCTAGGGGGTCAGGATCTCAATTTATCAAAATGGGCACCATGCCCCGCCCAGAGGGCCCCAGGGGGCCCCAATCCCCCCAAATTAAGGGATCTTAAAAAAATTTGGGCCCTTATTGTACATTTTCATCTTCTACTTGAGAATGCGTGGTCAAATTTTAGTAGAGCTGTGAATAATTTAGATTAGTGACTGCGTGAAAGGTGAACTTGCGATACTCAGGTGAGCGCTAGACCCGCGGGTCTCTTGTTTGTTTTTTTGTCTTTTACCACCTGTATGACTGTAACAGCCTGACAGAAGGGAAAAACCAAATCAGACTGAGACTTATTTTGATATAAAATGCTTCAGCATGGGTATATTGATTGTATACTGTAGATGAGGCAAATTGGTATGGTAAAAAAAACAGCTTGACAAAAACAGCAGTGCAAGTAACCCTCACCATAATGTCTCTGCATTATTCATCCTGTACACGTAGGAGTGCAAGATATCCTCACCATGGCGTTGCTATGACGATGGAAGGTCATGACTCATCATGGAATGCAAATGCCTGCCGTTCTTTTTGGGGATTCTGTCAGGGGCCCTGTTTGCTGTTAGCTTCGTGCAGTACCAGGGCTACTCCAACCCCACTCCAACATCCTTCTTGGACTATGCCGAGGGGGGTACCAGTTTCTACTTTGTCTCCTTGCGGGGGAGGAATGAGATCTCACAGGCGCGGGATAATGTCGACGGAGGTGATGCTCGTCGGAGCGTTGAGGATATTCTTGACATGAGGAGGCGGGAGGTTGATGAGGATGTTCCACAAGAGGAAACAGGACACCGGTTACTTGACGAGAGTGGCTCAGAAAGGAGAGTTAAAAGAGAACCCAAACAAGGTGTATTGGATGGGGCTGTGCAAACACTGGATAAGGAGCTCCTTGCATCTGCAGATTTTGATCCACTTCAAAATGCAAATTTGCTGAGAAGCAAGGCAAAAATCATGTGTCTGGTCACTCTGGAGCAGAGTACCGCATCTCGCTTTGGCAAACCCGTACAGAACACGTGGCTGAGACACTGCAACGGAATACTAGTGATGAGCAATGTACCACAGAGTGGGGGGAGCACAGTTGTCAATGTGGGCATAAAAGGGGGCGAGAGCTACAGGTGGTCCCGCACCAGACTCTCTCTCAAACATGTCCACGATAAGTTCCTCAATCACTACGACTGGTTCCTCAAGGTACCGCCGGATGGCTTCGCAGTGCTGGAAAACCTCCGTTACCTCGTGCTGAGGTATCGAGCCAGTGTAAACGGTTACATGGGACACGTATTCAAGGGACCCAAAGGCGGCGGCTCCGTGATCATCCTGAGCCGGGAGGCACTGAAACTCATACGCCCTCACCTGGACTCCTGCACCCCGAGCTACTTTGGTGGGGCAGACGACGGAGAAGTCCTGGAGACTTGCTTCAGGAGTCTTGACGTCATTGCATCCATGGATGGGCGGGACTCTGCAGGACGGTATCGTTCCCAGATGAGGGTCCCCAAACTGAACCTCCCCTATGGTGCCACTGGTCGCCGCGAGTGGAAGTGGAGGGACATCATTCATCCTGAGCTTAAGGTACCTCAGCCATGACCTCTAGATCCCTCTAATATTATTCCTGCTGAGACTACACATGTGTATTAAAAGTATTGTTAGAGAATTTTGAAGGTAAATCTCAAATAAACTGAGTTCAAAGCTTTGCAAGTTCATTCTTTTTTTCCTCATTTCTGATATGTATCAGAATTTTTTGCTTCATGTGTGTATGGCAATAACAAATTCACATTCTAAATGAAAGGACTATGACAGGGAGGGGTTTTGTACTTTGTATAAGTATCTCCTTAAAACTGTGTAGGAGCTGTGTAATAAAAGAAAACTGGTTACCACTGACATTTTACATGCAAGTATCTGAATGCACAATTTAAGTGTGCAAAGTTGACAAAAGCGTTTTTTTTTTTCCATTGATGCTTGTATCGTATGCAAAATGAATAAGAATTGATAAACAAAAAGGAATAAGTAAAGGGCATGTAAATGATGTGTTCCATGACATTTGCTGTGACACTTGCTCCCTTAAAAATATCTGCACACTATCATAAGCCAAACATAAATTCAACCCATAAACATAACCCTAACCCAACTCCAAATCCTCACATCAAACTAAAGCTAAAAACATTTCACAACCCTGGCCCTAACTCTATCCCTAAGTCCTTGGAAAAACTAAGACCGGAGCAATTGTTGCAGGAGCAAATGTGGTGTCATTGTACAATATTGTAGCTGCGTTGATGCATTAACAGTGAGTGTTTTTCCTACTCTCTTCCACAGGTGCCAGAGTGTTGCAGGGACTACACTGTTGCCTTCCATCATGTGGATCCCACAGAGTTGTACCTCCTGGAGTTCATGGTCTACCACATGCGCCCCTTTGGGATCGGTCACTACAACTGCAGCAGATCATCAACCCCAGTCAGCTGACACTGGTCAAAGGGAAACAGAAATTCCCTTAGACTTAAATTGTCTTTGATGCTATGCATGATAAAGTCAGTTTTCAGATAAGGGCTATGCTACACAGTATGTGCTGTTCATAATTAGGGTTGCTTCCATTTGGCTTGTTGATGCCTACAGGGCCGGCGGAGCGTTTTCAAAAGTGTGTGTAGGGGGGGGGGGGCACTTCCAGGATTCATTAGCTAACAAGAAAAACAAAAGAAAACAGAAAAGGTCCTCAGCTCATCTCTCCCTTTCCACTTCCAGGTTTGTTGAGCCGACAAGCAAAAAAAGAAAGAAAAGAAAAAAAAAAACGGTCGTCAGCTCATCTCTCCCCATCCACTTCTGGATTTCTTCACCTGACAAGAAAAAAAAAAAGAAAAAAAGGTCTTCAGCTCATCTTTCTCCATCCACTTCCGGGTTCTCCAGCTGACAAGCAAAAAAAAAAAAAGATCTTCAGCGGAAAAACATAACCTTACCGCACTCACACTTCAAGATCTCTGTCTATTTCTTTTTAGTGTCACTTATGTACTTCCGGGTTAAAAAAAAAAGTGGGGGGGCCAAAAGTGATGACACCTTATGTATTCCTTTGTATAGTGCACAAAAAGTGGGGGGGGGGGGGGGCCTTATCCCCCCTGGCCTGCCCCCACGAAAATTTCAACTCCGAGAAAATTTCCACTTTTACAGTAACAGTCGGATTTCTTTTAATAATTGTCTTTTTCTCAGTGTGTGGAAGGTTGCCGGAAGATCCTGTGACTTCAGATCTAAAAATGTTTGTACAAATACTCAGTGATACTCTACATTTGCTACCATTGTGATAGATTTCGGCATTGGTATCAAAACTACAGTTCATTACACAGCTTGGTGTACATGCAGTTCTAGTTTCCAAGTTTTGTAAGTGTAAGATTGTTTCTTTTAAAAGTGAAGATGACAGCACTTCTGCCGTTACATTGAAGGATTATCACAGTGATATTATGTTGAAAAGAGACATAGCAAAAAGGCTACCACAGTTCTCTAATATTCCCAGAAATGTGTAGGCTGGGTATTCATCCCATTATTCAGTTTTTGTTCTTTATTCAGGGTAATATCTTTAGTACGTTAAAAAAATGCTTTACAAGAGAGCCCTGTATCGCATAAATCGATCAAAATACAGCTCACAATTCAAGAAATAATGATTAATAAATTTAAAACAAACTTTTAATATGGAAATGCTTGAAAGGAGAGAAAGAGAATCATGGGCATACATGTACATATACTGGAGCAGGATTCGAACTTGCGACCTCTTGATCTCTGGGCAGGCGTCTTTTCTACTAGACCACCAAGCTTTCACCCGACACCCAGTGCTGGTGTTATCCTTATAGCAGGTACTACTAAAACACTGATCAATTAAGTGCGTATTAATATCAATGTAGGGGTGCATTTGAGCGCACTCCTAATGCGAACCGTACCATACCGTACCTGCGCCAGAGGAGCGCTTGAACGCTCCTAAAGTGTACCATACTGTACTGTACCAAGCCAAAAAGCCAAAAGTGGACCACTTCCCGATGTGCTCCAAGAGCGTACGAAAAGCGTACGAAAAGTTCGTTGTAAAGCGTGCGCATATCATGCGCATACGTCACAATGCAAAGACATTATTCTCTTTGCTTGGGACAGCTGTAAGTAGTTCAAGCGCCAGGTGGATGACAAAATGCGTGACATTTTCTAAAAATAACTCGTGAGGTACCGGTACGCTTTCTCGACAGAGCGCTTGAACACTTCAAATCTGGCACAGTTCAGTATGGTGCAGACGCTTTGGTTCAGTTCGCTCTGGTTCGCTTTAGAGCGCGAGAACGCACCCTAGGACAATTTGTCAATCAGTTGCAATGAAAACAACTCGACGGAAGAATTTCATGAATTTGAATAATCTGTAATGATTGTTAATGCTGCCATAGAGCTTCCATTTTCGAATTGTGTTATTATTGTCATTATTATCATTAATAATACAGGAATATCTAACATTGTAAACACTCTACTCTAGGCATTCATTTCAAGATCAACTTTGTTCTTAGTGGTGTGTGTGCTTTCCTGTCTAAAATGACAACAAACTGAAATAAATTTACTATGAAATGAAGAAGCAGATCATAATCAAATGAGTGGTTTAGCGGCACATGACCAGGCATTTATTCTGCCTATCACCAAATTTTACTATTGACTGGTTTTTAGAAAAGTATGATTACTGGTCGTTAGCACTTTCACATTGCAATGCTGACTGGGTGAGATTTCATTGTTATATTAACATGTGAAAATGGTTGCTGCAGAATTTTGAAATGCCTACATTTGAAATTCTTTCAACAAGGATCTGCATCAAAACAAATCACATCATTTTGCTCTGGCTTAAATTACGTGCACTTGGTACCTTCGAAACAGTCCAAATACTCTTGGCGATTGCCTTGGGCATGTTAGACTGTTCCAAAGATACTTTGTATGGGTAATTAGTACCACTGCCCTCACTGATGTGTATTATCTGTAAAATAATTTTTACTGACTTCTGCTAGAGGAGAATTACTGATGGATGGCCTTGAAGCAAGGAAATGGATTTATGTGTGCAATACCAGAAATGGTTGAACTATGATCATTTCTCAAGTGTTTGATGTTTGAGGGTTATTTGGGTTTGAATTAAAAAAAAAAGATCTTACAGTCTTAAACTAGACTATGGTTATCAAAGTTACGTACACTCTTTCAGCACCCATTGGACGTAAGCTGGCAATCAAGCACTGTTTGTTGGTTCTATGTGTATGTTTTTGTTTTTAGTATTCAAGAGGGTTGCGTGGAGCCATTACATGTATTATATTTGAACAGGGTATGGAATTCTTTTAGAGTGCTTTATCTGTCAGTATGTGTGAAAGTTTTCTTTCTTATTTTTGCCGTACATTGAAGTTCTCAATACATTGCTGTTTTACAGTGAATTCACTTCATAGTATCACTCTATCACAGTGATTCCGCTTCATATTTTATTTCCTGATATTCATAAGTGATAAATTCCTAAAGTGATTTACTTTCAACTGAGCCATGGCCTAGAAAGTAGAATCTCTGCGTAACATCTGCTAACAAAAATGAGGAAAAAAATACATACACCAGCTGGCAAATGCATGACCTCCATTCATGAATAGTATTGATATAATATGCTTGTTACCAGTGATTGCATATCGAAGCGTTGAATGTCGGCAGTATGGGAGGAAGGAAGTAAAAACATATGTATTTAACAGAAAACGTACATCAATTGGGAAAGCAATATAGTATTTTGTCTATTTTAGGTCAAGGGGAGGTGGCAGTTGTTGTTATTTATCATTATTTGAAGAGTTCCTTTTCCAAAAGGTGCTAAATCCATTTTTGATGGCCAGGAGAAAAACCAGATTTTCTATTGTAGTATTCTCATGCAATGACCTTAAGACCTGTGGTAATACCCCATTTTAGGATAAAGAAAATGTGCCTTTAAGAAATATTGTGTCCGCATTGATTTTTAAAGAATTAATATTTTTCTGGATTTTTGGATTTAGCACCTTTTGCAACAAAACTTAGCATGGTGATGTACAGCAAGCAAATATTGTTTTAGTCATTTGTAACTTTGTGTATTTTTCTGGGATGATTTGTTATACCCCCGCCAAACGAAGTTTGAAGGGGGTATATAGGAATCAGCGGACAGTCGGGCGGTCGGTCGGGCGGTCGGTACGTTGCAAATCTTGCGTTGCGAACTACTTCCTCAGTTTTCAACCGATTCCCATAAAACTTGGCACAGATGTGTGCCTTGGGTTGTAGATGTGCAAGACGTATTTTTTGACAGTACCCAAAAGTACGTTGCCATGGTAACGGCATATTATGGGCAAAAATGGGTACAAATCTTGCGTCGCGAACTCCTCCCACAGTTTTTGATCAATTTTTATGAAATTAGGTACAGATATTCATCTGAATATGTTAATGTGCAAGACACATATTTCTGCAGTGGCAAAAAGTGCATTGCTATGGTAACGGCATGTTATTGGTAAAATATAGGGCAAAATGCTTCATGGCAAAACTGCTTCATCAGTGTTCTTCCAATTCTCATGGAATTCATATTGAATGTTTGTCTTAAGATATAGGTCAGCATGACACATTTCTTGACAGTGACAAAAAGTATGTTGCCATGGTAACAGCTCACATATTATGAGCCAAAATGATGGAAAATTTTGTGTTGCAAACTACTTCCTCAGTTTTTGCCCAATTTCCATGAAACTTGGTACAGATGTGTGCCTTTGGTTGTAGATGTGCAAGACGCATTTTTTGACAGTACCCGAAAGTACGTTGCCATGGTAACGGCATATTAATGGCAGAAGATCAAGGAAAGATCTTGCGGATTTAACTACTTCCTCAGTTTTTTGACCAAAGCTTATGAAATGTGGCACACACCTTGATCTTGGTGGGAAGATGTGCAAGACATATTTTTCGGACGTGTCGGAAGCTGCGTTGCCATGGTAACGGCATATAAATGGCAGAAGATCAAGGAAAGATCTTGCGGATTGAACTACTTCCTCTGTATTCGACTGAAGCTCATGAAATGTGGCACACACATTGGTCTTGGTGGGAAGATGTGCAAGACATATTTTTTGGACGTGTCGGAAGCTGCGTTGCCATGGTACTGGCATATTAATGGCGGAAGATCAAGGAAAGATCTTGTGGAGTGAACTACTTCCTCAGTTTTTGACAAAAGCTTATGAAATGTGGCACACACAATAGTCTTGGTGGGAAGATGTGCAAGACATATTTTTCAGACGTGTCGGAAGCTGCGTTGCCATGGTAACGGCATTTAAATGGCAGAAGATCAAGGAAAGATCATTCCTTGGGTAAGACTGTCGTCACGGGGCGGGGGTATTAATCGCCTTCAGTGATATTTCTAGTTATCTCTACACATTCTCCTCCTGTACCCTCCGTCTCTCCAAAGAATGTGCATTTATAGAAATGAAACATTTCACAGCCAATAATTGAGTGATACAGGGCCGGGAGCGTTTTCAAAAGTGTGGGGCCCCACTTCCGGGTTTCATGAGCTAACGAGCAAAAAAAAAAAAAAAAAGGTCCCCAGATCATCTTTCCCCTTCCATTTCCGGGTTCATAACGGTTCAGCTGACAAGTAAGATCTCTATCTATTTCTTTTTAGTGCCACTTACGTACTCCCCGGTTAAAAATAGTGGGAGGAGGGCCCAAATCGATGACAGCTTATGTATTCTTTTGTGTGGTGCACAAAAAAGTGTGGGGGCCCGGGCCCCCATGGCCCCCATGGTTCCGCCGGCCATGTGATAGTGGGTCATCTGGAAAGCTACACAGGCAGGAAAGCTGGCCAGCCTGGCATTACTCTGGGGGTTAAAGTGTCGTCAAGCATACATCTGGATTTCTGATTGGATCGTGCTGGATTTAGCACCTTTTTGGAACAAAACAACAGTGGTTTTAGCACCTTTTGGAACAAAACCATTTTTAATTGCTTGATTTCTCAATTTTCTCACAAGAATTTCAATTTTTGAAGAGGTTACTGTGTAGGACAGCTAAAGATGAATACATTTCTGTCAAAAAGTCCAATCTGATGGAAAATGGATTTAGCACCTTTTGGATAGGAATTGTTTATTTGTTTGGTTGAGGTTGAGGGGGAAGAAGTATCATCGCTCTTCATGTTTGTTTGTATGTTAATGTTAGAAAGTATGTCTTGCTTTTACAACTGAATGCTAAAGTACTGTACTTGGCAATGTTGCAAGATTTTTAGTCTCTAGGAAGACACCACAAGGTGTGCGCAGGTCTCTGAGACAGTGATATTACATTGTATATTGTAATGGCTGTGCAAACATTTTTTTTTTTTTTTTAAGGGCAGAAATGAACTGAAATACTATTACAAAGTCCAACTTCACTTATCTGGCCATCGTTTTTCCTGATCTCTCTGTTATCCAGATGTGGAATGGCACACAATTGTCTTTGCATTTTTAGCATGAAACTTTACTGAAATTATAAAGCAACTATTCTCTTGCAAATAAGAGGAAATGAGCAAGTTAGTACATGAGTGTCGACCACTATGTTATGATGTATTTTGAAACCAACCACAACTCTTTTGCAAGAAGAAACAAAGACCAAGCAGAAGGTGTATTTCGACTCGTGTTTCATTTCATTTCCACTTTTCATTTTCCAGTATTTCACTTATATGAAACATTATTTGACATATAAAGAATGCAAATATCGTGTACAGTGTAAATCATCACAGTAAATAGGAGTTAACTGTGCCTTAATTATACACCAACCCATGTACAACTTGCATAAAAGTGTTGTGGTTGAGCAGGGAGGTGGGAAGGGAATCCCATCTCCCTGGGTTGAGCAAGCATATCTCACTTCTCTACAATGTCACTGTTTGTACTGTATATCTAGTCTGGTTTCCTGACCCTTAGCCAACTGTACTGCCTTTCACAAAAATTCTCAGCGGCAACGAAGTCGCTGCCTTTGTCGAAGGCAAACGTTTGAAGGACCATCCAGCTGATCTTGCTACTTCGTACGTCGTTAGAGGGCGTTAATATTCTGGGAAGGAAACAATAGTAGTATGAGCAGACGGTCTGGAAGCCAGACTACTACTTATCCAGATGGGCGCTGCTCCCTGCCAATACACAGTATCAATACTATTGTCATTTTCAGATTTTTTTTTTTTTTTTGTGCATGGCCTGATTAACCAAACCACACAGTGATAAAGGGATGTATGTGAATCTTCTGCATAATCATGCATTTCGATATTGACAATACTCGTAAACTAATTGTAAACTTGCATGAAAATATTTTCAATACCAAGGATTGGATTGCATCATGAAATTGCTTCATGTTGGATAGATGACTAGTTTTGCATGAATTTAGTTTGTTCAGAAATGAAGCTTGACATGTCTATGCTTTCAAATGGAATTTGGTACAATTATCCTCTCGTGTAATACTCATGTATCCTGTGTGCTCAAATTGTAGTATTGAATGTGACCTGAGCTGAAATATATTTTACATGTGTATTGGTTCTGGAAATATTATATAAATAGTATGACAGTCATTCAACTTTATATACAGCTGTTTGTCGTGTTTCTGGTGATTTTGCATGTTTATATTACTTGAATTCTCATTTCTACACTTGCAGTACTAAAGGGGAGACAATGCATTAAAAGAATTATTTATATTGGAGCACCCAATATGTATATGTACATTTTTATGTATACCTAATTTTGAATGCATTCTAGTACAATGTAGATGATGATATGTACGACAAATGCGTAATTAGCCCAAGTGCAGTTGGATTTCACTGGGGTCGAGGGCCAGGGTGAAATAGAATTTCAATAGGGCTAATTATGCATGTTGGTTGTGTGTGTGGAAGGGGGGGGGGGGCTGGTAGATTGGGGACCAAGGGTAAATCATTTCTCCCCCCCCCCCCCAAAAAAAAAAAAAAAAAAAAAAAAAACTTCTGGGAGGAACCCTGCAGGTTGGGGGTTGGTCATTTTTTCAATCATTGTTTCATTATTTGTGTGTGTGTGTGTGTGTGTGTGTGTGTGTGTGTGTGTGTGTGTGTGTGTGTGTGTGTGTGTGTGTGGCTTTCCTAAATGAGGGGGCTGCAGCTCCCACTAACCCCTACCCTCAGTTTCGCTTCCCCTGGAGTGTATGTGGGCTAGAAAGTGCATGAATGAGAACGTAGGTATTATTAAGTTTACTGATATCATTGAATTGTGAAGACTAGATATAACATAATATGCCCTATTTCCCGTGCAAGAATCAAAAAGTACACAAGTAATTCCCGAGCACGAATTACATTGTGTTGATATTAATAAAATCAGTAAAGGTCACGTGGCATAGATGCAACAATTACATCTTGTACAGAGCGTATCAAAAAAAAAAAAAAAGGTAATCCAACTTTGGAGGGCTACCATTTCATGATTGTCAGCTATGGAAAGCTCAATTTGGTTGTGAGGAAAGATGAACTCTTCCTCTTTCCATTGATACCTAATTATGCTGAAAAATGTCATGCATGACAGAGCACATGAACTTTAAAGACAACAATGATAAATTACACTTTTTCCAAGTTTGAGTGTTATCGTGAAGGAACTATGCATGTGTCATTGAATGGATGGGTTCTCTCCAACAAAAGTGGTAACATTAACAGGCCAGCCTGCATAAATGCAGGTACATGTGTTTAGGGTAAGTGTTTAGGGTTTCTTCTAACATTTTATGGTTCATAACATTTTACATGGCCACCTGCCCAGTAACTTGGTCACTCCTGCTAAGGCAAACCCACAAAGTCCATTTTTCCCTGCCCACATTCAACACGTAGCTCGCAGCGCCAAACCAAGTCTTGAATGTGAAGAGAGAAAATGGATAATGGTTCAGCCTTTGCGGGAGTGACCAAGTTACCAACAACGGTGGCCATATTAAAGATCATGGACCATAAAAGGTTAGAAGAAGCCCTTAACACAAATCTGCAGTCATGCAGGCTGGCCTGTTAATGTTACCACTTTCATTGAGAGATCCCATCCATTCAGTGAGATATGCATCGTTCCTTAACGATAACACTCAAACTTGGAAAAAGTGTAATTTATCATTGTTGTCTTTAAAGTTCATGTGCTCAGTCATGCATGACATTTGTCAACATAATTAGGTATCAATGGAAAGAGGAAGAGTTCCTTTTTCTTCACAACCAACATTGCATTCTCCAAAGCTGACAATTATGAAATGGTAGCCCTCCAAATTTGGAATACCTTTTTTTTTTTTTTTTATACGCACTGTATAGCATTTAATGCTACTTCTACTTGTACGATTCACCTATTATGTTAGCATATTACATCATTGGGGCTGCCCTTATGTCATGACATTTCGGTTTGTCAGCGCATTTGCATTATCGTACAAAAAAGGAGATGCATTTTAAAAATGAAATTACCGACAATTGAATGGTGTGATTTTCTTTTTATTCCTCAGCATGTTCTATTAGGAGAAGGATAACATATAAAAAAGATCAGTTTTGATTTGTTTTCTTCCGTTTTGTGTGTGTGTGTGTGTGTGTGTGTGTGTGTGTGTGTGTGTGTGTGTGTGTGTGTGTGTGTGTGTGTGTGTGTGTGTTTAAGACGACATCTCGATTCATGAAACATCTGCAGGCAACGCGGCAAATCCCATACCGGCCCTCACATGAACCTGCGGTTAGCTTTTAATCTCCACACAAATGACACACACACATACTCACACACACACACACACACACACACACACACACACACACACACATACTTACAAACACATCCATTATTATAGCAGTCGCTGTCCCAATTTTTGTAGAATATTCATGAGATATACATTCTATATTACCAACACCTTAGTCCAGTCAAAATATGAAATGACCCACAACTAATTGCAACAGAAACGATTCCACTTGCATTTGACCCGGAAGAGCTATTAAAATAACATATTAAAAGTTCCCTAAAATTCGAGTGGTGGATCAGTGTCTAATTTGCATAAATTCAAAATGGCCGCCATACAACCTATTTATGCCTATATCTCGGGATATATAACCCACAGAAATTAAATTCCGGTGTCTAAACCTATGTTTTTTAGGTCAAGGAATACAAATATGTTATCTTTATCATCTTTCAAGCATCCCTTTATATAGTTTTTGCATATATTTGCATATAATTACATACAAAATGGCCGCCATATTGCCTGTGCAAGCCCGTATCTTCGTATATCATTAATATAGTATACACTCAGAATTAAGTCGCTATATATCTGGACATAAAACCTGTAGAAAATAGATTCTGGTGTCTAAACCTATGGTTTTTAGGTCAGGAAATACAATTATGATACAAGCATTAACTTTCAAGCTTCCCTTTATACATTTTCTGCATATATTTGCATTTAATTAAATGCAAATTGGCCGCCATTATAACTCCACAGGCTTATATCTCTATCTGTAAAAGGTATCCAGTGATGGTGTCTGTGGTCTTAATTTTACTGCTGAGAATCACTGATGTAGAATACGTTCCACTCAGGAATAATTACCTACATCTCACAAAAAAATTGCATAGCTATGTTTAAGCATAAATCTATTCAAATTTTTATCGTGAATATAATTTCTCATATACGAATACGAGCTACAGAACGTTAATTGTACTGTAATTAATGCATCCAATATTTCAAGGGCAAAATTGTTAGAATTCCATTCACGACTTTAACGATTATCCTTACACCCAGTTTTATATTCTTGCATTGATTAAAAGTATTGTACTACATTAAACTCACATTTTCTTGAGATAAAGCCTCAGAACAGAAAACAACTGTAAGTAGCATTAAATAGAACATATCTTTATTTAACTATAATCTCAACTTAGCTTCCAAAGTGTGCTCAATAGGTACACAACAGTAAAGTCTCAAATTATGTAGTAGGAATCGTTAAAAAGATTTTTATGATTGCATGATATTAAATGTATTATATCGTGTAATTTTACCCTCATGTTTACTGCTTATACTTATGTCTGTGTTGCAATACTTTTTTTTTTTAGGCCAGAGGGGGGGGGGGGGGAGGGGAAAGTCATCAAGATCATGATTATCCAAAAGCTACTCTACAAAAGTTTAATGAGTTTGGACATTTTGTTTAGATGATGTTCTTGTCATATTATCTCATATAGCTTTCAAAGTGTGCTTACGGTACACCAAAATTGGTCGTAAATCATTCAGCAGATTTTTTTCTAACATCTTTTTCCTTACCTGCGATGATTTGCAGCCATATTTAGTCGATACTTGTGTCTTTTGTTGCAAAACTTTTGGCAAAGGCATGTTTATCAATGAGCAACATATGACCGTGATAATTTGTATGGAAGTGGATTATTATTTTTGTCATATTTTTGCGTGGTTTCACCCAATGACTTACAGAAAAAAAGCCAGATACAAAAAAAAAAAAAGAAAGAAAAGAAAAAGGAAATGCCTTAACATTTCTATTCCTAGTACTCTGGATTCATCAGTCAATCAATACAAACAGCATCCTTCTCATTGGCTTCAAGCTCATAAAACGCTTATAAATTCTGATAAATGTTACTTTTACCATTTTTCGTGTTGTATCTGTTACATCAGGCTGTTAGCAAACTGGTAGTGTATAGTTGCAGGGCAAACAGATTTGACTGCACACAACCCATATCAGTGGCAGATGCGGGCCATTATAGATCAGACACTTGTAATGTTGTATTTCTAAAATATCTGAGGAGTCAGATGATGTTCTAATTGGTGACTAGGAATGAATAACATTCTTGAAAGACATCAACACAGTTTACAACAAATGTGAGACTTACCACTCTTCTTTTCGTCAGTATGAAATGAAGCCGGGATCCTGTTTGCTTTACATTAATCGACTGCAATTTCACACTATCCTAGTCCAGAGTCTGTGGTATAGAACACTTTGAGTGTAAACGAGTTTTCATGTTTTACACTTTTATCATTGATCTATATTTTCAGAGATCACATTACATACCTTTAGTATCTGTATTATCGCAAGACAGAAAATGAAAATGATGAAACGGAGGAAAGTTTTCTTGAAATCCGATGACTTTGATTCATTAGATTTTAAATTCATCTTAGCCAAAGGTTCAAGACAGCAAAAAAGGTTCAAGCTGATATTGCAAATAGCCATCATTTATCTTCTGGCGTCCGTCGACAGTCATGCATGCATTTTCAAAAACCATTTTCAGATTCTCTTTTAAGACCCCATGTAATGACAGATCTTCAACAAACTAGGCAAGTAGCATCCCGAGGATGACAGACTATCAAGTTGTTGAAATAGACGCCATGTCCAAAAGGTCCTAGAACCCCCAAACTAAGGAATTTATCATAAAAAAACCTCACACACACACACACACACACACACACAAGTAGAACCAGTTATAACAGAGCTAGGTAAAAAGTACAAAGATGAATATCTTGGAGACTGCATAGTTTCGCAGTTTTATCTTCCTTCTTTTCAAAATTGTACACATTATATATATATATATATATATATATATATATATATGGTACCAGTACAGAAAATATGACGAAGTAGGGTGGTAATGCATTTCAGTCCAGCAGTGCTATTTAGCCACACCAAATTTTCGACGAATACATTCGTCTTTCTTCAGAATTGCCATTGTCGACCTTCAGGAAGACAAATATATTCGTCGAAAATTTGGTCTGAATAACTAGCACTGTTGGACTGAAATGCATCACCAGTCTACTTCGTCATCATATATATATATATATATATATATATATATATATATATATATATATATATATATATTTTTTTTTAAACGTGTGGGCTCTAATGTCCCCATCTGTATCTAGAGTTGCTGCTTTTATAAAACCAGAAGAGCATCGAGTAAATACATCAGTGAGTGTATTAGCATACTTTCAAGATTATTATGGCAGATGCAGGGGTGACCTCCTTGGGGCTAGTGCCAAATAGGTACCAATTTTCACTCTTTCATCTAAAAAAAAAAAAACTTTTCAATTTGTTATCAAACTTGGTTGGTAGAATATTGGTATATAAAATGGGAACCATCCCCCGGCCACAGAATGTCCAAAGGCACCTCAAATCTGATCTAGGTGCGACCACCTTTGGGCTGGGACCAAATTATTGGAGGCCACTTTTGATTTTTGATCCTCCTTTTGAAAACACATGGTCAAATTTACAACAAACTTAGTACTGTAAGTGCATTTATCGCTAGTGTCATGCATATATGGACATCATGCCTCCCTGGGCCCTGGAGGTCCCTAAAGGCTTCCAGATATGGGCCTACAGTTTCTTAACGTCTTCCAATTTCCTTTCTCCCAAGTAATAGTCTGTAAACATGCAAGGAAGGGGAACTTGAGATGCTCGGATGAGGGCTGGACCCCTGGGTCTTTTATTCAGAGAGTGAGTGAGTGACATGGTACCCCTATGACAAGATCGTCATCTAATGTCCAAACTCATGAAACTTTTGTAGAGTAGCTTATGGATATAAGCTACTCTTAATTTAAATAGATTTATGTATGAATATACGCAAATTTTTAGTGAAATATAGGTAATTATTCCTGAGTGGAAGGTATTCTACATCAGTGATTCTCAGCAGTAAAATTAAGACCACAGACACCAACGCTGGGAACCTTTTACAAATGGAGATATAAGCCTGTAGAGGCATTGTGGCGGCTTTTTTTTATAATTTAATCAAATGCAAATATATGCAAAAAATGTATAAAGGGAAGCTTGAAAGTTACTGCTTATATGATAATTGTATTACTTGACATAAAAAACAAAGGTTTAGACACAAGAATCTATTTTCTGCGGGTTTTATGTCCAGATATATAGCGACTTATTCCTGAGTGTACTACATTACTAAGATACCTGCTTGTACAGGCAATATGGCGGCCATTTTGTATGTAATTATATGCAAATATATGCAAAAACTATATAAAGGGATGCTTGAAAGTTGATAAAGATAACATATCTGTATTCCTTGACCTATAAAACATAGGTTTAGACACCGGAATTTACTTTCTGTGGGTTATATATCCCGAGATATAGGCATAAATAGGTTGTATGGCGGCCATTTTGAATTTATGCAAATTAGACACTGATCCACCACTCAAATTTTAGGGAACTTTTAATATGTTATTTTAATAGCTCCTCCGGTTCATATGCAAGTGGAATCGTTTCTGTTGCAATTAGTTGTGGGTTAACCCACTTTTTGTCGTATTTTGACTGGACTACCTTGTTATGACAGCATTTTGACGCATTATTAATTCTTTCCTATCAAAGAATCTGTAACAATTTTTGTCACTGTACATGTATTCATAGCGAACCATGAAATTAAAATGCCAATCAATCGAAAGGTGAAATATTATTATGTCTGAGCGCCAACATTAGCCCTTAAACTAATCAATATCCGGAGTTCGCACTCAATAATTTTTGTCGGGTTGTAATTGAATGACCTCGATACAGCGCACGTCCTGTAGCTCCTAAATAAACAGAGAGAAAGGACTAATGAGGACGCTGCTCAGTATATTAATTAAAGAGCCTTCCTAATAAAATATCAATGGCAGCTTAATTCTATACAAGTGCCAAGGGAGGGCAACTTCTTATCTCGTAAAGTATGCGTTCACGTATGTATTAAGGACTACGTTTTGCCGAGTGCACGATTCTTTGCCAAGAGAATTCAAACGCGTTCGCTCTCGACGTGCGCGTATGAGATCATCGGCAAGGATGAAAACCAATATCCGTGTATTTAAACTCTGGTGTTTGCGCGGCGAGAGCGTAATAATGTGAGCAACATGATTTTTGCTCCCAGTCTGCCACGAGATACTGGTAACAGGTAACTGGTAACAGATATTGTCAGTAGAGCCTCAACTGGTTTTTCATGATAAAACTGTCCTTGTGCATCCGATGAAGCGAATCGCATGAAGCGTTTAGGTTTGTCGAGGAAAAAAGTGAGAATATACAGAACAAACAAAGGCTTATCATATTATTGAACATTTATTTCCGCATAATGTTTATTCACTTTTATTAGTGGTGTATTCTTGTTGTCAGGCTTGCAGTATTAACATTATTCTAAAAGAGTGAAGTGATGAACCAGACTGGATCAGCAGATACTGGAAGTCGCCCAAAGCCAGGTTGATGTTAACATCTCAGGGCAGAAAGGTCGTTATCATCAGCAGGATCATCATAAAGCGTCGTCTATTATGCCAGCTCCTGTGTGACTGAGAGACATGCGCCAGGCTCTCCCTTCTTTCTTTTCTCATCATTTGCGAGGATGTTATTGAGGAGATGCTCAAACTTCGATTACCCTTACGCTGACACCCAACATTCCCTACTGCGACCAACTTTGGAATGACCATTAATTCCTGATTCAGGGCGCATGGTACAGGCCAGTGGACTTAGTTGACTCCAAAGATGCTCGGAGAAGCAAGTTTCCTATCAACATCTTTGGCGGTGCAGTTGGAGTAATTTTGCGTAAAGAAGGACAGAAAATGTATGACAGTGAACAGTGAACGTGACTCATTTCAGTATTTCCAGTGTGCAAGTTACACCACGAGATCGGTTACCAATGGCTACACGGATTGTACAAAAAGAGCGATTTCCAGTCGCCATGTGGATACATGTGTTTATCCTGATGACTATGTATCAAGGTAAGATGATTATTGACATTTAAGAGACAAAAAAAAAAAAAAAGAATTGTGATCGGATTGCAAGACTGTTATTATGCAGCCGAAATACAAAGTGTACTCATTTCACCATTATTGCTTCCTTGGTCATTTTGTTGTTATTGTATTCCGTTACTTTATCATTTTCTCATTGTCTGGGACACAGTGTTACAGGAACTGATAATGAAATCGTTACAAACAACGATGTGTGTATAATTTCTGGTATATATTCCTATATGCACTGTAGAAATGTGTTTTGAAGTTAAATACAATGAATGAAGATGAGCTTATTAATGTTGTCGTATTATCTGACTGTACATAACTTTAGATATAATGTGCACTGGATTGATGGAATATTTAGAAACAACGCGGCACTTAGGCCTATTATGCGTAATTATGTATTTGTTGTTCTTTATCTTGCAATGCGAAGACAATTGCTTTAAGCTATCTTAAAGAAACAGTGAGAATAATCTTAATGTTATGCTTTACATGCCTATATATACTCATCTCATGGACGAAAGATATTTTGACGAATGCTGCACATAATAATGCAAAATTTTGTTTTCTCCTGAATGTCAATGAGTATTTGAAACTAACCCTTGCTATGGAATGGCATTGCATTTACTGTATTGTGACGTTCTACTTTAACTTCAAATATTAATATGGAATGGGCGAACATCTATTTCTAAGAGAGTATATAAACGAGGGAAGGACGGCATAAAATATTCAAACCTCCCCCTCATGGGCAGGTGCTATATTCCAGTAGACAGTGATTGAGTTTTCCCGTTTTAGTCTTCACTGCATAAATTCTTTGTTCACCGTTGAAGTGGCCAAACGGTGCGATAAATACTGAGCTGTTCTGTAATGTCCAAGAACAATATCTGTCAATTTAATGTTGGTATAATATGTTTGTTGCTTCAAACATTATTGAACATTATAGTCATTTTAATGATTCTTCTGCAAGGGCTGAGCTGTGGCTGATGGTTATGCACATCTGACTCACATACACAATACAAACACATATACACAAACACAAACAAACAAACAAACACATACAAGCAAATATACGCACATACACAGTCACACACTTACACATGCCACACAATCAGTCGCATCACCTTATCATAAATTTAAGATTTGTGCGTAGTCAAAACAAAAGATACACCTATATTAGTATGTTTCCATTTTTATCTGCAATCATATTTCATCAATGTTCTCAACACAGTTTTAATGGTTCATATCATTACATAATATCATACTTCGTGTTTGTTTTTGCAAAATCTGTATAACTAGGAAGCATCTCACTGCACAAACTAATAGAAAAATACAATCACACGGAAGGAGCATAGTCGATATATTCAGTCACAGGAAAAATCCAAAACAAGTTCACATCTTACGTTGATTCAGTCATCACTATCCACAGTCGTCCGGTTCTTTCTCTCAATCGCTCACTCTCTCGCTCCAGTGGCTAAATTGGGTTTCACTGAGGATCACTAATCTAATTTCTCATGGCTGTGAGCTTATATCGTATCGTCTATTGTTCAAACAGATGAGAGAAAAAAATCAATCAATCAATTTTGCCACCAACAGCAAATGATTAAATTATGCAGAGGGGACGCCGTTCCTTCTCACCAGTTTGCATTTTGGCGGGGAAACTGCCGCGACGTGTGAGGAGATCCTATGAATTTTAATTATTTCCCATTTAGTGCAATCATCGCGAAGAGCACCTGGTACAGATTCTCTCCACGCATTATCAGTAGGTAAAAGTCATAGCTTCAATTCCACACCTACATGTATATAGCTGCAGACAATGCACGGCGTACAATTAGCATGATTAGACAAGTTATGAAAGCACTCACTAACTGAAAATGGCCGTCACGTAACCCTTTTAGCAACATTGTACGTTTTAGTAAGTAGATTATCCCATCATTCCGAAGCTGAGTTCCCTTGAGAAATGTTGAGCACCATATTGTGATTGAAAATTATAATGAGAACAGCTTTTGAAACATAATTTACACACAAACTCAGAACGTGGACCACTTGTTGACACGTACGGTGCAAGTTATTGTTGTGTATGTGGTTCATGTACGCATGCGCATCCCCTTCTGTTTTCATAGTTACCACATAATGACATAATAGAATAGCCCATAGATTAAAGATGATAAATTGCGCCCCCCCCCCCAAAAAAAAAAACAAACAAACAAACACACACACACACACACAAAACAAACAAACAAACAAACAGACAGACAAAGAGACAAACACACACACACACACACACACACAGAGCCAACAACGAGATTGTCGATATAGAGACCGTCTTTATTTGTGATTCAGAAGGCAAGTAAGGACTGGATCGGGTTGGAAAACAAGATTATAGGTTACGAATTTGGATGAGTTTCATGAGCGTGAAATGAAGAGAGCTAACTCAACCCTAAAGTCGTGATGAATATCTTAATTGGCATGTTTTGGGAAATTACGTTGACACATTGGCATGTTTGGCTCGGAATTATACTGTCGGCCTAAAAGTGATTTCATTAATCATTATTCTACCCATAGACCTAGAGCTTTAATTCTCATTATAGAATCATTATTTCTCTCATAACTCCTCCTTCTTTCTGATGATATTGCTGGGACCGCCGAGTTGGTGCCCAAGACAGTTAGAGTTAAACTCTAAAGGACACAAGACGAAACCAGGCAACCAGTCATTTCGATGGTTCATGTCTCAAAAGTAGTCTTTTATTCGAGCTCGCAAGATTACATGACTATGACAAGCCAGTGCTCATTCCAAGACTCTCCTTTTACTCCAGTCAGCGCCCCAAGATATAGTCCTCAACACTATTTCTTACAACATCAAAGCATCATTCATCACCTTCTTGTATACAATGACTGTATTCTACAGTGACCGTTACCAATGACCATTTGTGGTTTGGTCTGGGGACAGGGAGTCTACTTGAGGGTGATAAACTCTAGGGGGCTCGTCCGTGGTAAGGGGAAAGGAAGAACCACAGATACAAACAATGTTCTCAGTTAATGTGTCCGCCCATAAGACTTGCCCTACCAACTTTCAAGTGGAGTCCCAATTTGCCTAACTCTGGGACCGTAACACTCTTTTCCCCTTTGAAAAAGAGGTATTGTCCGCAATACCAGAATGCGAGAGAGAAATGTGTTAACGATACATCAAACTTTTGACCCCAAAGAACCTTCCAATTATATGAAATTGTAAATAAATGTCAAATTATAAAGAAAGATTTTTTTTTTGTAAACATTGACGAACCTACCCAAAAAAGTTTTGAAAAAAAAAGAACAGAAAAGAAGTAGTGACACAGTGACCTTAATACAAGAGAGACATATGTTTCATAAAAATCTATGCTAACTGACAACAGATACGAAAATCTATACTAACTATTCTACGTACATGTATAAGCTTACGCATACTCACACTTCATGACTTTTAACAACAAACTGGAAAATGAAATAAAGAGCACTAACACCGGCTGAAGAAAAAAAAATGACACGGAATTACATCTCCCCTATTGGAGACAGGAAACAAAATCACTTTAAAAACAACATAATAATGCCCACACCAAATGCATGATGGACAGTGCAGACAGGTGCCGACCGTCTATGGTCACCCGCCTACTATTCCTTATCTATTACTCAGACCAGAAGTCGGGCACAAACCATGCAGATGACGGAATTATGTAGCTGGACATTATCAAAATACATCTCAGAGTTCTCTTTCCCAAATTTATGAAGCAGGCACATGCCTCAAGTCTGACCTCATGTAACCTCCTATACTGTGCAGGCTCATGCCAAGGAGAGTGGAATTAGCTACTCTGATTGGTCAGTGAACGCACCCCTTGTGGACGAATCAAATGCTCAATAGAGGAAAAACATTGAGGAAGGAACAGGAGAGAGAGAAACAGAGGAGGGGAGCTAGAGGATAGGAAGGGGGAGAAGCAGAGGGAACTGAGCGGTAAAATTAATGGGGAAACCCATTTCTCCGAAATAAAAACTCCAAGTATCCAACATGTGCCATGCGTATCAGTAACAAAAGTTTGTATGTACATCAACAAACGAGTAACTCTACACTGCAACAATGCTCGTGCCCAAGCTAAAACAAAATGAAACACATCAGCAAATTATAATAGTGCTGCTACAATAAAGAAAAGGATGGTTTTCAGCAAAGAGAGCAAAGAAGTGGAAGAACTGAACGAGAGATAGAAATACAAACAGAGTGAGATGAATTGGTGAAGGATACATTGAAAAATCTGAGGAAAGGAAGGCAGCGTCTTTGCAATAAAAACAATTAAAAGAAAAGACTGTACTAATACACAATACGGAGCACCTCCATCAGGGTTTGTAAACGAGAATGCCTGTACCATCCATTTTACAAGATGGATAATCAAACAAAGGCAAGACGATTTCTTTTAACATACAACACAGCATTCGTTGGTAAAAACGTCTAATTACATTCATATAATCACAATGCGAAAAAAAAAAAAATGGCACAGCTAATGAGCGAGTGGAAGAAATACCTATTTACATAGAGAATGGGGGAGACAGAGTTAGAAATAGAAAGGGAGAGGAAGGGGGAAGAGAGGGGAAAAGACTGCCTCAACAACAACAAAAGAAAAAAAAAGAAGAAATGGATACATGTTCGTTTTCCTGTAGGCTCATGAATTATACATCACTTATTGGCTGTAGGTAATGAAAAAAAAAATACACAACAAACATTTTGAACAGGACTTACTGTTCTCATGACACATACAACGATCATGACTACGATACTACTACAGTATCGTAGGCACCGAGAAGACATTAATCAAGCAGTAAACAAAAATGCATTCTTACCACATCCACAATCACATAACGCAACGATAATGGCCAGTCACAACAATCAGAGGCGGCAGAAAGAAAAAAAAATCCTCCAAACATCGTAAAACATCTGCCATGGCCTCTGTGACCCTTTGCAGTCCATTGACTGAGAGAGAAAAAAAATGTGTGCAATGGGCACGCGAAGGGAGGGAGAGCCAATAAAACCAATGTGTTAGTTCTCCTTACAGTTCTCCATCACTCATAGTCTTTCTGCAGTACTTGGGCATGATCTAAGCTAAAACAAGATTAAAATGTTGTTTATCAGAGCCGACTGATAACCATAACTCTGTTTACAAGTATACACACATCAGCTTAAGTCAAATGAAATACTGCGAACCTCTACGTGTACTTGTATATACTTTGAGAACCCAATCTGGAAAGTTATTGCTAAGGTACGGCTTCAATCTATCGTGGTGGACCACTTTTGGCTGAGACTTAATCTGTCTAATCACAATCAGCTGAACATTATTTATGAGAATTATCTTTCTAGTAACAAATCGTTCAGTTTACGTGTTACGACAAATAAAGCAACTTCGGCCATTATCTAACAAATTTCGTACGATCAGGAACCAATTGCTGCCTGAAATTCAATCCAGCGAGGCGTCTTTTTCTGAGACGCAGGGCAATATTGCCTCCTTACACCCACAACATTCGTTAGAAATCGGGAAAAGTTTTCAACTATTGCCAAACCGTGATCAACGGTGATCGATTAATGCTTATCTTCCAGAGTTTTGTGTGATCGACATGAAAGACTTATACTCCACTTAAACTGTGTAAACACTCCTCTCGCTATGTTTTCGATAAACTGTCGCTCTATTCTTATATGTATGCTGTTACAAGTTGGATCATTGCTGCCTGAAAATTTCAGCTATGGCGACTTTGTCAGAGTCGCAGGGCAAATTACCACTAACAACATACACATTAGAACACCAATGCGCATCATTGAATTATTCCTCTAATTCTTAATTTTAGGCACCTTCATCATCTTATTGACAACCCTGACCAGTGGGTTTCAATTTCATCTATATCTTCATCGTGCCAATTTCACCATATTTCATTTTTAACCTTATGCGCAATATCTTCCATACAGTTTCTACAGAATATCGAAAAATAACATAAACTGACAATGGTACACAGTCCGAGTCGTGGAATGAAATGAATTCCACAAATGTCTCATCCTTGCATTAAAGATATGGATACATGTGTACAGTTAAGCTACAACACCAGGGCTGAGTGTATAATGTTAAATGTTAATGACGATAACTTGTTGTTAAAACAATGTTTGAAGGAGAATGAGCACATACAATACCAATTCCCGAGTCCAATGTTAGACCTTCATGTGCCTGTATGAGGTATATACTAATTGGCCCCAGTGTTCGATTCTTAGCTGTCTTGATTCTCTGTCGCACTCATAGTCATGTGGATGGTCGTATGTGGTCGATGCCTCCTCGTTGCCATGGTGATGTGCCGGGTCTATCCGATGATGTGCTTCCCGTCCAACAAAGATGTATCCTTAGTCGCGATGACGAAGTTATGATATGATCCGTCCATGTTCCTGCCAGCGCCTGCCATACTCAGCAACCAGACTTGAAGTGGCTCAGCAGAAGTTGTTGTCATCATCGAACCCGTCGCCACCTTGCCTCCATCAGTGCTATCTCCATGACTGACGTCCTCGCCTTGGATCATGAAATCCTTGATGACGAAGTTGAATTTGCTACCATCGTATCCAAATGCTTTCAAATGACTTTCAAGAGTGGAAGTGTTTGGTGGACACCACCTTCATGCTACCAAAAGAGTTTAGACGGCTGCAAATAGTGATGCTGTTGTCATTCAGATAAAGGGGGGAAGAGTGTTCTGTGTTGACTTTGGTAATGTTTTCCCGAGAAGGCCATGTCTCCCCATCTCCTTTTCTGTGATCACAGTGTCAGAGAAAACTCTTGCGATAACCATTGATCCTTTTTCCGATGATTTCATACACTTGTGGGCATGGGCTGCCACAAGAGCTACTGATGCCATCAACAGAATGAGAGTTAGGACCTTCATCGTGTTCATTGTCCTTGAGTTGAGAGTTATTTAGCAAATCTCATACTGGTAATCATAGTTCAAGCAAGTCGCCGGCTATCGCATTGTCCTAGCTCCTCCATTTCCTCACATGCAAACTTGCCGTGTCGCTTCGATATGGCGTCTTGTCTGAAATTAGATAATCACCGCTTTACCGCTGCCACCATTGCTGGGACCGCCGAGTTGGTGCCCAAGACAGTTAGAGTTAAACTCTAAAGGACACAAGACGAAACCAGGCAACCAGTCATTTCGATGGTTCATGTCTCAAAAGTAGTCTTTTATTCGAGCTCGCAAGATTACATGACTATGACAAGCCAGTGCTCATTCCAAGACTCTCCTTTTACTCCAGTCAGCGCCCCAAGATATAGTCCTCAACACTATTTCTTACAACATCAAAGCATCATTCATCACCTTCTTGTATACAATGACTGTATTCTACAGTGACCGTTACCAATGACCATTTGTGGTTTGGTCTGGGGACAGGGAGTCTACTTGAGGGTGATAAACTCTAGGGGGCTCGTCCGTGGTAAGGGGAAAGGAAGAACCACAGATACAAACAATGTTCTCAGTTAATGTGTCCGCCCATAAGACTTGCCCTACCAACTTTCAAGTGGAGTCCCAATTTGCCTAACTCTGGGACCGTAACAATATTATTCCAAAATAAAAATACATGTATACAGATTCGACTCAGATAATTTATCCAGCCTCAGTTATAGGTTTAATATTCCGTTATCACGATGCGTTCTGATAATGTCTTTATCTTTTTGAGCAGGTTCTTCTTCCTACAATATTTCCTGTTACGACTGCGCGGAAAAGTTCAAACTGCGGTACACGGAAACGGACTGCGTCGGGAACCCTAAGGCAAGCCTTTCGCCGCGCAGATGTCAAGATCACGAGGGATTTTGCTCAGTGAGAATACGTTTAGAATCTAAGCTGGGACTGAAAAATGACTCTAGGGCAATTACCCCCTGGACGATTCCCCCGGACCCTTCCCCTAATCCTAACCCTAACCCTAATCCTGAACCTAATCCCAACCCTAACCCAAACTCTAACCCTAATTTATAACCCTAACTCTAATCTTTCCTCTATCAACCTTATCACTATAACCAGTATTTAACGGGGAGTAATTGCCCTTATGGTACGTTGAAAAATATGTAACACAATTGGATTTGAAAAGTGTGTATATGATATAGGTAATTAGTTTAACAACGTGCACAAGATTAATAATCACCTTGATAAACAGCACTGCCATCAGTGGGAGTCGGAGCTTAAGCATTATGGTGGGAACATAGAAGTTACATGACACAATGTAGTGCAATGATACGTTGTTAAAAGAATAGAATAATGAAAGCTACATATAGTGGTTGTTTATTTTTCGGTTTTGATATGATTGGTGCATTTATGATTCATCTCAAGTCATTCTCGCTATACTGATTTTTCGCTGTTGCTATGGACATCATTGTGCTCATCGGCACAAACCGATTAAAGGACAGTCTAATGCGCAAATGTTTATTTCATAGATACGTATTAGTCACTTAAAAAACATGAGTAGATAAAAGAGTTGGGAATCTTATGCATTTTACAAGGTGACACAATGAAGTTATACAACTCAAATGTATCTCCAAAGAAACAGTATACGCACACTGAAAAAGGAACATAACACGTCGCGAATATAGTCGATATACATTGTACACTATAGCGTTTTTACACAATACACAGACTCACGCACACACACCGACTCTCCCTCTCTCTCTCTCTCTCTCTCTCTCTCCAACACACACACATACACACACACACACACACACACACACACACACAATGCACATGTCGCAATGGGGTTTTCCCCTTTCATTTTAATTCACCCACCGTCTTAATTCACCGTGTAAAGGACCAAACACTTATAAAAAACAGACATTAGAATTTGTAAGAATTGCCTAAATAACTTGTTAAACCAAACAGAGGTTGAGGTTGCCTGGTCCTGCACTGATGTGGACAAGTCTTACTATCAGTCTGATAACAGCAATGTCATTACATACAAAAATTATATATGTATATATATATATATACATATATATATATATATATATATATATATATATATATGTATGTATATATACATACATACATACGTGGGTGTGTGCTTGTGTGTGCAGTTTACTATGAATTGCTTCACGGATCATTTAATGTCGTTCAACGTCAATATTCAGCACTTTATGTAACACTTAATGTATATGATAAACATAATGATATAATCACGAAATATGTTAACAATAATCACTTCTGCGCTCTTAATATGTGTTTGCAGATTGAGTACACCAAGGTCAATAGGGTGATCACGAAATTCGAGCGAAATTGTAAGGCGGACTGCATGAACAGCTCCATACGGCGAGGATTCGGACTGGACGAAGAATTGCGCACCATTTGCTGCGCCACCAACGGCTGCAACCTGGGGAGCAGCGCACCACCACCACTGGTTGCATATGCAGTGAGCATCAATACAGCCACCGTGGTCTCTTGTCTTGTCACGTGGTTGCTGACATCACAATAGCATGACTTAAAATGGTGACTATCATATAATTATGCACAATCAAGAAAAAATGTCTATAGAGAGTCAAGTTGTTGGAAAATCGAAACACAATCAAGTTTAAAAGTATGTGGGAATTTCGAAGTGAATGCTGTTGCCTTACATAGTTGTGCAGATAGTCGCGTTGAATATGCAGCAAGATTTCATATAATATTACAGAAAAAGAAAGGTAAAGTCTCTAAATGCCTGAAAAGAAAACACCAACGGCTTGTTGTTGTTTTGCCCTCTCCACTTCTCTCCCAAGTTCAATGGACTTAATAGTGATAACTATATAGAGTCTGAAAATGCATCGCAAGTATAGGTCTATCTTCTGTGGATGTTTTCAGAAAAGAGGAATAATGATTTGACGTTCTGGGCGCACTTGTCGACTAACCTGAAAATACACAATTATGATGTATACGTGCATTTCTTTACATAATCATAACTGCAGTATAGGCAAGAGTATTGTAGCAGAGTAGTGGTGATGAACAGTAACTATAGCGTCAATACGTGCAATAATGTCATTGATATTTGTAAATTCCATGCGAGAATTGCCAAAAAAAGGATTATGATTTTGCGATTTTAACTCTGTTTAAGTGTTAAAGGAATCATAATAATTCACCGCACAGAATTGTGGGGAACACTAAATAAACAAAAACTTTCTTTAATACGCTGGTTTGATGAGCAACTCTCCATTAGAAACAAAAAGTCGCGAATAAATGGTATTACCCTGATACCGTCTGCATCCTATTCATAATATATCTCATTACCTCATCATTATCTCATTACTCTTTATCTCCATTGCATCACTGTGTTACATCACGTATACATGGAATTGCGAATCATTTTATGAGTTAAAAAGTGTATCATGATGTAATATTATATTGAATGTGATTTTATTAAAGAAGTCTTACTTTTTCACTGTTCGGGTATTTTCCGTCTTTCTTTTTATATATCGAAAACCCATGGCGGTGTTACATTATTGAGCCTAATGCTGGGATTGATTACATTCTATGACGTCATTCCTTTCTGAGAATCTAACTTCATACTATAATTGCCTTTCTCTTTTTTTTTTGGGGGGGGGGGGTGATATTCTGTGAGAATGCTAAGTGAAGCCAGAAGATTACTTTACTACTCAAAATGCATCCAATTGCGTAGTCGAGCACTACTGTTATTTTTTGTGCTCTTTAAACTTTTATCACTAAAAAATCTTTCTCTTGGGGATAATAGGTAAAATGAGATATTTAAAACACATTTTAAAAAGTACACCTGACCATTTCTTTAATATCATATTTTACTAAGATTTAAATCGGTTAACAAATATATCAAGTATAAAATATGTTGTTCGCTTTCCTTCAAGAGAAGGTACTCTTCATTCTTGTTTCAATCTATAGTCTAAAAAGAGTCATTCAAAGTCTTTCACAGGACGCGTTGAACGAATATTTAACACCTTTCAATTATTAATACAAGTGAGATCCCTCTGAAATCAACACTGTCCATTGTTTACCCCCTGAAGCTTTCATTTCATTTTCTTAATTAACTTTTCTCCCCATGGTTTAAATGTTGTTTGGTACTGGGCTGGTCCAGACATGTTAACGAGGCTGTGCTTATCAATTCGGTAACTGCATTCAGTGTGTACTCCCTCTACTCGTACAGTATAGAGTCTATGATAAGATGCTTTAACTAAATGTTTTGATCTGTATGCTGTGTTTATATAAATGCCTTGCAATGAGTATAATACATACGCATTATTATTATGTACATAATGTATTCAGAATAGATTGAAATAAATTCCTATGGATGCAAAAGTGATGACTTGTTCGGAATCTTAGTGAACCGCAAAGATGTTTCTTTACCTCAGTAGGGCCTACTTCATGCAAATCAAGATAAAGAAGTAACATGTTCAATGCAATACAGTCTATAATGTTCCTTGAGTATACTCAGTCAAGTGAATTCACATCAATACCGTTTAATCATATTTTCGTCGCTGTCATGGTAAGTATTGCAGATTTTATCATTGAAATTGTCATTAACTTTACTATACATTACCATAACTGACAGTTACAAATACACACACACACATGCACACACACGCACACACACACTTACACAATAGGCTTATACGTGACTGATGGAATGATCTTTAACTCTGTGTGTGTGTGTGTGTGTGTGTGTGTGTATGTGCGTGTGCATTAGTGTGTGTGTACAGAATGGTTATTTCATATACATATAACTGTGCTAATTGTGGAAAACAGACACAAAAATATACCTTTTTCTTAGTTCACGTCCATTTGTTTTGAGTGTTTAATGCGAGACGTGTGAATTATGAGTGACTTCAGGCTTCATCGGCAATAAAGGTCAGTCCAATACAGGGGGGATTTGATACAATGAAACTTACACATATTGGATGTTACAAGGAAATTTCCACGACCACGATTTTCTCCCATACAAGTCAATGTAAAATTTCGCTGCTCATATAGCGAGAAAAATTGCCTTTATTTGTACATGACCTTTAGCTCTGCACATTAGTCCGTGCTATATACATTGCTTTTGTTGTATACTGGAGAACGCACGCAGTGCTCACCTTACATAACCTGCGAATATTTTCACCCAACTCTAGCGGTGTGGAGTCCTGTTACGTTATATGACCCAGTACGACCTCGGTTTATTAGGATCATAGACCTCTTCGTGCGTTGATTATGGAAACTGAGTGAACGCAACAACTATCCGAGTGTACTTCCCTTTTTACTAACATACTTTGCCAAATCCTCTGAGTTTCTTTTTGTCATTAAAAGCACAGCAACATAGCATAAAAAATAATGAAAATATTAAGTGTAGCGTGCAAATGGACCAATATCGAGAAAGTTATATAATGACGTTCACAGCATAGGCATTCGTTATGCATAATAATATCTTCATGTGAAAGTAACAAGATTGACCATCCTAGCCTCTTGTGAAAAATAGATAATAAAAATGCAATGGGGAATATTCAGAACATATACATGTACAGTACCTTCCAGATATTGAGAGCTCTTCGTAATACACGATCTTAGATATGAGTTCTTAATATGAATTTTAGTTAGTAATAACTTTCTTCAGATGATAACGTTTAATTTGGCCACATCAGCAAAGCTCATTCCGGGTTCTTTGCATTCAATTTCCCTTTAGAGACAAACAGAAATAGATATACAATATCAGGTTATCTTTCAAAAAACGTTACAAACAGATATCGAAGGAGATACATCATCATTAATTTTCAAACATGAAATCAATGTAAATACTGTAATGAAGTACAGCTGTGTGACTGAATACTGTGAAGGCACGAAAATCAGAAGTAAAAGAACTCCCTCATCAAGAATCTTTACCAGTGCACTCCCATTTTTGACCATCCTTGCAGAACTCTTTCTTAGATCCAACGGAAAAACATGATATTGCTGTAGAAAAAAAAAAAATCTCAGGCTTGGTCAATGCGTGCAGTAAATGGTAAATATATTATACTACAGACCTGAGGACCATACCAAGTGATGTTGTTGATGGTGATGATGATGATGACGATGATAAAACAGCATGTAAATAGCGCTATTTATCTGTAGAAACATTCAAAATGCAAATTGAAATGTTATAGGAAAGATAGCAAAATAAGCGATTATTTTTTTCCCCGAAGGTTTCCACTCATCTTATATAACGAATGTATAAGGGAAGAACGAACGTCCACTTTAACCAAATCTTTTCAAATGAAGCTTTCATGATTTCATCTCCGCAATGAACGCGCTGGTATTTTCAAACATGTTATTCAAATCGAAATAATGATATTAAAAATCAGGAACTCTTTATAATTTTGTTCTTTCTCTGGTCGTGAAAGAAGTTGAGTGATATTTGCGGCTTTCCCGTGCGCGAGACACTCGCTTTCTTTCGACGTAGATCGAAATCCGCTGGGACGCGTGATAGCGCTTTCAGACGCGATACTCGATTCTGGACTTGTTGATCGTTTTCTACTCGTCTATGACGTCGCCTTGGTAACGGAGAGGGCATTTTTTCGCATTGATCACTACTTGGGGCCTTGGTTTGATATTCGCCACACACAGTCTTTGCACGGGGTGGTCCCACGTTTGAGAGCACTTTATCTTTGTCATGTTTGTTCCGTAACCGACTGGAACTGTCTCGATCACTATTTCTATCTCCATTCCCGCTTGATTTTCCCGCTGCGGGACAAGATGGCAAACTGGGATTAGCCACGTTGAGACGGGACTCCTCATCGCCACACCTCCGCAATGATGCTGACCAACATTCCAAGCGTCGCTGGATGTCCGCGCTATCATCTCTCTCACGCCGCGCGTCCACGTCGGCCGGGGGTGAGCGATCGTCACGGCGAGATCCGGAACGACTCGGGTCTTTCCGCTCTCTCTTCATCTTGTCGAATTCCCGCTGAACGAACCGCCGCTCCGTCTCCAGGATGCGGAGAGATCTGGCCCGCTGTCCGTCGATGTCCTTCAGCCGCTTCACGAGCAGCTTTTGCTCGCTGCAGTTCTTGCCATGGGCCAGGACCCAGCTCTCCGATCGCTCCCCTTTGGATCCGTGGGCCATGATGGCGTCGCTCCGAAAGCTATCCATCGATATCCACTTGTCGTCTGCCGAGATGTAAATTGTGTCAATGAAAAGAAAATGTTTATACGCTGTTTACTGCTTCCTTTAGCAAAAATTGCATCGTAAAAATGAGTGAATGGCGAACAAGTTAATGCAGCATTTCCGCTGCAGCAATGTCACGTAGATTCACTGTTTCCATGCTTACGGCTGTCCATGAACTACAGTTAATTTGGGGTTCCATTTCACTGCAATGGTAGAACTTACGTTGTCACGGACCCCTTGTAAGTTGATCATAATGATCAAACACTGGAAAAACAAACAAATAACAAACATACATGATATTGATGAAGTCCATTCCACACTAGTGAGAAAAGGCAATCCGTAAGATCTGTGGTGTATGCGGAAGCTCTTAAGTCCTGCGACAGATTCGGGGGAAAACAAAAATCGGCACAGCTCTCCCGCTGAAGTGCGCTCACAATGACACACCAGATTGAACGCAGTCACCGTGTCGTCCCCCTACCATAATCGTTGAATTGCAAACAATAAAGCTTTCTCGGCACTCATATAAAGAAAGGAAAAAAGGGAAGAGGAGTACAATTGGCTTGAAAACGCAGTTAGCGGGTGGTGAAGGAGGTTGAGTACCCGGATGAAAACGTGAATTATAACGGGTAACACGGTTTGTATTAAGACTGTGGATGATTTTTATGAAGGCCTACATTAAAGGTCATAATGTCGTATATTAAAAGCTCCTTGCATGTTTCTATGAAAGTTGATCCTTGGGGATACATGACTCAGTACACAGATAGAAACTTTAACGAGTTCAACTTAACTGTTATAGCATCAAAATGGTCACGGAGAATGTGTAGGTATTCTTCTGCATCTTGAATCTTCTAGTTCCAGATAATGGCGCCTTTCGTGTCTCAGGGTGGAAATGAGTCGCTGGTTTGGCGGAGGTCTGTGCTCTCCGAGTGCTTTTTTAGTATTGAATGGTGCTTACAGGAATGTACAGAAATATATAACTTTTGATATTTCTATTTCTTTCCTATTCTGAATAAACAATCTGTTAACTCACTATACATCGGCTAATATTTCTGACGTATAGAGTAGATTGGCCATTAAATCACGTTCTCTAACTGTAAATTGGTGAGCACAGAGCAGTGGTAGTGATGGTGCATGTGTGTGGAGGTTGCATAAGGATGTTAAAGGGATTGTACAGTTTTGGTTGAGACCTAATTTCAGGTTTCTAACATTTTTTGGTGAAATAATGAGAAACCTCTTATGAAATATAACAGAGCATGTAATTCTATGAAAAATTCAACGTTTATTTGATGAAAATTGGTTTTGAAATGGCTGAGATATCCAAAAAAAATGAGCGATTCTAATAAAGAGTGGGACCCACACTTTATTACGATCGCTTTGTTTTTCTTTGTTTTTGGATGTTTCAGTCATTCCAAACCCGATTTTCATCAAATAAACTTTGAATTCCTCTTAAAATGGTATGCTCTGTACGTTATCATAAGCGTTTTCTTTGTATCTCGCAAAAAGTTAAAAGCCCAATTCTCATCTCTACCAATACTGTACCATCCCTTTAATTCATCCGTGCGGAATGTATGTCTTGCCTTTTTAACAACGTAATGGCGACTACTATCAAATTGTCCACACATTTACGACGAGCAAAGAAGAATCAAGAGGTATTTGAGAACACACAGAGGGATCCCGAAAGGCAGGTTAGATAGAGTGACTCTACTCAGGCGAATCCGGTATTCTGACTCCCTGAAAGGTGAGGTTGTCGGTGTGGGGTATAGGTCGCGGCTTTTAACTTATTATAGTGATCATCCAAAGACATGTTACCACCAACTGCGTTTTATGTCATCGATAACTCTGATAAGCGCGCATATTATGGGGCTATTTTAATTCGTCTTCTATCATCATTGCTGGATAAATGATAATAAATATGCTCCTGTACACCTCCTGATAAACAAAGCATATTTATTTTAGGTGAGTCTTTTTTGGGGGTATTTTTCCCCTAAAATGAAGCATGATCTTCCTTATACTTCTCTGAGCATATAAAAGGCAACTACATGTATGTACCTAAAACTGCGTTCTGTTGTCGGATCTTTCCTTATGTCACGACACGGAGTACTATAGACTCTTGAACTCTGGAACCACAAACGCCAAAGGAAAAAAAACTCTCATACGACTACGTTGGACGTATAGGTTCTCGTTTTCCAGTGCTCAACATCTAATTATACATTTTACGAGACAAAGTACCTTGTAAACATTTGTGTGACGTCACAAGCGATATTGATAGGGCGCCACAAGTGTTGTAATATTTTTATTATAATAAGCAATGGCAAACGTATACTGATGGCAGCATGCAGTGGTAGTAATAAACTGCCCCGTAACTGGCCATATACTAGTAAACGCCAGCTATCCATTCTATGATAGCGCTTGTAAGCTTTCAACGAATGCCGTATTATAGGTAAAGAATGGAAGGATTAACTTCGCCTTCCTACTTTTCAACAGGGGGGCAATCAAGACGCGACGTGCCCATTCATTGCCTGAATAATCGGCGCGATCACTTTGACCTTCACTGTACCGAAGGGAGGGCTTTCTGAAGTAACAAAGAGTGAGGGAGGGGGTAAAGAGGTTTTTCGGAAGCTTTGGAAATTTGACGCTCTGAATTGCCCTCATGAAGCGGGGAACAAGGACAGTGAGGATCCATTGGCCAATGGTATAGAAACGACGACCAAAAAAAAAAAAAAAAAGGAAAAAAAAAGAGAGCAAACAAACAAACAAATTAATGAGGCTACCTGTAGAAAGCAAACGTCGTAGCCGACGGGTGTCTCATTACATCAAAGGCATCGTCTAACAATGCTTCCAGATTGATACACAATTCTGTACTGTCTGGTTCTACAAGCAAACTATAACAACTACGTGTCTGGTACAGGGCATTTTGTAAACTATAAAAAAAAGAGTCAGGGTACAAGACAAAGTGACATAAGAGACAAACGTTACATACTACGAAAGAGTCAAAATCTGTAGCCGTAAGTATGTGTTGGGTACGAGTCAAGGGAATATGCACTTTTTTCAAAAGATGAAATTTTATAAAATTCTCTTTATATTTTCCTTATATTGCTGTACGCATGTGACATCATCCACTGCAGTAGTCTTCTCATCCAGCGGTGACTACACAATCGATGATGTGTTCCACTAACATTGCTACATTCTCTCAATCCTTATGTTTATGAAGGTGAACTTGTCCTTTAATGTGGCATGCAGCGGGCTAATCATTTTTTTTTTCTTTTTATCATAGTCCTAATAATGCAGTGTTATAAAACCAGGCCACATGAGAGTCTCTGTTTTATTCTGCGACATTTTCACTCTCATTATTTACGATAAACATCTTCAGACATTTCATGACTTATGGACATAACAACATAATAAACTTTAATGTAGACTATCACTAATCAAAACTGTGTGTGTGTTTGTGTGTTTTCTTTTACAATAACGCACAATAGGTCAAGATTACACGACAATTTTGTCAATTTCAACAGTTTTCAATCAACTCTCACGGCTTGTTTGTAATTTGAATATGGATATCACAAAGATTTCGCCGAGGTCGGTAGACGACAAACCTATTAATGGGGTCATAATTATGCACTACCTATTCGCTTATGTATGTATACACCTTCATTGTAAATGCTCATAAAAGACCTACGATAGTCGTATAACAGGAAAGAGAGAAAAAAAAATCAAGTTTGTTTTCCTAACTTTCCGAACCAAGCTGTTGGTAGACAATGCGTTTTACTGATCTAAGCTTTTTTCTTATCGCTTTTAAACTATTACAGTTCATAGAGAGTTTATAATTATTGGTTTGTTTGTTTGTTTGTTTTTTCGCTTGAGGGAGAGAAGAATTTGTGCTGAATGCCGATATATCTGGACAGTTACCATGCTTACGAAAATGTGAAGGTTTGTTTTCGTGTTCTGTTTACATACCGAGGAGTTCCTCTTTATATTTTGTCTGGTTCAATTGTATCGCTATTACATAGCAATCACCCTATAACACGTCATGTGTCATCGATAAAGGGAAACAGTACTATAAAACTGAACTGATTCCATTATTCTATAATTATTGCGTTGACGAGTGTATGAACGTAATTACTGTGTATTATTTGTGTAGTAGGTATATAACGATTAGAAGTTTGATACAATGATAGCCCTAAGAATTATTTTTTAATATTTTGTAATATGTTTAAAATAACTAAATGTTCAATTGTAATCAAGGCTGGATGATGGAATCGAAATAAAAATATTGCTTGTAATAAAAAAAAACATAAAAAAACTAACAGTATCGTGGTATCGAGGAGATCGCGGCGATGGTCAATTTGTATCAGGGGTTGTAGAAATGCAATAGAAACTGTATGATTTTTGTAGTGGAACCTGCACTACTATTTTTGAGTAGTGATATTCACAAGGACTTGCGTTATAATAGACCGTAAAATTTTACGGTGAAACATAAATTCTAAGTAAAACAACAACAATTTTCTGAACTATCCATTCATCTATCCTCCTTCATAATACCCAGCAGTCTTTTAAGGGACACGCAGCATTCTCTATCTACTGCTACTATTACAACTACTACTACTACTTACTACTACTACTACTACTACTACTACTACTACTGCTACTACTACTACTACTACTACTACAACTACTACTACTACTACTACTACTACTACTACTACTACTACTACTACTTCTACTACTCACACACACACACACAAACACACACACACACGTTCGCACACAAATTATGCTATACCCATAAAATACATTTATCAGCTGGCAGAAAGTCTACGTCCATGCACAAACAAAAAATTAAACACAACGTTGTGGACAAAATTGTTGTGTATTTGAAGTGTTTGGTATTAAAACTATTTATTGATGGACAATGATCATGACGGACTCCTATAGAAATAACAACAACAACGACGACGACAACAACAACAACATGGTTTGCCACCTCAACATTTTAATTACTATACTCACAGCATGGACGAAAGTGTCGGCATTCAAAGAGTTAATGATATTCCGAATCTCGAAAGCAGTAAAATGGAAACAAGATTTTTCACCTCCGAAATATTTATTTGAAGAAGTAAAGAATTTTGCATATTGGTGAATTCTCAGAGTAATGCTGAAAACCTATATATGACAGAAGTATTTTGAGAATCCTTATACTGACCCACAGGCAAATACCATGCAAGGAAAGTGGCGCATGCGCCGACTGCATCTCCGAATAAACGAGTTTTTAGAGTTCCACACTGAACATGAGCAGAAAAAAAGTCATCAAATTTTGTACTAACATGCAGGGCATGTTGGTTTTTCAGTTACTGGGATAAGCACAATGTAATGCTGATTTAATAATCATTCGAGTAATCATTATAAATGGTGCTTGCCAGCACATCCACTTGACAGCAAAAGTGGTATTTACAGAAAAAGATTTTTAACACATTTTCAATGCAATTGATGCATTTCAAAATGTTAATTGTTGGACCATTCTTGTCACCTGACGGTCCACGCAGTTTATTCCTTTGTTTTAACATGACTGATGAATTCAAAACATTCTCACGTCGGGCAAGCTTATGCATTTTGTCGCTTTGAAAATGAGTATTCAAGTGCCTAATTACATGAGAAAAAAGAAGTAATTTAACCGCGTGCACATGCATGACATGAGCTAAGTTCGAACTTGCTAATAGCATGTATATATTTTTTTAATTCATTTTGTAAAGATGTACCATTTCAATTACTTCATTATTAGCTACTTACGACGTGCCTTATTCAACGCTTACAGCTGAATGTGATCACTTGGAATATCATTTTTTTTTTAATGAATAAAACTGTTTCAATATAATACATACGTGAAAGTCCATATTGGTGAATAAATGAGTGTGAATTTAATAAGTGAGCACATTGAGAGTTCCACTGCTGCTAGTATTTTGTTTGCTGGGTATTATTGTTTATCATTATCATTTATAATCAACACGCAACATCTTTGAAGCTCGAAAAATCATGTTTTGGGGTGAGATAGGGACTTCAGGTTTCTAACCTTTTCGTGAGATAGTGAGAAACCTCTGGTTTTGAAATGGCCGAGATATCCAGAAACAAAAAGGGTCCTCACAGAATACGAGACCCATAAGCACTTTTTATTAGGACCACTTTGATTTACTTTTTTTTTTGATATCTCAGCCAATTCAAAAACAATTTTCACCAAATAAACTTTGAATTCCTTTTAGAATGGCATGTTCTTTCATATTTCATAAGCTCGCTTATAATAACGTCGCGAAAATTTAAAATCTGAATCCCTATCTCAACCAAAACTATACCATCCCTCTAATTTCTTTCTCTTTCCATTGAGAAACACTTATTTGTAATTGCATACTTCATAATTTCATATTTTAACAATAGTACTGCGTCAGAGCATATTGCAAATCTAAAAGGCATATAAAAGATGTCTCTCTCTCTTTCTCTCTATATACATTGCATATTCATACATAAAAATAATGATAACATGCATAAAGATTGATCTATCATCCCGTTTAGGCTACAGAGAGACTCACCAAGAACTAAGTAAAAAAAAAAAAAAAAAGAAAAAAAAAAGACAACCCATTGGCCAACACATTTTTCGTCCACCTCAGGTCCCCATCGTGTGGAGAAAAGCTTCTGAATTGATTGTTGAAGCCAAAATGCAAAATGAAATTTTAAGACAAGAAGTATCCCAAGGCCAGCTGCAAAGAACAAAGCACAAACAAACAAACAAACATACAAACAAATAAAACCAACACAAAACAAAAACAAAATACGAAAAAGAACAAAAACAATAAGAGCGAAAAATACAACTCGAAAACACAAGAACAACAATCAAGCTCGAGTTCATATTACTCAACTTCATTCAAAGTACCAGGTAGGCCTAACTAAATTATATCATCGTCGCTCTTGCTGACACTTTCACCGATGTTCTGGGGATCTCCATCCTTGCCGGATTTGACCATGTCCTCATCTCTGGCGGTTTCCACCGTGTCTGCCGGATCTCCATCTTGGATGGGTGAATATATCTTGCCTTTGGCCATCAGACGAGACTGCCGGATACTCTGGCGAAGCTTCCTCCTCTGATCCGAATTCAGCTTGCGCCTCTTGAAGAATCCGGCCTTTAATTGGATATGAAAATGAGACGAGCGGGGGCTAGAATAGGTAAGCAATAGTTACGTTCAGACGGTGATCCTTAACATCGATGATAGCTATCTTCGAGATTGAGCTTGTGTAGACGCACTCGCAGGTGGCTAACTTGAAGGGTTTAGTTAACTCGAAGATAGCTATCCACGAGATATCTCAGGGTTGGACTCGACGCGGGGTGTCCCCATTCGTAGTTATGCATCGAGTGGACAGAACTTGATAGGAACTTGTAAATAAGCGTAGTGGGGGGGGGGGGGGGGGCAGTGAGCCTAACTCGAGGATAACAATGTGTGAACGCGGGTCATTGTTAGGGGGCCAGGGCTTGTGCTCGAAGATACCTATCCTCGAGGTTAACGATCACCGTCTGAACGTAACTAGTGTAATGACGCAATGATTAAATTCATAGAACTTTATAAACATTTGTAACATTACCTGGACGCGAAAATATTTCATTATGTACTATCTATCATTATCGGAGTCTTGTATTTCTCATAAGTTAGATCACCATTACATTAGACCGGTCAGTAGCCAAGGAGCTTAGCCGAAATATGGCGGAAAGCTTGCCTGTGTGGTGACACACAGACACTAAGCGATTATAAGAATGTATGTTTTTAAAAAAAAAATCAACATATTTTCACTTCTCATAGCATAATGAAAAAGCACTTGACTTACCTATTTTAGACAGGTGGGAGAATAGTATACTACCCGTTACATTATTATGGTAGTAACACGTCAAACGAATGTGTACTTTTAATCAAAAGAAAATGAAATTTTGTGGAATTCTCTTCATATCTTTTTTTTTTTTCATATCTTTGTCCATGCATGATGTCAAGACATGTTTTAGTCTTCTCATAACTCACTTCAGAGTTCCTGATGAAAATGCCAGAGACATTCCGGGGAATACAACCTTAAAGGGATCGTATAGTTTTGGTTGAGACCCAATTTTAGGTTTCTAACATTATTTGGTGAGATAACGAGAACCTCTTATGAAATATGAAAGAGCATGTAATTCTATGAGGAATTCAATATTTATTTGATTAAAATTGGTTTTGAAATGGCTGAGATATCAGAAAAGAGCGATTCTAATAAAGTGTGGGACCCACACTTCATTACGATCGCTTTGTTTTACTTTGCTCTTGGATGTTTCAGTCATTCCAAACCCGATTTTCATCCAGACAAATAAACTTTGAATTCCTCTTAAAATGGTATGCTCTGTACTATATCACAAGTGTTTTCTTGGTATCTTGCAAAAAGTTAAAGCCCAATTCTCATCTCACCAATACTGTACTATCCCTTTAATCACTTGACGCGATTGTTGGTTAACCCTGGGGTACCAAATATGAATCTGACAACATTTTGACAGCCATGAAGTGTGTAATGTGTAAAATATACATCTTCCGAACACGGGATGGCGCCATACAACGCGGTACCCCACGGTATGACGGCACCCCGGGGTACTACGTGGTGCATCTCTTGTGCACCCTACGTTTAACTCTTTCGTAAACAGACTGCCTAGATGACGTCGACGGTTTCTAACGTATACAGCGGACCCGAGGGGATTAAACAGATACTAGTACCCGGATGGAAATAATTATATGAAAATTAAATCTCATCTTACGAAGTAGAGGCCGATCACAATGGCAACAAGGATTATCACGCCACCGATGATGGATGCGATGTAGACATACGGGGGAGTGGTTTTCTTCAAGACGATCGTCTCAGCGAACTCCAACTCGACGAAGGTGTCGACCTGTATGAGCGTGAGTTCGAGCGATGAAACAACACAACATGTCATCTAATGTTTGTTGATATTTTATGAATATGCTTTTTCTTCTTCTGCTGCTGCTTTATTATTGTCATACATAATATGAAAAATACGAAAAAATTTAAAATGAAAAATAAAAAGTGAAAAATATAGGCCTACATCTATGAGTGAGGATTTTGAAATAATACGAATGACGATATTTATTACTACTGTTACAACAACTATTACTAAAACTAATTTTGATTATATCTGTTATTAGTAGTAATAGAAGTACAGCTTTAGCACTGGTACTAATCCTTAGTGCAATTTGTCAATCAGTTGCAATAAAAACAATTCGACGCAAGAATCTCGTCAACTTGAAGAAATTATCATCTTTTCATCACTGAATGATCACTTCTGAATTGCACTTCACATACATTGCACTATAGAAAGATGAAATTAATCAAAAGTGGATAAAATTAGAAAGAAATTAAACTAAATTGGTCAATTTGACATGAATATGCAGAGGAACAGGAACTTCGATTGTTGAAAATATGTAGCCAATTGGAGAATCAGTAATAAAATTAGAAAATTAGATTCTGTTAAATATTGTATGAACTTTTTGTATGAAAAAAAAAAATGCTACACCAAACCACAGTAATATGTTTTCTTGAACGTGACTTACTAACATGACAACACAGTGCAGGGTATACCATTGAATATGTTGGGATTTAACTCACGTTAATGGGATGGACGCTGGGGTGCGGAGAAAAGGTGATTCCTGGATAGAACGATCCATGGACAAGAGCCACAACAGTGGATGTGATCCTAAAAGCGTCTACCGAGGTGTACTGAAATAGATTAGAATCAGGTGACGATAAGGGGTAAGTAAAGACAGGAAAAACACCAGCAGTAATCATACTCAATCTATTGTAAACTCATGTATCAACATCCAATCATCCCTATCATTTGTCGGCATATTATTCCATGCCTTATCAATTCATTTATCACTAATTTTCATCTCTATGACATAGATTTGCAATGATATTTCATAATCATAATAGTGGCACCGTTTCCAGTTAACTGAGAAATTGACATAATTATTATCATACGAGTGCAGTTTCTTTGTTTGGGCAATTAAACCGCAGCTCAATAAGCTTGCTCAAATCTCCTCCGTTTGTTGCAACCGTGTGATGGTTCTAGACGCAATTTCTTAACAATTTTTCAGGGGATATATAATCAAAGATAGTTGATTGCTTCATTTCATATCTTTGTTCATATTTCATAGAATCAACTGGGAGTAGGGATATTATTGTATGTAAGCAATAAAATGTCAATGTTAATGCGTTACACCAAGACAGACATTTTTTTAGCCGATTGTGCTATGTGGATGTCACGTTGTTATTTCTCATTTGAAAAAAAAACCCACACCAACAAACAACAAAACAACCACACACAAGTCATAAAACATTTGATTTAGTTATTGAAACGTATAATTCTGATCCTGGATGTTGACCCCGCCTGGTATCCTAAATGGTACACGATGAAAAGAATGAGAGGGGGAGAGGGAGGAGGGTGTAACAAATAAGCAAACAATCAAACAAACATAAATTGATAGTTTAACGGTGAACACGATAGTAAACATTTTATCAGTCATTAATGAAATCCTCTTTAGTGATTGGTCCACGTAGCGCCACGATGTGTCTGAACTATAACACTGTTATGATGTTGATGATGTTGAAAACAATATATTGGCATCATAGACTCCTGTGTAAAGATAACGTCCACGGCGATACACTGATCGTCGGCGCTGCAATATGTTAAGAATTTAATTTAAACAATTTAACATCTTGTTAAAGATTTGTTGGAGGAATGCAATATATAGTTATTGTACACTGTTTGGAGCCAGCAGTGGATTTATTGATTCATACGGTGGCAGAAATAGCACTTTATTTTTTTTTTCGGGGTTGCGCCCCTCAAAAAAAAAGGTGCTAATCCTGCCACCTTGAAATCCATAATTTGACCTAGAGATTCTCAGTGCATGCAATCATCTATTTACTACTCACGTTCAACACTGCGTCAGCTACGACGGTGCTCGTAATGGTGACGACCACGCTACCCCTCCCAGCGCTCGATCCGGTATTGATGGAAGCGACTGGACAGGTTAATTCGTAGCACTCGACTTCGTCGTCGTCGCACGAAACGTGGAGGATTGTCCGCGTGGAGTTGTTGTTGTCGGCGTCAACCGTTGAAGCAGTGGTACCTTCTTCGCGCGTCTGTGTAACCCGATTTCGGGGGGGGGGGGGGGAGTGAATATTGAGTTCGTTTTTCAGAGTTCAGTGATAGAGTTAATTGCAATACAGATAAATTGATCATTATCAGAATACTACAAGTTTAACTTAACAAGGTGTATACGGACGATTTGATAGTCTCTATGATTTGCTTTTCATAGTGTGGATTTCATTGTTGCATTGTGGTTCTGTTGTTTAGGTTGTTATTGTTGTTTTGCAGATAGAACCTAAATCAGCAACACAGTTGTAATCTAATTGATAAACTGATTTCATGTATGGGTAATAGCTGTCGGCAGATAAGATTCTCCTGTATCGAGAAAAGGGGTATGAGTGTTACGACGCTTTTTTCCTGTTGTTTGCTCTTTGACGAAAAAAAAAAGATGATGAAAATCCTCATGAGTAATGATTTCGAGATTATAATACATGCCAGGGAGAACAGGTGGACATTAGGAAAGCGATGTCGGCAATGGAAACTAAGTGAACAAGACTGTAGGACATGAGCTTCCTATAGGAGAAAAGATAATTAGAATAAGGCCTATCTTTAGTGCAAAAGCCAACTGAACCAAAAAAAGTGTAAGTATCCCTGACATAAACTTGTGCGAACTTTCGGAGAGTTTGTAAGTATTGATATTCCCCATTCTATGGCACATGCTGGAAATACTGTATCATTATTTACCATATTCTGTCCGTTTTCCAAAGTTCTGCGCGAGCAGGTGTGGCCTGTATCCATGGTAACGTCCGGTTCGGTCATGATGTCCGCTCCGCCCTTCAGTCTCATTGGCCAGAGGATGGTCAGGTACGTGAGCCCCACGGCGCTCGGACCAGCATTGTTCAGCTGGCGTTCAAACAAGAAGAGATAAAAATAAATAAAATGTGTGCAAAATAATGATTATCCTGTCGTAAACTGTGTTTGTATTTTTTTTATTTGCACCAAGAACGAATTTGTTTTTATTTATGTATGACTTGAATGAAATCAGTAAAGCATGTGTCTTGTTTGTTTGTTTGTTTGTTTGTTTGTTTGGGTTATAACACACTCACAGCCATGACGTGAACGATCTGAGGCCCAATGCTAGCCTCGCTGGACAGGTTGCGATCCGACGGATAATCCGTCTCTCGTACAATCAGTCTGTCGAGATCGGCCGCTCTGAAGATGGTGGCGGAGGGATGTGAAAATAATGAAGGATTAAAAAAACAGAAAGAACGTGAAATTAATAATAATAATAATAATAATAATAGCTGGTTTTTATATAGCGCATTTCACACACTTCAGGGTTTCAATGCGCTTTACAGACTATTATTACCCCGGTCACTGGATACATTATTTCCAACCAGCACTAACAGTGCTCATTCTCCACTCCCTGGGGAGCATTCCAGCCAGTCGCAGCCATTTTACAGGCGCGCACATGCTGATCAACCAAATTAAAAGGGGATCATACATGAAACACAATATACGTGTGGATTTATTGAGACATAGTAGTAGCCGATCGAAATAAAGAAAGTGCAGTTTAAGGAATAAGGACATTCGGACAAGCCTCTAAAGTTATGAACTTTCAAAGTGTGGGTCAAATCCATGTGACGTCATAGCTGGATAAGAAGTCTGCAAGAGTTGGTGACGTGACAGTCGTAGAAAGATATTACAATGACAACGAGAATTCCACATATTTTTTTTTCTAGCGTAATGAATGAACACTTGACTTCCCTCAAGTAGACGACAGAAGGAATGATATTAACCCACACGTATTTTGTCAGTAGACAAGTCCATGGAATATGTACTCCGCTTTTATTTTTTAAATGTAATAGATCAGATATACAAAGTGTAAACATGAAATGATATTAAAAACAACTTACAAAGCGCTTTTTACCAACGTACAGTGTATATGCAAAGTGCGAACATAATAATGTCTGATATAAGTTAAACAGGATGCCTCAAATTCATTACCATAATTCTAAAAACAGGCAGTTTCCTACTTTTGGAGTGATTGCATGTCCGTAAGTTATAACTGAGTAGAAAGCCGGTAAAAGATATTTCATTAAGAAACTGGGAAATGGTCCCTTCTTGAAAGAGCTGATGCTAATGAAATGAGCATTGCGCTTCGCTTTCATTGCACTCAACTAAAGGCAAGCCATTTTGTTTTTCAACATCTTGAGTCGGGGATGAATTATGATATGAACAATTTGGGTCCCAGATCCTACCCCCCCCCCCCTCCCTAAGGGGCGCCATCATGATTTGTCAGTACTATTCAATTAGATTTCGATTCAATATTTTATCTTTTTCCATTTAAAAATACATGTACGGTACATGTGTCAAATTGACTTTCATCCAACTGGAAGGGACAGTTCATATAACACAAAAAATTATATTCACTAAGATCTTCTCCCTAGGTTCACGACTGCTGCCAACTTTGGTTAAAGTCCAGATCCAAGTTTTCCACAGTCTCGCTCAAAAGACCAATTACTACATGCCTTATCAATAATGTATTGTGTTTGAAGAAAGAGTGACATTTAAAGCAAGTCTTACCCTTGAAGAGTGAGGTTAGCGGTAGCGTACACTGGAATGTTAGTCGTTCGCTCATTGTCATGAATCGATCCCGGTTTCTCGGCATCAAAACTGGCAAAAAGATAATAACATTACTGGATTTAAAATGAGTTAATAGAAGGAAACAACTCTCATCATTTGTCGCGTTATGAAGGAAAGGTTCCAAGCAGACAGTCATTGAGCTTTAGATCTGCGACGCGAACGCTAACATAAGACGACGCCTCCTTCTGAGCTGGACAGTGGAAACAGCTTTCCCGCGCATGTGTAGAAAACCATATTTTTCTTGGTCAAACAGCGTCGTCTTAGCGTTCGCGTCGTCTTAGCGTTCGCGTCGCAGATCTAAAGCTCGCTAATGGCTCAAAGTGACATGCCGTATTAATCTGCTTGTATAATCAATTAAGTAACTTCAAATAAACAGAACGGCAGATTCTTTTTTTTTAAGTCGATTACAAAATAACGACTCATACAGGGAATCACGCAGCTATGATGTAACAAAAATATGCCATGTTTTGTGAGCATCTACATGAAATGATGGATTCCGAGGTGATGGGAATAGGACTATTTTCTTTTAGGAACAGCCCCGAATAATATAGTGCTCCCCCTGTCAACGAGGAATCCATAATTTCACTTTCAGACTATCGATGAATATACCATGACTATGACGTCACAGTATGGCACAATTTTCTCAGTCGGTATTTGTGTTCAACATAGCGATGTTATGCGTGGTCACATGACTATGCAGACCAGCGAACAGGAATTTTTCATTGAAGAGAATATTACGGTCACTATGCACATCACACAAGAAATTTGATAAAGTGATGGAGTCATCCCTTCGCAATTCTATGAAAGAATTTGCAAATGATTATTCTCCCCTGCGTTTTCAATATATGTTCTTCATCAAAAATTTTTCGCTGTCTCTATCGTTCGTTTCTCTGGACTTACCTCTGCGCTGTCAGATTGAAAGAAACATTCTCAGCGAAGGTGCTGTACGACTCAGTTTGATAGCGGAGCTCAAAAGCAACCTAAAACACAGCAATGTTACGTGGAAAAAAAGGTGACCATTATCACTATCGAAACCATTATCAAAAAAGGTGACCATTATCACTATATGAAACCAATGCCATTTACTTTACCATTACCTTTCCTATTACCACCACTATCACCATGTAAAATGTTTCATACAGACTTCAGAGTTCAAGTTCAAGTTGCTTTTCACTTTTCACCTTTTTTTTTTCACTTTTCACCGTACCGTTTTCAGCCCTTATACATTACCCTTAATCGACACTTTACCCCTCGCATTGTTGTACTAGTAGTTGCTTGTCTTCCTGGCTCTTTTACTTATTGACTTTAAATCTCCTATTTAAGTGGGTAAGCTTTCTAGTTAATTTATCAGCAGTTTCGGTGAACAGACATGTTGTGGGACAATAATAATCTAAACACCTTGTTTTTGCACGACATTTGGCATGCCTTCTGAATTCTAAATGGATCTACATTATTTTGTTCATCGATTATCAATCTAGACAACAACAACATCACCAACAACAACATCACCACCACCACCAACAACAACAACAACAACATCATCATCACCAACAACATCATCAACAACAACAACAACAACAACAACAACAACAACAACAACAACAAACTTACAGATGTGTTTGCGCCGACTGGATTTCCTAAGTCACACGTCCGGACCCGTGATGGGGCATGGAAGGTACAAGATGCAATTGCTCCCTGTGTCAAGGGGGAAAATCTCTCAATATTAGAAACATAATACGGACAAAAAATATGCTAAGTTTTCATAAAATGGATATGTCACCATTTATGCCATTCTTTTCTGAATGAACACCCAATTAGTTATCACGACAAGAACACAACGAGAACACAACATTAATTGACCACGATACGCTTCTTGAAAGTTTTCATCAACTGAGAACCCTATTCATAAAAAAAAAACCAGTGTTATTACGCTTTAAGAATAAAACATTTATGGCACCTCCCCTGTGGACTGCTTCGTACAAAAGCACACAACTGAAGTTGCAATAATTGCACACGCCGAGTAACAGCATCAACCACCTGAGAGTAGTTATGCAATAGCCTGGGTAAATGAAATTATCGCCATATTATGAAATGGGTTCAAGAATGTAGCCAATAGGAAGCGCTGAAATGAGTCACGTGTGCTTTGGATATTCTAGTCCCATTGCACAGCACTGCGTGTTAAAGGTATTAGCCCACATTTGTAAACCTGCAGCAATTGGTCTCATAGTTAGCATGGAGTTTGGGTATGATTGCAGTAACACCTGTGCAAAATTTCGTTCCAATTAGTCCATTACTTTCATAAAAATAAATGAAAATGCACCGTAATCCGTATGCATGCGTATAACGCTCGCTAGCTCCGGTCCACGTACGTGTTACATGTACAATGTACGTAGCTATAGCCCGCGCTCGTAATTCGATTTTGGGTCGGGTTGACCCAGTTTGAAAATTGATTTTAAAACGATGATTTTCTCTCTTTTATCGAATGGTATAGACAAAGAGCGACAGGTGAGGTATGTTACTGTTATAACTTGTACTTGAAGTCATATTGGACCTGTTTTATGCATTTTTGATTTTCGTGGGTTTGCAAATGTGGGCTAGTACCTTTAAATCCTATTGCCGATCGTCTGTGCGCGCGGCGGCTCCTTTGAATTGCATGCATACGCGCTGTCAATCCTGTAAACAACTTCTAGTTCGGGCTGCCAGCCGGCCGGCCTTTCTTCCCTTGTGCATATAGCAACGTTTACACTTTGGCGAGTTGGAGTCGCGAGTCGTGCGCGAGCTGTGCGAGCTTCAACTCGCGTCAACTCGCACAAACTCGCGCGAAATGTATTTTTTTCCCCTGGAATTTGCATGAGTGATATAAGACTCAACGCCGAGTTCACTACGCTCGCTGTACGAGTGAACCGAGCTCGAAACGAGACATACCGAGCTTAGTATGAGTTGCAGTGACCTTTATACGACTTAAAGCGAGCTTTAAACGAGTTGTCAAGATTTTATTACGAGTAATAAGAGTTTTATACGATCGAGGGGCGGGAAATGCACATTTTTGGCGCTCAAAGATGATTGCCAGAAGCATTTTCGCTCTGCTTGAAGAAGAAGAGACCCTGATCTTCTGCACGATTGGTGCGACCCTGTTGTCAAGGAGGCGCCGCAGAAAAAGAGATGCTCAAGAGAGGACCAAAATGCTTCAAAGGAGGTTTTGGACAAGACCCTGGTTGTTGAGGAGGCCTTAGTACGGACACTATGAGACGCTGATGGCGGAGTTAGCTGGTGAAGACCTGGACGGTCTTGCGGGGGTTATGACAAGGCGAAAGAAGACCTTCGTAGATCTCTGACCTCATCTGCTCGCTGGAGGAGCTATAACATAAAAGGATACCAGTCACTTCAATACTCATAAGGGTACATCGTTTATATTTCACCATGTTACACAAAACTAGTAAGTTATTGAGCAGTTAACCAGGAATTATACGGTATCACGAAATTATCTCGAGAGTACTGAAACAAAAACAAAAAATTACAGTTAACCAAAATGTTCTGCACACGTAATAAAACATATTTTGAGATCTTGAGATTAATGACAGTAATGTAACACTTTACTGTTCCTTTTCTTTGATACAGAACAATGTTCATTATCATAATGTTTAATCACCTATTAATGTATCCCAGAAAAACCCCAAGAACTGAATAATTTTAGTAATAATTCTGTGCGTTATTTTAATTCATGTTAGTGTATGGGACAATGCCTGATCAAAATTTTTGTTCACTGCAACACTTAGGCCCGAATTCACGAAGGTGGTACAAATGAAACCATGGTTTAAACCATGGACAAAAACCATGGAGCACCAAGTGTCGCATGGAATATTTCGTTACGAAATTGGTCATTTCGTCGACAAAATGACCGTTTCGTTAACGAAATTATCATTTCGTGGACGAAATGTTCATTTAGTAATAAAATGTTGTCATTTCGTTACAAAATAATCATTTCATCGATGAAATGACTAATTTCGTAACGAAATATTCCATGCGACACTTGACGCTCCATGGTTTTTGTCCATGGTTTAAACCATGGTTTCATTGTACCACCTTCGTGAATTCGGGCCTTAGTGTTCAAAGCTTGTTTTGATATCGAGTGTTAAAATGTACTTGCGAATCTTTATTCCTTAACATCTGCCATATTAATTCAAACAAAATTATGTAGGTGAATATATACAAAACTACAATATCAGCGAAATTGAGAACAGTTTGAAATCCACATGCTAAAAGTAAGTAACTCCTTTATAACATTGAGATTAAATATTTCCAATTACTCGGATACAACTGGTTGACGAAAATGTAAATTTAAAGAAATGCCTATCGTGAAAGCATGCATATAATTTTACTTTGACGGAGTTAACTCAAACAAATAAGGTTTCTGTGTGGTCAGTCGCAATTTACGTGTTTAATCTCTTGTTTTGATGTTAGAGGTAATACATGTATTTAACATTATGTTCAGTTAAAAAATGAGCTGCATGTCAAAGTGCTTTCAGAATATATTATGTTTGGATGTAAAAGTTACATTAAACATAATTATGCTTTACAGTAAGCATTCTGTCCTTCCAGAGTGAAAACCTAAAACTTCACCTCATGGACAACTGTACTGGAATTATTATTCTAGCAGATGATAATTACAATTTTCATTAAAAAGAATCTGGGCTGCATGTCCTGACATGTTTTCAGAATATAATGTTGGGATGTAAAAGTTAACCTTTGAAAAAATTATGCTTCACAGGAATCATTTAGTGCTTCAAAAGGTGAAAACCTAACACTTCACCCCACTGTTCTGGAATTATTACTGTAGCAGATAATAATGAAAAAGATTATAAACATATTGGTAGTGAATGTGTGTCGTTCGTTATTTTCATATTCTTGGTTGTTTTAATCAATCTGAACATAATTAGACAGGCCATGTAGCTCATTTTAAGAATATTTTTAAAAATCGACCAACCACAATGTTGCAGTGGCCTTAATGGATATACGTGTTGAGTATCCTTTTCACCGGTTTTATATCATGGCGTTATCATGATAAACACACGAACTGAGTTTTACCCTCTAACAATATGGTGGATTAGTCATTTTTGTTATTCGTACATGTACTTGTATTAAAAAATAAATGTTCATAAAATACATGTATTACTCGATCCGTACTCTCTTTTCTTTACAACAATTCACACATTCACCTTTTCCAACAGTTCTCTGTCCTTGGCTTCTTCAGAGGCCACCTTGGGGGTTGTACACCTCCCTTTCATTTTGCCCTTGCCCTTGCCAACAATTGATAAGTTGGTGTAAGAGGAACCAGCTTCATGCTCTGCTGGGGGTCATCAGCTTCTTGAGTGGTCTGGTCATTCTCACTGCTGTCATCATGCCCATCAGTCTCAGTATCCTGGTCGGGGGGAGAGTATTTAATTCGTCTTCTCTTGGTTGGGATGCTACTTGTCCTTTAGAGGTCTGCAAAAAATAAGTAAATCACTCGATCAACATCTTTTACAAGAAAGACACACGATGGCAATTTCTATATTTTGTTTAAATGTAGCTTATTACAGATCTTAATAAAATCAAATGCATATTTACCCTTCCCAATGTTCTCCCTTTCATCCTCACAATATGTCCCTCTAGGACGCGGAATGTATTGAGAATCCACTGATCTCTCTCACTGTAAGGTGTGTCTCTGGTCCCCTTTCCAGACTTTGGGTTCGTCAGACGGCTGTACTGTGTCCTCATCGACTTGAGGAAATTGTTCAGCTGTTCAACTGAAAAAAAAAAATCGAACACTGGGAATTTAGATCACATAAATTAATGGAAAGAAACAAATAACTTTATTAAATTCTTGTTTCTCATACAGTAAAGTATATAGCTAGCTAACGGGATAAACGAAATGTGGGGGTCAAAATTTTCAGGACTAAATATTATGCATGTCATGTTGTCAGTTGTTTACAGGATTTTCGATAATTATGGCAATCATAATCATAGTAATAATCATGGTAATGAATTCAACAAAATATATTTAGCGAAACTCTGTTTTGCCGCCAGACCCCCCCCCCTAAATAATAGATATTAATATTCATCTTCACTTACCGGAGCACACCGGATTGTACTCCTTGGCCTTCTCTTCGATTAGCGTTGTCTTCTTTGCAGTATCCTTGTATGACTTTAGTCGCCTGTTATACAGACAATCGTGGTCTCTGTACCACTCTGCTTATTCTACTTCTTGCTCTTCAGTGAATGTGTATGCAGTGAGGTGTTTTTCGTCTCTTCGGGGTGCACTTCTTAGGGGTGGACTTCTTGTTTGGGGTGGACTTCTTTGTTCTTTTTTTTTTTCCCGTCTTCCCTGGCGTGCCAGACGGAGAACATGCGAGTGGAGAAAAATGGGTTCATTTTCCTCCCCAACCAGTTCGACAGGCGAGGCCTGATGCTCAGTAGTTTGAGCTTGGACCTGGTCTAGTTTGGTGTCTCAGTTGTTCTTCTACCTGTCTCTGCTCGTCATTGATCTCCTCTTCCGTCTCCATTCTCTCTTCCTGCACTTCTTCTACTTCTACCCTTGTTTGAATGACATTATTCTTTCGGTGTTTAACTACCTGAATGGCCACAACTCTTGGATCTCTTGGGTGAGGGCATATTCCTCTCCTATTTTTGCTAGTTGTAATAATACAGTGACAATGGCCGTTTTAAAAGTACGTGTACATGGGTGGGTCGATTAAAATGTGCTCTCATTTTAAAATATATATGGAAAAATATAGAACACTGGATATTTATTATTCAGCTGGCATGTCAATGTGCATTTGCAACGCAATCTGACTAAACTCATACGAAACTCGCTGTAACTCGGGGTGCTCGATCTGAACTCGCGCTAATCTCGCGGGCACCTCTCCTTCACTCGTAATACGATCGCAGTGCTCGTATCTCGCTCTAGTAAACTCGGAATGCACTCGCGTATACTCAAATATGGCGAGTTATTACGAGCTATTACGAGTTTATCTCGAGCTTCTTTCGAGTTATTGCGAGTACCGCGAGTATATAACGAGTCTAGCTGAGTTCAGCACGAGTTACAGCGAGTTAGCAAAAATTTTGAACATGTTCAAAAATTTTGGGACTGCTCACGACTTCAAGGAGAGTTGTCCCGAGCTTGAACGAGCTCCGCCGAGCCATGCCGAGTTGTCGCGAGTTATCCCGAGTTACATGGTGAGCTTCACGCGAGTTATCGCGAGTGCCTCATTTTGGCAACTCGCCTTAACTCGCCATAGCTCGCCATGTCAACTCGCCAAAGTGTAAACGCTGCTTATGTATAACATGTGTGGCGTACGTATACTCTTATACGTACAGTACAGTAGACCAAGCGTTGTGGGACCGGACGCGGGCATGGAGTCACTTTGAAGGGCAAATCCGGGCGATTTAGCAGGTTAATTCTCACGCCGTTTTCAGAGTATGTTGTCTAGTAGGCCTATATGAGGAGTCTATATCAAGTCTTTAAGGTAAAAGGTGCATATTCTATGTAAAATAAGTAAGTTTTCATGCGGGAACTTGTGTCCGGAAACCCAACCCCCCATATGTGCGGGATTTCCGAGTGCGACGTGCGTAAATGTTTGGGACGAACATCTTCGGACGTCTTGACCCACAAAGGTACGTGAAAAACGCTGAAAATGTTAGTTTTTCGTTCGTTTTCGAATTTTCGACCCATTTTATAAAACAAATGATGCACAGGATTATTTCGTGGCGTTAGTGGAGACGCAGCTCACTCTCGGGTATTTACAATGTAGTGCAACATGCACTCGGCTCCGCCTCGTGCATGTTTCACAATTGTAAATACCCTCGAGTGCGCTATGCCTACACTAACGCACTCTATCCTGCATCATTTGTATAATTGCATACAACTTTTCGACACGGGCCCCCTGATTTGGGGTTGATGAATTCCTACGAATAAATAGTATTCATCTGGAAGCTATCGTAGAGGTCGAGACTTTTCATTTCTTATATTGTTTTGTACAGGTTGAACGGAAAGGATGATATATGATTCATCTGTTCCGATCGTGATTACTTTCCGTAGTTAATTTCTGCCTTTTGTGCCTAAGACTTTCAAATACTCGGTGCAAGAATCCGCAGCCCGTCACTATAGCACCTTCATGAGTGACTGTGTGAACTTTACTTATTATTTTGTTGAAAAAACACACACATTTCATTCCCGGAGCAATTTCTATTGTCATGCATGGTTGTGTCCTCGTGAGAGGGTGCGAGACTTTCGTCACGTTTGCCTATTACCGAGAAAGTCCCAATATACAAAGAGGGTAGCATAATATTATGTTGGAGCGATGCTCAGCCGATATGAATATGCTTTAGGACTAGGGTTAGAGTTTATTCAGTTGATTACCCTAGGACACCGAGATTAACGTTACCCTAACTCTAACCCTAACCCTAATCCTAAACTGAGTAAACTCTATAGCTCTAACCCTAAAGCATATTCATATTCTCGGCTGAACATCGCTCCAACATGTATGCTACCTACAAAGAAATGCTAATAGCCGATAGCAGAGCAGGTTTTTATAGAGAGTTGCGATACTGGGGTACAAAGGTCACGTCAAATAGTTCCCCCTGGTCGTCGATGTCGACGAATTATTTCTACAGGGTTTTCACATACATAGGCGTGCAGTATACCATACACGGACCCAGCGGCAGTGTGAGATACCAATTGCTTGCGACGGGAGTGTGAGTTGTTGAGAAAAATGTCCTGTTTTTTACGGCAATCATGTAAAATTAATGAAGTAGAGAAAGGAGTATTGCTGTCGAAGGCAAGGAAACGGATGCAAACAACCGGTAAGGATGAAATATTTTCAAAGTGGTTTTAACGCTCCTGGATGATGTTGATGGGCGAACGTCAAAATGTAAGGACGGAAATATCATGTAGTCCCACTCCTTTACAATTGTTGTTGTAATTCAAATCCCGGCCTATTGGTCTTTATTGTTGTTATGACGACTAGGGGGAACTATTCTGAACTCTCGTGTAGAATCTATGCGTAACTCTACTTCTCTATAAACCCGCTCTATAGCGTCGCGCGCCCTTATCGCGAAACCGTATACAGTCATGTGCTTCATCAATAGCGAGCAAAGTGCACAGGCGTCATTAGAGTGCACTCCCGTTATAACGAACACGGTTAAGACGAAAATCCGGTTAAAACGAAGTTAAAATTCAGGCCGTAACATTATCCGCTCTATGCATTTTTACTGTTTATTCGTTCAGTTATAACGAAATTTCGATACAACGAAAGAAAACTGCCGGTCGCGAGGACTTCGTTATAACGGGAGTCCACTGTACTTGGAAATGTTTTAGGTAACTGAGAAAAATGTAGAGAAACTTTATGAGGATATTGATGAAAAGTATCTTACCGTACTAAATCTTCCCGCAGTCACGAAATAAACACCGTTTGGTTCCTGTATGCGCAGAAAGGAGAGGAAAGCATCCTCACCTTTGTTGGTTACCATGACATCCAGATTTATGACTTGAGCTTCACCTATTGTTAGCTCAGTGACGTCACTGAGAAATAAAAGAAAATGGATTATGTCATAAAGATTCATTTATGAATAATATTACTATTGTATGCACTGTAATCAATGAAATTTATGAATGAGTAAAGGAATGAACAGATTGATGAATAAATGAATAGATGATGAAAATTAACTGACAGGGAAACAATTTGATGAAATCTAGGACTGCGGAGCTATTTTTTTTTTTCGAGTGTAAACAGACAGGTTACTCGAAGGGTAATACCTGTTACGATGATTGACATGATTATATACTGACTGAGCGTTCAGGCTTTTGGGGACAGCCTTCTCTTACCTGGATGCCGTTACAGCTAGATCTGGAAAGCAGGTTGCACCAGCACATTCCCTGGCGAAGGCAATCTTGCAGGTGCATGGTAAAAACAAAGAAACAAACAAACAATAACATGAAAAAAATATGGCGGCGATCTTTGTGAGAATCATTTATTTTGATAAGAAGCCTTGACTATAAAATGAATTGGAACCAGTTAAGGATTTTTTTTTTTTTAAATCATTGATGGAGGGGACAGTGACTTGTTTATTGAACCGAAACGATTGTTCAAAATGAAAATACTTTCACAGACATCCAAAACAAAAATATCTGTCTTTGAAATAAACAAAATCCTAACAGGACCACCATTCTGTCTTTTACATGAAGAATAAGTGTTCTCAAAGAGAAGCTTAAAAAGCCAACTCATATATACAAGGTCGACCACTTACAGCAGCACTTAGCGTCAAACAATCTCTAGTCCATTGTGCTCAATCATTGCAAAGTGACCATCAGTTTTACAACTCTCCAAATTTAAACAGAAGTAAAAATAAAGTGTAAAAGCGTTCAGATGTTTGAAGTTCGCCTGTTAAAACTGCATATGTATCTTTGAAGTTGGAGTTGAATGATATACATTGATGAACAATTTTTCAATTATTTGACATGTTGATGATCTACAGGTAGTCAAAATAATATGGTTTGATCTATATCACAGTGTAAAGCCGTATTCACATATTTTCTTAATTTACCTAAGGGATAGGTAATAGTTATGATATTGACTGGCCTTGAGGGAGATACCAGATAAATATTGCCCGCACTGAAAGAATATTGCCCTCGTCTTCGACTCGGGCAATATTCTTTCAGTTTGTTGATGATCTACAGTTAGTCAAAATAATATGGCTTGATCTATATCACAGTGTATAGCCGTATTCTCATATTTTCTTAATTTACCTAGGGGATAGGTAATAATTATTATTATAATAAATATTGCCCGCACTGAAAGAATATTGCCCTCGTCTTCGACTCGGCAATATTCTTTCAGTTTGGGCAATATTTTCTGGTATCTCCCTCGAGGCCAGTCAATATTATATAATTATTACCTATACGAGGTAGTTTTGCGAGGCAATTACAGTTGGCATTTTGCAGGGTCGGGAGTTCAGCGGGCGACATTAGAGCATATCACGAGCATCCGGGGTTTACATATACAGTGGACTCCCGTTATAACGAAATCCTCGGGACCGGCAGTTTTCTTTCGTTACATCGGAATTTTGTTATAACCGAACAAATAAACAATAGAAATACATAGAGTGGATGACATTGCAGCCCAAATTTTTACTTCGTTATAACCAGAATTTTATTATAACCGTGTTCGTTATAACGGGAGTGCACTGTAAAACAGGGAGGTGGGAAGAGAAGGAGTGGAATCTCTCTTCCCACCGCCCTGCTTTACATAAAAACATTCCGATCGACCACGAAGAGGGACGTCGCTGCGTGTCGATTACACGCCCCGCAGAAGAACGCCGATAAATCAACTCATAAAAGGTCGACCACTTCCACTAGTTCCAGCAGCACGACGCGTCAAACAATGACTAGTCCATTTGTGCTCAATAACTGCACAGTGACCATTAGTTATTACAACTCTCCAAATTGAAACAGAAGCAAAAATAAAGTGTAAAAGCGTTCAGATATCTGAAGTTCGCCTGTTACAACTACATATGTCTCTTTGAAGTTGGAGTTGAATGATATACATTGATGAACAATTTTTCAATTATTCGACATGTTGGTGATGATCCACAGGTAGTCAAATGTGGCTTGATCTATATCATAGTGTATAGCTGTATTCACATATTTTCCTAATTTACCTAGGGGATAGGTAATAATTATGATATTGAGTGGCCTTGAGGGAGATACCAGATAAATATTGCCCGCACTGAAAAAATATTGCCCGAGTCGAAGACTTTCAGTTTGGGCAATATTTTCTGGTATCTCCCTCGAGGCCAATCAATATTATATAAATATTCAAAACTTGTGTCCTTGGGCGACCTACTGAATATTTGAAAGCTTGCTTTATTTGTAGTCCCATATAAGTGCATGAAAAACTTGGACTTCAGACAATGATGACAAAAAGTGTTTAAGACACTGGTAATCATGATCATAATACACATAATACACGGAGATTAACATGTACTTCCAAGACACGGACTGCTACGCGTTATGCTTCTAATCATGATAACATCTGCACACGACACCAGTTGAAAATAACAAGGCATATGCGACAATGCGACAGTACCGAACTGACGATGTGTGTGTTGACCTCCTCCGCGAGAACAGGCGGTACGGTACTAGCGGTCGCCTGTCCGTTGTCGACGAGTCGGTAGTCGAGGGAGACCGATATGGGCGTCTGCTTATCCCGTATCGTTGGCTAACGTGAGTAAGAAAACGAAACGCTCCGAAATTTACGCCAGCAAAACCATCATCGGATGGCTAGTGATGACATAATAATGCTTGATAATCACGTCACGTTCATCAGCATTCCGCAATGACACTAATTACCCAACTAGATCATCATCACAAACCCGTTTTCAATTTCTGTCCGTCAACATTTAGTATATCATATTTTCTTCCACTGAAGTCGTACCTGACAATCAGTGTATCACTATCTTTTTCCCATTTTTAGAAGTTCATTCTTAATTTTCTTAGAAAAACTGAAGAAACTACAGGTAATTTTGTTAGACGATATCCAGATTATAGAAAATGATATCTGCTATGTAAATTATCAAAGAACATTTAAATGACGTTTGATATATATGTTAATAAATCTATCTCAGTCTGGTATCATTTCCCCTAGGAACTCTGTTTCTTCTGTAATTTTGTATATCCTTCTCTAGAGTACTGTATACTCGGATCCCGAACATTAATCATAGACCTGTATCAAAAAATGAGCAGAAAACAACCCGACTGAAGTGAAGGAATAAAGCAAGAATATTATTCCACGCAGAACCGAGTTGGCCTATATACTACACGCACGTATGGGTACCTGGCAACATTAGGGGAATAATAATTATTATGGCAGGGCCCTCTGGTAGAACATTGACAACGTTGATAAAGGGTTCCTGACAACAACAACAACAACAACATCAACAAAACATAACCTATGGGTATTGCCAATTACAACATGTTTTTTTTTTTTTTTTTGGGGGGGGGGTTGGGTTTTTTTGTGTCTTTTTCTTTTTAAGAGGAACCGTAGCGCTTTGGTTCAATGAGATGTGACCAGCAACCAGCAACTTCAACAACAAGCAACAAATCACAACTTACAGCAACGAACGCATGAAGAACATTGCAGGATGGTGTGTCGATCTGGACTCGCATGGTTCTCTGGATTGATGACTGACTAGTCTCCACGAAGAATGACCGACGCAAGGCCAATTCTCGAGCGACGTCGAGCTGGATGTCGTACTGGAATTCTGCGATGTCAAAAGACAAAAGACAAAATCAACCGAGACAACTCAAGTAAATAATGTAAACGCCTGACACCATAATCTTGAGTGTCATACAAAGACAATCTTCTCCCCCAACTTCGCACAGGACGGGAACATCGTTCGGCTATACACCTGTACACTATACTCGCGTGTTCTGACTCGTTTACTTTTGTAGGGGAACTTTCATAGCTTAATCTGTGTGAACTCTAAAAAAAAAAAAGAATTAGTAAGAGCAAATATTCATCAAATGAACAGTGTTCTTGGACATCGTTGCAAAAGTGTTCTAAAACATTGGTTGGTGTTGAAGTACGACACGTCAATTATATTTATTCCTGGCTAGCCTGCTAAGCTGAACATGATTCCGAGAGAATGCTACCCTATACCGCGAACGAGAGAATCTAGAAATAAGAAACGATGTGCTTGAAACTAAAAAAAGAAGAAGAAAGGATTTCTTCATCTTATCTTCTGGCAGTAGTATTATTGCAAATGTGTGTCTAAAGTATCAGTTACAAGCGAAACTAGCCAAGTGATACATTCAATCAATCAATCAATTATAGTTTATTTCCAATCAACGAAAATCAAAGCATAGTACAAAGTATACATGTCATGAAATGATATTGTTCAAACATTTGCAAAAGATTCATGTAGTATCCGAGATAAATTATATAACATATATTTACATATATACAATAATTAGGAGGAACAATGCATATATACTTCGTGGGCGTGCGGGAAATAGATTCAATTATGGAAAATAGTGATCCACTAAAAAGCAAAGCTTGTGGGACGTGGATCGCTAGATAAATAATGAGTAAATGATATATTATTCGAGGGTTTTTTATTGCTATTGTATTTGATATAGATTATTTAAGTCATTTGTAAAGATATACATGTAGTTATATTGAGATACGCAGATCGGGAAAAAAAAAAGAATATCAATGCTAATGCCCGGACACTGTTCACTGAACCACGTGTACCGGGAAAATATGACAAGGACAACACACTCGTACACACATTACCCACACACATATAAGACGCGAGACAATACCGAGAGGAGAGAAGACTGTAACAGTACAAGTCTACGAAGAACAAAAGACAGGGAAGAAAGAGGAGAGAAGAGAGAATTCTCTACATTAATTACAACGCTTCCCTATAATTGAGATATTTCTGAAATTAAACTGAGTTTCACTCCCATTAAAAAAAAAAAAAAAAAAACCAGAAATGTCGCTATGGCGACTGATGCCTCCGCTATAATGCATTATTCTCCTAATAGGTGTATAGTACAATGTCTTCGTTATTCTGGCAGGAAATTTCCAAGAGAATCTCCATTAGGTAATACATGTATATTAAGTTTTAGAAATAATAATGCAAGCATTGCATATACTAGTATATGAGGGAAATAGTAAAATTTTGACGAGTTGACCTTGACCTTTGACCACTATTGACCCATGACCCCTAAATTCCCTAGATAATCCCTGCCAGTCAGTACATGCGTATGTACCAAGTTCCATGAAGATACATTGAACCATTTGTGAGAAAAGTGAAATTGTAAAATTTTCGCCTAATCTTTGACCTTTTGACCTTTGACCTTATGACATGAAACTCTCTCTGGAGAATCTTTATGCAGTAGTACATGTCTACACTAATTTTCAAGAAAATACCTTCGGGCATTTCATGGATATGGGGAAAAAGCAACATTTCTAGCATTTGGCCTTGACCTTTTGACCTTTGACCTCTTGCCAATGTCACTAAAATCTACTCAACTAATTGCCCTATCATACATCATCCTTGGACCAAGTTTGGTGAAAGCTGCTTCATCCAGTTTTGAGTTATCACGTAAACAGATAAATTTTAGGATTTGACCTTGATCTTTGACCTTTGACCTCTGTCCGATTTCACTCAAAAATTAATCAAGTAATTGTCCCACCATACATCATCCTTGGACAAAGTTTGGTGAAATTTGCTTGATCCAGTCTTGAGTTATCGCGTAAACAGATACAATTTCATGATTTGACCTTGACCCCGGACCTTTGGCCTTTGGTCGATTTCACCCAAAATCTAATCAAGTAATTGCCCCATCATACTTTATACTTGGACCAAGTTTGGTAAAATTCCAGTCAACATTACTCAAGTTATCGCGTAAACGAATGCGGACGGACGTACGGACGGACGGACAACCCGAAAACATAATGCCTCCGGCACCACTTCGTGGCGGAGGCATAACAACAACAAACAAAACCGGAATAACATTGAGATCAAACTATATGAGTATACTTGTTAAACGTCTTTAAAGGGAAGATAAACCCCAAGAACAATGTGGATTGAGTGAAAGCAGCAACATTAGTAGAACACATCAGTGAAAGTTTGAGGAAAATCGGACAATCGATGCAAAAGTTATGAATTTTTAAAGTTTTGGTGTTGGAACCGCTGGATGAGGAGACTACTAGAGGATATGACGTATGAGTGGACAACAATACAAAGAAAATATAAAGGAAATTCAACAAAGATTCACTTTTCTAGAATCATGAAAGAGCAATGGACCAAACTCTTTCAGAAAGCAGGGGGAATAATTGCTACCCTTAACATATGTCAATATCAAGTTGATGGAATTTGTAATTTTCATGAAAAATTGATTTTTGTAGAATTTTCTTTATATTTTCTTGGTATTGTTGTCCACTCATACGTCATAACCTCTAGTAGTCTCCTCATCCAGCGGTTCCAACACCAAAACTTTAAAAATTCATAACTTTTGCATCGATTGTCCGATTTTCTTCAAACTTTCACTGATGTGTTATACTAATGTTGCTGCTTTCACTCAATCGACATTGCTCATGGGGTTTATCTTCCCTTTAACATTTCACCTAAAAGAGTACTAAGTAATGTTAAAAAGTATATAATAGACTTTGTTTCAAATACTGCAGGATAAAATGTATTTGTGCACAACGATAAGTCAAAGAGATCTGTCAAAAATGTCTAGACTATTCAGAGAAACCATAAAAATATAGACAAATTCCCAATTCATACCAATTTCACCGGGCAAGCCTTGTCCTTCATACTGAATACAGACGTCAATACTGAACCTGTACGAGAAACAAATAGAGAGGAATGAAATAGAAGGGATGTATGGGAAAACTAGAGAAAAAATACACACCTCCGAAACGCTGTATATTTTGTCTTTCAAAGAGTATTAGAAACGTCCTTCGAAGAACGGGATATGGTTTCTCGTGAGAGTTCAAATTGGAAGTATTGGCGTCCTCAAACATAACGTGGATTGAGTGAACGCAGTAATATAAATGAGTAGAAAACTTCAGCAAAGTTTGAGGAAATCCTGACACTTTCTTTTAAAAGTTATGAATTTTTCAGTTTTGGTGCCGCCATCTCTGGATGAAGAGACCAAAAATTCGTGACGTCACGAACAACGATATAAAGAAATATAAAGAAAATTCCACAAAAATTCATTTTTCTTAAATGATACAAGAGCAATATACCTTCTTCAGAAAGCAGGCAAATGATAACACCCTTCACATATTATGTCAGTAATACCAGACAAAAAACGAGCACTTTTCATTTCAATGATCCATTGTTTTATATGATGACTTTAACTCAGTGATGGCATATATAAGTTATAGTATCTTAAAACTGAATATTTATAGGCTTCGATTAGCATAGTACCCTGCGACTGCTTGCCCAGAGGAAGTTTGAAAGTTTGTGACCCCGAGGTCCAGAGAAGAGTGGGAGAATGACAACTCTCCAACGGCCATCACAATCTGTCTGGTCCTGTACGGGGAGATTTGCAAGAAGAAGAAGTAATAATCAAAAATCAAGCAGACAAACGTCAGTTTAGACACCTGGGGGTGTTTCATAAAGCTGTTCGTAAAGTTGCGAACAGCTTACGAGCGACTGGTGATCAGTTCTTCTGCTGAATTATGGAAATTCTGGTAAGTATAGCACATCAGAACTGATCACCAGTCGCTCGTAAGTTGTTCGTAACTTTACGAACAGCTTTACGAAACAGGGCCTAGTTCTCTTGATAGTATGTATCATATTGATGGTTTGAGTCACGATATTTCATTGTCTGTTTTTCAAAGTACTTTATTTGAAATATTATGATGTATTATGTGTTTAGATGAATATGATATGTTTGATGTAGAATAATAAGTATCCCAGTGGGGAAAAAAGCAGACAAACGTACTGACAGACAAACAAACAAACACATAAAGAAACGAACAAAGACACATTAATCCTTGTTGGAAATGATTGAGTTATTTGTTTCCTTCTTCTTCATGCCAGAGGAGATAAGAAGGCTAGTTGATTTTCGTTCGTTCGTTTGTTTGTTTGTTTGTTTGTTTGTTTGTTTGTTTGTTTGTTTGTTTGTTCGGGGGAAATTGTCGGATGAACGAAACATCCAAACAATAACGACAAATTCGTTGTGCTGTAAACCTGTTGGGCTTGTAATTACAAATTCAGTCATGCTGTTTAGATATGTGTGAGTAAATTGGTTGGGTATATATTTTTTTTTCTGGAAACATTATATCTTTAGCATCCTTTTGCGAATGGTCACCAACTTATTTTCCCCATACTATGCATCTTGAATGAACTAATTTTATAAGGTATTGGTGTATGTTGGACAATATAGTTGTTCTGACAACTGGCGAGTTGCTAATCTCTTCACTCAAACCGACGAAGCAAAAGCAAGTTTCAATAACACATATCAATTGATAAACTTACTAATTCAAAAGATTCAACAGGTCACGCAACTTTATTGCCGTAGGAGCGACATACCAATACAATATTAGCATGCACGACCATAACATCCAGCCTCCCAGTTTTAAATCTGCCTCCACGTTCACAGGAATGATTACTGAAAAAAAATCTCACTGATTATTGTTCTATGTAGTAAGGATGGCGAAATACTGTCATGCTAAATTTTACTGATCCCCTAAATGAACACATATAAACACCTAAGTAAGCTCACCGGTAAAGAATTACCCGTTGAGATCCATGAGCCCCAACAGCAAGGTCTAATTACACAAGTAGAAGAAGAAAAAAAAAACAACAACAACAGCAGCAATTAAAGAGAATGATATTGTCATTAATCATGCAATGTTATCATCAGTCATTTTTTAGTGTACTTCAATGCGTGTATGTACGATACGAATTCAAGGAAACTCTCACTAACAAATGAAATTCAACTCTAACTCCTCGCGTTAATGTTTTTGGAACTACTCGGAGTAAAGTTGTTTATCAATTGTTTAAATACTTATATCTATATTTCTATGTAAACGTTGTTAATCTGTCAAAATCATTTCACTTCTATACAAGTGGAAAAAGGAAACAATTTGAATCTGAAACCGAAACCAATAGTTTGTAAAGTTGACCTACTAGAGTGCACAGTCACGCACTCGGAACGATTATTAATGACATGTTTGTGATTTGACTGTTCGCCTAACAGACCGCGGAGTTTCGGAAATATATATAGGTATATGTATATCACGTATTACACAATATATTTATTTCAATATGAATGAAACTCGATACCGGGATAAGTGTTTCTATCGACGTCCAGTCCAGCAGAGAGAGCGAACCCAAAGTATTTCAATGGACGTTGAGTCTCTGACGGAGTCAGAATCTGGAAACAAAGTTTAAAGGGATGGTATAGTATTGGTTGAGGTGAAGATTCAGCCTTTAACTTTTTGTTAGATACTTGTTTGTTCATTTCCATCTGAGAGGATGGCTGGATAGCCCATATTCAGCTATGCTAAGCTGGTCTTCCATGGGGTCCAGTTGGAAACCTGGTCCACTTAGAAACCAATTTTTGAAATGTTAAAGAGCTAAGAGGTATTCAAACTTTATTTGATGAAAATTGGTTTCGAAATGGCCGAGATATCCCAAAACAAAGCAAAATAAAGCGATCCTAATAGAAGGTTGGTCCCATCTTTTATTAGGATTGCTTTGTTTTGGATATCTCATCTCTTTCAAAACCATTTTTCCTCAAATAAACTTTGAATTCCTCACAGAATTATATTCTCTGTCGTATCTCATAAAATATTTCTAATATATAAAAAAAAAATCATCAGAAAAAAAATATGTTGGAAAACTGAAGTCCCATTTCAATCGAAACTGTACCCTCCCTAAGATAACATTATGATGACACTCTTTTCAGCACTAAAAACACATCATCTATGTAATCTTATTTCAGTTTCGACCTTTAAATATGTCATAAGGGATCTACTTTGTCACGTTTGAAACGACACTGGCAGTGAATGGCCGAGCAAATGTCAAGGGGCCGGGATCTTGTGGAACTTCAGGGAAAACCCCGAACTTTTAGTATATATTTGAAGTGTTTTAGTCATTAAAATTTAACAGACTTTAGCCCTACCTCAATCATCTTCCTGTTCTGATTCCCATGCCCAAAGTGCAAGGTATAGTTTAACCGCGGTATTATTATTACATGCAGGACATACACAGAAACTTGAATAATCAGGTATATCGCGGATGTTGTGGCGAGTGAGACGAAAGTTCTTGGATGAGGAAAGAAGTAAACGGGTCACTCATCTTTTTATTTCCTTTTTTTTTTTTTAAGTTGAAAAACGTACTGAAAAATGAAAGTTCGGTTTTTATTTTCTCGTAGTTCCTAGTAATTCACACAGGATGTAGCGTTCAGCAGCCGACTGACTGGTAAGTGAAACGAAAGTTAACGGATTAGAAAACATGAAAATGAATCCGTGGATGAGATGATCAGTGATTTCGTTCTTTATGTTTTCCGTAAGTGGCATAATGTACACGCATTTTTATGGCGTAGACCCGACGATTTGCTCGAAATTGTTAATGGATTTCTTTGTAAAACAAATCTTTAAATTACTACCTTTTTTTCTTGATGTTGCAAGGTTGTGTAAGGAGAAGTTGTTACCCCATTGCAAGGCATTTTCTTTTAGACTGCCGTATCCCCCGCGTATCCCTCTACAATGATCATCCTCCCGATGCACAATCAATCAATGCTTTTCTTATCATTTAGTTTAGGCCTACGGTTTTTTCCCCTAAAGAAAGCAAGCTTGCAAACAACCACGGGATCAAATATTTAATGGATTAGGCAATATGGATAATGTCTTGACACAGAAAGCCACCACTGCGGCCAGGGGACTCGATCCCGCGACCTCAAGTTCGAAAGCCCGCGTAGTCTCATACCTAGTCAGCCACAACTCCTCAGCGATTTCCAATCATGCCAATTATACTCCTGTTCAAGTTTGGTTTGACTGTTTGTGTATATCATTACAGTGTTCAAATTCAATGAAGATTTTCGTCTCATGTACTATTTTCTCTTGAGGAGAGGATGAAATAAAGGAACTGTTTTGCTCACTTGGTTTGGTGTAAGGTCGATTGGAATATTAACACCCGATCCATGGTAGATGAACACTTTTCCGTCCTGACCGTCACCACAGAAGGGCGCCCCTACGGCTAAATCTGAACAGTGAAGAAACAAACATACAAAGAAAGCACAGCTAAAACAACATGAGGTAATGCAGAATTGATAATGTGAAATCCACATATACCAATGTGTACAATAAATGAGGATTTTAACTGGCAGTCATTACGATATATAATATCGGTAATGTCACTGTGTTCTTAGCATCCAGGTGCTTGGAAAATGAATATACCACATATAACAACATGCATGTGATCTAGAGTATATACGATGATGTGTACGTGTAGTCTACTTTGACTGGTTTGCTCAGTGTTCAGTATGAAAATATAAATGAATAAATGGTCTGTTTAATTGATTTCACTCAGTTTATTAGAAAATGTCCTTTGATCACTGAAGGTTGGTAATAATTACCATTGAAGCCGTCTTGGTTAATGTCTCCGAGCGCTGCTAGCGAGTAGCCAAAGCGGCAACCCTCTTGAGTCCCGATCGCAATGCCGTAGTTCTCAGAGAATCCACCCTGCGGAATAACAGGAGATCGCAAAGTCTGATATTTTGTTCAAATTTCAACAATTCGCAATCAGATGATAGGCCTATATACGTATGACACGATGTGGCGGGTTGATAATGTTAAATGACAAAGTCATTCTGGAGAAGGTGAAACACTTAATTCGTCGGTCACACCGCAGAACTCTTATCACAAGTTGATCTGTTCTTCTCTTTAATTTTTGGAATACAGACGTTTCCTTTGCGGTTCCACCATGAAAACGCATTATTTTTGCGTTCTCTCGAACAGGAAACGCCCGTGCTCTTCTCTTGATGTCTTGATCCAATACCGCATAGAGTCGTTTTCGGAATAAGTGTTGTTAATTTTAATGTCTGTTCGATACCGTCTGGATGCCGGTTCGATACGGAAACGAAGGGGAGAGCAGCAGGAAATTCTGAAATTTTTGCCTTTGGGGTCACCCCACGAGCCCGACACGTACGAGTCATACGGCCCAAGAGCTCGACACTAGGCAAATAAGGCCCATAAATCTGACAGTAGGCAAGCAAGGCTCACGAGTCCGACACTGGTCTTGCTATGCAAAAAGGCCAATGAGTCTGACACTATAGGCAACAAGGCCCACGAGTCCGACATTTGGCAAAAAAGGCCCGATGTAATGTCGTGACAAGTTAAGATCGTACTGGAAAGTTCGACAGGTGAAATGCGAGATAGCCGACTTTACCATTCAACACTTAGTAGCGTTCAATATCGCATGATCTAAACCGACTGATGTATATCTAGGTACACAACGCCTCCTTCACCCTTCGGGCCGAAGGGTGAAGATCCATGTATTATACCTGTTTGTCGTTGTAATAGATCGAAACCTTGCCAACCTCCCACCCAGCGGCGATGTTTCTGTCGGCATCGGTGTACAGCGGTGCGCTGATGATCAAATCTTCAGACCTGTACCAATAAAGAGATTGTCGTTAGTTATAGGTCTACACTTCAAATTGCCCAAGAAAAACGGTGGTTGCTATGAACATTTCATGATGATAGTAGTATAAACAACAGCAACAACAACAATTATGATAATGATGGTGATGATGATAATAATGATAATAATAATGATGATAATAATAATGATAATAATAATAATAATAGTAATGATAATAATAATAATAATAACAACAACGACAACAACAACAACAACAACAACAACAACAACAACAAAAGGCAATAATATGCACTTAATCATCAAGGGCATTTCATCAGTGTTAGCACTGTTCTTCCAGAGGGCCCTGTCATCACTATAACATGTACCCCAAAATATAAAAGCCAGGTAGGGCCTACCCATTTTTACATCGTGGGTAAAAACATCATGTCGTAAGACGAAAGTTCTCGACAGATCTCGCACTTCGGGGACCTCCGTGTCAAAGTCTATCCACTAAGGCCTGTGTCACTTTTTCTCTCATACATTCTCTTCGATGCATCTCTTCGATGAAAATATGTAGTGATTGCTCGTATTGTGTGTTTTTTTTTTGTTTGTAATGTTGACAATGTTGTCGTAAAAACCTCAAACTCTATCTGGAGAATTTATGTCATACAATTTAAGTGTTTCGGCAATGATGATGTTGGCTTTCTTCTTTATTCTTTTGAAAGATAATATAGATGAATAAGAATAACAATAATCTATACTTCCATAATGTATTCATCCAAAAGATCAAGAAGACTATGCGCTTTATAAGACTTAATGAACACAAAAAATAAAGGATGTTACAAATTGCTTACTTCCAGCTGAAGGTAAAGCGACTACCGCTAAATAATAATGACTGCTGAGACTCTACAGCGAGTAACCAGTTCATGTACAGCTTAATTAGTTTTCATAATAATAAATACTGCCATTATCGACCACCTATATTCCGTGCGAGACCAGCGTACTTGTCATTGTAAACTTATCCCCCCCCCCTTTCAATTGTGCTTCCTGCGAGCGTCATACCCCCATTCCACAAAGATTTTTTTTTTTTTTTCTCATCGGTCACTCATCGGAATCCAAAGTTTGTTGCTTCCGGCCACCCACCGGAGTGTATCGGATCGCAGTCTGATGAATCCGACTTGGTTAGTCGACTAAGACGTGTGGCGCGTGATCTTCATTGGCCAATCTGGCCTCATCGGATCACGGCCCGACATGTCTGACACTGACCGGATAGTCGACCAACACAAGCCGGATTCATCGGACTGTGATCACAATTCACTTCGATGGGTGGCCGGAAGCGATAAACTTTGCTTCCGATGAGTGGCCCATCAGAGAAAATCTCTGTGGAATGGGGGTATTTGACCCGAGCTAAAAATCGAGATACCATTTACACTGACGTTATGGCTCGGGCCTAAAGCGGACTACCTCCCGAGAGCGGACTAACTTTAGCTCGGGTATTTTATTTATTTATTTATTTTTTGTCCTAAGAGTTACTTCGCCTCCGGACCGGTTTATGAATGGGGTGTAAAACTTGAAAGGGATGCAGACCGAACGTTTCTTCTCACCCGTCGTTGTTGAGGTCGGAAACCGCCATGGCGTGGCCGAAATACGTGCCGAGAGTTGATGAGGAGAGCTGGCGATAGTATTCACCATTTTCATCGTACAAGAGTACCTGGCAAAAGAAACATGGGTATAGAGGAACATTGTGCTGCAGCGGGTGGTTGCCGTATAATTGATGAGCTACAAGTTTAACTGAGTTGACTAACGAAATTGTATTGTAAAATTTATAAAGATAAAGACTGTGTAATATAGCTATATGCGGACATGAAGATAAATGTTTTCGTTGTCGTCTAAGCGGCATACGGTGAGGCAATGGTACACATTTTTCATTCAATCTGATGGTCTGACTGGTTGAACTATATAATGAAAAAAAAAAGTTTTAAAAAATATCACGTCACATTCATATCACATTCTTAATTCTGTATTGATATGCAACCATATTTTTTACGATGATTTTGCCATGCATGTAGCACAAACAACACTTTTGTATGGCTCCTTTGTCATTATGTAATCTTCTTTCATCAGGTCACAACGAATCATGCTTCATCATTAACCCTTTCACGACCACAACTATAACATGTCATGGATTTTTAACGTGGAATATATTTGCCGGTAGAAACGAGATAACGAATCCATATTTCTGTCCGGTGCAGTTCGATATACCGAAGGTCTGTCAGTATGCACTTTATTTTGTTTTCGTTTTCGGACTATCGAACCTTCGGCCTGTAAGGAACCGTATATTATTTTTGGATTAACGAACATTCGGAATAACATATCGTATACATATTTCATTTTCGGATAAACGAACCGTAGGAATATTCCAACCTTCGAAAAAAATGTCATATAATTTTCGGATGAATCGAACCCTAGAATTTTCGGGTTAACGAAAGTTAAGGTCTACGGAATTTGTGTGTTTAGGAATAGTGGATTTCCGGAATAACGAACATCATCTTTCCTGTCGTATCATCATTGCCAACAGATGAAGCTTTAACATTTCACAAACAGGACTGGTCACTATGCATCCAACGCGTGAAAATCAACTCCATATTCAACACTGTTCAATTGCAAATTGGAAATCGTATTGATTGAAAGAAATTTAGACAACACATTAGCACAAGTGGCACTAAAATGGGATATGAACTAAGGAAGTGGTTGAATTCTACACTGTCACATCCCGAGATGACTCTTACGGTTGCAGTGTCATATCCAAATATGGTCTTGGGATGATGTCATAATACAGCCTAACATCTCTTCAATTCTCTTGTATTCAAACTGCGATGACGTTCCTTGTTAAAGGGGATGGCTAGTAACTGATCAGTGGGAATCAGTGGGAATGCTGGGGGATGATTGTTCCAGTCCTTGTGGGATTCATTTAAGAGTACATTCTGTGTGAAAATTATTTGCTTCAGAATGGTCTCATATTCAAGTAATGTGCAGTTTAATGGTTTCAAGTTAGCATGCCTGTACAGTAACGGGGTATTAAACTGCACATTACTTGAATATGAGACCGTTCTGAAGCAAATAATTTTCACACAACAATAGATATATAATGTATTTTGAAATGAATCCCACAAGAATTGGAACAATCATTTCCCAGCATTCCCACTTATTTCCATTGATCAGTTACTAGCCATCCCCTTTAAAGACAAAGCAGTGGGGATTTATATCCTTCGCATCAGTTGCTCTATATAAGGACGTGACGATGTAGCAATGACGACAGTTTCTGTTCGTGTTTAGTCACAATGCTTCATACCCTGCCGTATCCGTAGTTGTATCGAGGTTGCGATATAGCATATTCCAGCTCCGAATCCCCTTTGAAGTTTCCCAGAGCCACGGAATACCCTGTGGACATTTATCAACGAATGGCATATGTCAGACGTATACATTTTCAATGCACATTACAAGTCTCATTTTAAGGGAACATTAACTTAATCGTGTAGACGACTTTAATGTAGAAATATTGTGGAACTTTTATATCATGCGACGTTTGAGGAGAGTATGGAAAGACCCTTGCAAAAGCTTTGCATTATTTCTTTGTGAAGTTTTGGTTCAATTCATGTGCAGTCATAGCTGGATAAGACGACTTTAACAATAAATGATATCTGAACAGCGCAACGAGATAGAAAAATGAACCAGAGGTATCCTCAAAACTCTAATTCTCATAAAATTGAAATATGCTAGGAGTAATACATTACTGTTCCTCTGTTAATCTCTCTACCACTCCTCCAAACAGGAAAATGTGTGGAATGCTCCGTACATTTTCTTTACATTGTTGTACCCCGAAAATAAAGTAAAATCAGTCTCCATAAAATTGGACTTCGAATAATGGATGTAGGCACTATATGCTTAGCTTAAAGTCTTAATTGTTTTGTTTTGTTTTCTTTCTCGTTTTTTTTTTTTTGGGGGGGGGAGACAAAACGGTGGTGCTATAGTAGCAACCTCATATGCACATTGGAGAGGCAGTGAGGCGATGCCCATAAGTTGTTTAAAACAAAAGAAATACTAGAAATGTCGCTACAGCGACTGGTAATACCCCCGCCAAACAACATTTCATAAGCTTTGGTCAAAACAACATTTGATAAGCTTTGGTCAAAAAACTGAGGAAGTAGTTAAATCCGCAAGATCTTTCCTTGATCTTCTGCCATTAATATGCCGTTACCATGGCAACGTACTTTCGGGTACTGTCGAAAAATGCGTCTTGCACATCTACAACCAAAGGCACACATCTGTACCAAGTTTCATGGAAATTGGGCAAAAACTGAGGAAGTAGTTTGCAACACAAAATTTTCCATCATTTTGGCTCATAATATGTGAGCTGTTACCATGGCAACATACTTTTTGTCACTGTCAAGAAATGTGTCATGCTGACCTATATCCTAAGACAAACATTCAATATGAATTCAATGAGAATTGGAAGAACACTGATGAAGCAGTTTTGCCATGAAGCATTTTGCCCTATATTTTACCAATAACATGCCGTTACCATGGCAACGCACTTTTTGCCACTGCGGAAATATGTGTCTTGCACATTAACATATTCAGATGAACATCTGTACCTAATTTCATAAAAATTGATCAAAAACTGTGGGAGGAGTCCGCGACGCAAGATTTGTACCCATTTTTGCCCATAATATGCCGTTACCATGGCAACGTACTTTTGGGTACTGTCAAAAAATACGTCTTGCACATCTACAACCCAAGGCACACATCTGTGCCAAGTTTTATGGGAATCGGTTGAAAACTGAGGAAGTAGTTCGCGACGCAAGATTTGCAACGGACCGACCGCCCGACCGCCCGACCGACCGCCCGACCGACCGCCCGACCGTCCGCTGATTCCTATATACCCCCTTCAAACTTCGTTTGGCGGGGGTATAAAAATGAAAAAATGGAGGTGAGTGCGCCCCATTTAATTTTGCTGTTTTATAAAAAAGGACAAATGAGAATCTTTCGTATGAAATAACCTTTGTTGCTATTACACACACACACACACACACACACACACACACACACATATATATATATGTATACTGTATATATATTACAATGTAATTATATATTATTATTATTACTATTATATATATATATATATATAATATATATATATATAAAGCTATCTTGATGACAAGTTTATAGAAAATGGGCTGCATAGACCATCGACATTATTTTCAAGGAATGTTTTACAAATCTGGGTAAGCCTTAAAAGTTGATGACCATCTAAGGCAATTTGCATATGTGTCAGTTACAAATAACATTATGGAAAACATCTTAAGTTTAAAAAATTTCTACTTTTTTGTAGATTATCGGAGATTTTAATTCTTCTTCTTCTTTCTGCTTGTCTATTTTCCCCCTGTTCGTGAAGGTCAGTTCATCCTGCTACAGAATTGTGTTCTGAAGGAAACCAATGCTCAATTATAAATGGTGAATTGAGTGAAAGCAACAATATGAGTAGAACACATCAGGGAACGTTTGAGGAAAATCGGGCAGTCGCTTCACAAGTTATGAATTTTTAAAGTTTCGTTGACGTCATCGCTGGATAAGGAGACTAGGCTACACTTTAATGCTGTCAAACTTTAACTTATGTGCACCTGCTAATATTACTGCTTTTACCAAATCCACATTGCTATGTGGGTTTTGGCTTCCTTTAGCTGTATAATGATTGCAAAATGATGGCTGTTCTCTTACCGAGGTAAAACTCTCGAGCATATCGCGCTGTGTGAGCACGTGGGATGAAAGAGTAGCGCGACGAGTCATCAATGGTGCCGTCTGTGCGCCAGGCAGCACCTATAGACAAAGTCAAACTAGCATTATTCGCAAGTATTTAACTCGTTCAGCCACAGAAAAATAGCTAATGCCCTTTATATACTTGACTTTGGTAACACATTTATGTTTCAGCTGCCACAATCTTAAGTTTCACGGTTACAAAAATTGCATAATTCGGCAGCCCGTATTGTTACCCTTATCAGAAGAAATACTCACATTATACCTCTGTTTTATCCTCACTGCATTGTTTACCCGTCGAATCTCACATTGTATTTAAATTATTTTTTTTTCATTGCATACACGCGGGCCTGCCCAGAGTACAATGTTAATTTGCTGACTCTTTATAATCCTCCCAGATGTTTAAGATCATCCGATTGTAGATTGCTTGTTGTTCCAAAAACGAAGAAATCATGAGGGGATCGGTCATTTGCACATGCTGGACCTTACCTGTGGAATCGGTTGTCTCAAGCTGACATTTCGAATGTTGACTCCTTTAAAATTGCCCTTAAGACTCATTTGTTTGTAACCGCTTTCCGTTAGAATTGTACATGTTTTTTTTTCATCATTATTGTCTCATTCATTATTTTTCATGTACATGTGTAATGATTTTAGTATTTCATAATTCACTTTTCCTACCGCGCCTTGACCACATTAATCATGTGGAATTGGAGCATTATAAGTATCCTGTATTGCAATTATCATTAGCGTAAATTATGTTATTAACCGGATAATCTGCAACATACGTAGTAAGATGAGGCATATTACAATTCTTCTTCCTCATCTTAATCTTCCACTTCTCAGTTGCTTGTTCTCGTCATTACAATAAATAGAACGAAAAATAAACAAGAATTTTGAACTACTAAATAGGCCTCATGCTTCAATCTGGTAATTGTTATGCTTATTTATTCTATTGTTGGTGCAATTGCGCACTGTTAAGACTATCACTGAAAAAAATCTATGTCAGCTTTGACTTGCGTTATTTCGTAACTGCAGAATACTTTATATTACACTCGTCATACGTTTTTTAATCCTTAGTCAATAGAATTCTTCCAGAAATAATTGTTATGTCATTCTATTTACCTTCCCAAATGTGGGATCCGGGGGCACCATACACGAGTTTATTCTGTGAAAGGGGTACATAAGAATTTCGACATTTATCAAGTAGCAATTTTGCTTTAGTGCACGCAGTACAGGGGCAAACATGGTCATTACTTATGATCCAACACTGTCCAAAAATTGAATAGTTTATTAATGCTATCTTATCTATTACAAATACACACACACACACACACACACACACACATTCCGAAAAACACGAACATTCCAAAAGATCACGTCCCTGTAGAAAGAACATATCTTTTTCTCTAAAAGAAAACGTTGATCTTTAACATCAGTCAGTAGTGACTTATCAAGCTAAACAATATAATCCGCTCACCAGATATTTTAATGATTTGTTTTAATCTCTTGGTCTTACTGGACGGATAGTAAATTTGGTAATATTTAGAATCCAATAAAACGATCAGAAGCATATACTACAACTACTACAACTATGATATTTATAACTTTATGAGTAGATATGGCTCGCCATGACAACATTTTCAGAATCATACCATAACAATTATCCTCACTTTATTCCAGGGAAATTACATACCATTACTTTCAGCATTTTGTTTGAAAAAAACAAAGCAAAGCAGAAAACAAAAACGTACATTTCGAACTGAAGCGCTGAAACCAAATTCACAGTAGCTGCTCAAAAACCGAAACCTTGAACCATCTGCGGAAAACGGTAAGCGAAATCACAGTAAATGTAGAGCACAGAATTTGATCATGATTTGTCTATGCAGTGTTAGAGGTAGAAGTGTTTAATTTGAGAGAACGCACACACACACACACACACACATATATATATATATATATATATATATATATATATATATATATGATATTGATACGTTTACATTTGTATATCATTACCGCATAATATAGCCCTGCTTGATGTGATGATCCCGTCACATTGATTGCACACGTACATATTTGAATGATAGTATGTTGTTAAGATAATCATGATTTAATGTTAAAGCGTAGTGATATACCGGTATATCAAAGTACATCCAGTTTTCACGTTGATGGAAGCAATCCGAATGTTCAAAAAAAGAAAAAAAGAAAAAAAAAAGAAGTTTGTTATTATCATCTACATCTAGGTCTGTGTCCATACAATCACACGAAAGAGAAATGTGGTACAAAATCCACCAAACTTCAATGCTGGGCATGCAAATCATATTTCCTTATGGTTTTCATTCTTTCCATTTCAAATTGTATATCAATTTTTGTGTTGTATTTCTCTCTTGAAATCAATTGGAATGTAAAATTGTATAAAATGAAAAATACTGTGTTAATAATGTTGCACATTGTATGACATTAGAGAAAAGTCTGATAAAAAAGTCACTATACAGTTTGAGGTGTAATAGTTGTTGAGTAATGGGTGTACTATTGCACTTAGATCCCGATAGGAAAACAATACTAACACCAATTTCTGTCTCACTAAAAAGTGTCTTGATGGAGGCATAACACAGCTCGGTAACTTAGATACATCCACCATGTATTGTGTCACAATCTGTGTGGTTGAGCGCATTACACCAAATCGAGAGTTGGAAGTCGATGTATGACATCAATTTCAAGCATGTTTTTGGTCATCTCTGAGCATTCCATTATGCTTTTAATTTTTCAAGCCATTTGTCTATCAAGCGCGGCACAGAAAAGATGACAAATTTAGGTCTCTTTTGAAAGTATGCTTGATACTGAATATATACGTGTATATATATATATATATATATATATATATATATACATGTATATAATATAAATATATATATATATATATATATATATATATATATATATGTATATATATGTGTGTGTGTGTGTATATATACATGTATATATATATATATATATATATATATATATATATATATATATATGTATATATATATGTATATATATGAAATTTGAAATGAAATGAAATATACTTATTTAACTTCCACATAGTTGATATTTTTATCATATACTCTCTAAAAAATCGAGTGAAAATATTCACTCTTGAAGGGGTGAATACAAAAAAGAGTGAATTTAGACTGAAATTCGAGAGAATTTTGAGTGAAAATGTTCATTTTCACTCGTTTTAGAGTGACCTCAGGGATCATTCACTCTTCGAGTGATTCCTTTATACACACACAGACATAGTATCAGGCCTATCAATGAATTTCAAAAGAAATTCCTTGGTGTAGTAAGCAAGATGAATTTTTACCCTTTTTTTTTCTTCTTTTTTTTTTCTTTTTACGTAAAATCGGCCCAAATCTTAGCAATACAATAATTCCTCCTGTGATAATGTAACAATAGTGTTGTCAACCCTTGACATGTCATGCAGACAATTTGCAGAAGCCAATGCACTTGCAGAAGATAAAAACGCGTCAAAGTCAATTATCTATCAATTGGAATTTAAACATTATAGAATTTCACCGCGATAAGGACATAATTTGATTGTGATTCCTTTTTCCCAATTCTTCATCCCAAGATAATCTGCATATACAGTTCTGTCGCCTACAAATGCAGTCATTAATGTTGTTCGTGTGTAATATTATGAAACAGCTCATAGCCTTGACTGTCCACATCCGTCTGAGTTTTAAATCACAATTCATTTATCGTATGTCCCCTCAAAAAAAAAATGCATTGGGACCCTCCGCAATGTTAACTTTTAAAATAGTGAATCAATCTAAATACAACTTTAGGGTCTGAAACTATAACTTATTCCCCACGTCTTGCACAAAATCCCATCCGATTTGCTTCAGTGGTCAAAGAGATATGAGGATTTTTGTAGAGCATGTCAGGAATCCCTTCCCTCCAAGTTCTGTCCACTGTGTTCACACATTAATATCCAGTTCAAAGAGCATCCGAGTATAAACTTGGAAGAATCACATCTACGACATGTTTCACAAAGATTCACATTTCCCTGTGACAACTTTACCAAACTGAAAGGGGTTTTCTGCAAAATATAGGTAAGATGTTATACATGTATTTTTGGACCCTGAAATAGGGTTAAGACAGTTTAATCATATTGCAAGTTATCAAGGCAAAAATCCGATTTTTTTTTTTTTTTTTTTTTGGGGGGGGGGGAGGGGACATACTGTATATAACAACATTCTAAATACATAAATGGAACAGACCGGTTTACGAATGCATTGAATGTGCATGCGTAAATGCCAGTACCTCATTATGAAGTATATACTCAGTTACACCGTTCCTCATGAACGAAGACAGTCTCCATATTGTTTCTCCTGTAAGTCGGCAAGCCATGAGCAAGATAATCTGGTTATCGGGAACATTTTTCCCCCTCAAGCTATGCACAATACATCCGTAAACACATCTCTCAGGTATCTCAGAATTATTTTCTTTTTAATGAAATGATTTCAGTTGCGGTCTATACTCACAGTAATACTGGCAAGGTTCAAAGGCAGAAAAATCGGAGAGGTCTTCCGTAATTATGTAGCAGCCACCGAAATTGTACCTGTACTCCCTTCTTGTTCCAACCGAACCCAATCTCTTGTAGAGTGGCCTACAGACCTAATATGAATGACAGTTAGCGTTATAGAGCATGTGGACTCAAATTTTGCTCGATAAAATCATCGTCCAATACCATCCCCTTAAAGGCTACTGCTGAGAATTATTACATATCGGTGAAAAAAAAAAACGGACTGCGAACTCATGCCACTAAACTTGAAAAGACCAATATTGCACATATACCCTATCTGTTGACTCTAACAATAATAAGGAAGGAATGGAATTCCATTTCAAAATATCAACATATGAATTTACAGACTACAAGAATGTTAGCCAGTCTGCGATAAATATGTGGGTCCAACCCCTTACCTTTAATTCACCTAAAGGTTTCCGTTGGGCAATGGCAACAGTGCTCCAGGCTTCAAGTTGTGTGATTATTAAGAGCTAGTGGTTGACTATTAAAAAGATAATGAAGCTAAACCATACTTAATCATTCAAAAGTGAAAGAGAACACCTACTTTCGCAACCCGACAATGCCGTCTAGCACATAAACAAGCAGGGGAACCTATACGAACCCACTTCACTTCTTGTTTTGGACTTTGTGTTGTTGTTTTGGGGGGAAATGCAAAAGCATTGCTTTTAAATATATACTTTCTCTACAGTAAACGACATTCACTAAACTTCAGATGATTTTCTGTGGTTTCCTTTCAAGACTTCTTCTTGGGAGGAAGAGAAAGAAGAGAAATTTAACCGCAATGTGAGGAAGCTAGATATGTTTTTTGAAGACATTAAGTAACACGTGGTAGAATATATATATATATACAACTTCTAGCTGTTATGTTGGTGAAACTGGCAGAACTCTACATGATCGACTGAAGATACACAAAAGAGCCTTTAGCCTTTAAACAACCCCTCTCATTCGCAGTCTTGTGGAACACGTATACGCCCTCGATACAGAACACAGTATTGGATGGGAGGATGCAAAAATGCTAGCATTTGATAGTTACCCTTGATAAATATTTGATAAATAATAATAGAGATAGATAGATAGATAGATAGATAGATAGATTGGGAGGTAAAGAGAGTGAGAGAAATAGAAAAAAAGGGGGAAGGATGTTCAAGTAAATCAAACTAATCATCTAACCACAATTGGTCCTCCGTTTCCCGCGCTGTGTACTGTAGAGCCCAACCATTGGCGGGATGCATTCGTCGTCCTGGTTGAACCTGCAAGTTGATAGGTCGATGAAACCGCTTGTCATACGAAAAGCTTACAGTTCATATTGGGGAAAGTGTGGTACAAAGTAATTGAAAAATTGTCGCTCCTCAACATGATTCTAAATCCTGCCTCACAATGTGCGATTTCTTGCGATGCGATGTCGCACCGCAGAAGATTGCACACAGTCTGAGCAGGGCCTGGAAGGTGGAAAGAACATGAAGTCTTTCCACCTCCCTAATCTGAAGAGGTGCGCGATATAACAGCGGACGACTTTTGAACTATTAGTATTAGTACCCTGCAATGGAGAGCAAGGGTGCGTCAATAGCTCAGAGTTGCCGTTGAAACGAGTTATCGCGAGACAAAATCGCACAGTGTGATGCGGGTTTTACATTTTCCTACATAACTCGGTGGGAACGTTGAGAGGTGATGACATCATCACCTCAGCTAATTTGCATAATGAATATAATTATGACAGATATTACTGTTCCGTGAAAACATATGAAATTTGCATATTATTTACTGTTCCGTGAAAACATAATTATGACATTTCTATAACTTTCTTATCTTCTGTTCCATGTTGATGGAACTTCTTCCGTTCTGTTTTGTCTTCTTGACAGTAATCATTATCAAAGCCAATTTGCAATCGCTTGCAGCGTGTCTCACCAACACTGTCTAGCACCACTTCCTCGCACGCTGGGCTCTCCGCCGAAGCCGCGTCAATCGGACAATTGTACACGGCGCCACTTCGGTCCACCCGCCCAGGTTGGAAAGCCTGGGACTGGGCTCTCGGTGCTCCTACAATCAATCTGAAAATACAAATATAATATATGAATGTTTCAAAACAGATATATATGTATATATTATATATATTAAGAGCGGGAGAATGGGTCCCGACCGGAAATACCGATGCACTTATTATATATATATATATATATATATATATATATATATATATATATATATATATATATATATTATAGTGTGTGTGTGTGTGTGTGTGTGTGTGTGTGCGTTTATACTTATGAGCCACGGAAATACCGATGTACAAATTCAAGAAGAACAAATAATATGTTGATCGATTTGTCCTCGAAAATAATCATTTTTTTTTTCCTTTTGAGAGAGTTACACTGTCTTCCAATTCAGCAACGAGTATCATTTGAAATCTTGCTTATTGTATACAAGGCACTGATTGGTCAAGCCCCTGTTACACAACTGAACTGCTATAATACTTAGTCCTCACAAACACACTCATAATCTGCAAAGTTCTATGGGCACTCGTCTTTTACAATCTTAACATAGAATTAAAATGACTTGATGAGACAGCTCCTAAACTGTGGAATGATTTGCCGTTAGAAATCTGGAACTTCCCAACTATAGTCTTTAATCAAGACTCCAAACACGTTTTGTTTGTTTGTTTGCTTGTTTGTTTTCCCCATTTTAATGCGCATTACTGTCAAACATTATCAGAAGCTTTTGAAGGAAAATGTATTTGCTTTAGAAATTGGTACATCATTACTATTGTTATCATAGTTTATCTTGAGAGTATCTCGATACATAATATAATCAAGCACATAGATCATATATCACACATATATAAACATAATCATGACGAGTTTGTCGATCGTGGCGATACTTCCTTAAGCTTCCTATAAGGTCTCAGCTCATATCTCACATTATAAACTTTGAGTTCGCTTTAATGAACAGAATAAAATCAGATGAATAGAATAGGTGAGAATTCTTCAAATCAGTGATATTAAGTGACACATATAGACACATAATATACAGGTGCAGCATGTTCATCATTAAGAAAATGTATTAGTCCAAAATGTGCATTTTTAGTTTTCTTTTGAAGTCAGCGACAGTCTAACAATCCTTCACTGAGTCTGGGAATCTGTTCCTTACTTACGCTGCAGGAAGCTGCCGACAAAAAAAAAAGAAAAAAACGAAAAAAAAAAAAAAAAAAACAACAGGCTCTTTATATCTCCGTATGATCATTTTGGTTCGGGGACATTAAGAAGATAAGGGTTGGATATTATAAATTGAATGGAATCAGATGAAAGAATACTCAGTAGTAGGGTTTTGATCAAATCTGTGATAGTATAGTTAAAATTAAAATTGACAGAGCTTGTATGGTGATGTCATCACCTAACAAGTTTCCTGAAATCCCCCCATAAAACCCTCATTTTTAGGAGGGGACATGGAATGTAAAAAAAAAATAACATAATCAAACATCATCAAATCATTGTAGTCATCTTATAACTGATTGCAAAGATTACTTTCAGTTTAATGTGGTATTACTTTCTAAATCACTGACTAAAACATTTCTTTCTTTTTTTTTAAACAAAAATATAGCCTGATTGACAAATTGCCCTACATCGACGTAAATAAGCACTGAATTGATCAGTGTTTTAGTAGTAGCCATGATAAAAAAGAAAATCATGAATTTGTGAAATTTTTGTGAAAATTTCATGAATTTGGAAGAAAATCATGAATTTGAAAAATATAGCCTCTTCCATTTTCCTTGTGTTCGACGAAAATATGTAGAACTTTAAAATTCAGTAACTTCCTTCTTCCTAATCAGATTTCTGTTGAATCTGTATCATGTTCAACAAATTTCACTTTAAAGGGATCGTATAGTTTTGGTTGAGACCTAATTTCAGGTTTCTCACATTTTTGGTGAGATAATGAGAAACCTCTTATGAAATATGAAAGAGCATGTAATTCTATGAGGAATTCAACGTTTATTTGATGAAAATTGGTTTTGAAATGGCTGAAATATCCAAAAATGAGCAATTCTAATAAAGTGTGGGACCCACACTTTATTACGATCGCTTTGTTTTACTTTGTTTTTGGATGTTTCAGTCATTCCAAACCCGATTTTCATCAAATAAACTTTGAATTCCTCTTAAAATGGTATGCTCTGTACTATATCATAAGTGTTTTCTTGGTATCTCGCAAAAAGTTAAAAGCCCAATTCTCATTTTCACCAATACTGTACCATCCCTTTAAAGTTGTTGATTTTTTAAAACTTGTACCTAACTCTATGTGCGTGTTCACAGAAATATATCTATCAATGGTGAGTAAGAGGCTATTGACTGCACTGATCATTTGACAGCCACAGATATGACATTTTGAAAGTTATCATTGTTAGATAATTGGACACGTCGCCGTTATCAGTTATTAAGGTCCAAAGTCAGAGATGCATGTTATTATAAAAAAACAACAACAAACAAGAACAACAACAACAACAACCCAAAAACAAACAAACCAAACAAACAAACAAAAGCATGTCTGATTTGCTATAGTGCTTGGAACCTATCCAACAAGGAAGTGTACAGTGTGATATTGAAAGTGAGCGTGCAACTTGTGAAACTATTGTTTGTTTGTTATTCTAAAAATACAGTATAGACATCGTCATCACCATCAATAGTTCCCTCGTCGTAGCAGACCATTTGCAGTAATTAATTAATCAATCAAGTAGGGGATAAAAAGTATGATTTTGAGAGTTGCATTTTATGGTTACAACTTTTGTTCATACGGAATATCAAATAAAGAAAGAAATATATCAAAGATATTTGATAAATATTTTGGGGTCTTCCAGTATTTTGTTTTCATCTTCATTTTCTTGTATTTTTTCTTTTGCATATTATATAATTACTCTCGAAGCACTGAAAACATCTATACGAGTATTCTAGATGTCTGAGTTTATGTTAAAAAGGTTTTATTACCACCTCTATTAACTTTTTGCTCCATGAAGTACGACCTATGTTCCTATAATTTGTATATTATGTACATTTTTGCGATATTTGCGAAAAATGTATATTCTTCCTCTGTATTTATCAAAGAGGACCTCTTTGTCACTTAGTTTAGCACAAGGGGAACAGAAATATTAATATGCCAGGTAAATATGATCATAAAGCTGATAAAAAGGAGTTCAGCATCGTTCATAATAAAACATGTTAACTTTACCCATGTTTACCTGAACGTCTTCTACTTTTTTATTGTCAGAACAATTAAAAGAAATGAACATCATATTTGAGTTTCAAATATTATACTATGCCATGTTTGCTCTTCCTATTAAATAACTACAGCTCGTCGTTTCTCGGTAAGTGAAGAGGAGATAGTGGTTAAAGCCACTATGATAAGTGGCCGTTTTGGCAAGTTAAACTTGAAAGCGCATTCTGTGAAGTTCTGAGAGGCGTTTGCAAAGATAAATCCGAAAGAATTTGAAACAACAGCAACAATAAGAACAACAACAACAACAACAACAACAACAACAACAACCACTGATCAGATTTTCCATGCTTATGCACAGTGAAGTGAAGTGTTCTTAAACTTCGTAAATCCTGTTGTTCGCTGTAATTTCTGCACTTGTCTACCTTCCGGAAAAAATGGATCAGTAAGTCGCTCAATCTCGGTGCAAAATGGACGTAAGTTCACCAGAAGAGGCTTAAAGGGGACACAAACCCAAAGAACAATGTGGATTTAGTAAAAGCAGCAACATTAGTAGAACACATCAGTGAAAGTTTGAGGAAAATCGGACAATCGATGCAAACGTTATGACTTTTTAAAGTTTTGGTGTTGGAACCGCTGGATGAGGAGACTACTAGAGGTTATGACGTATGAGTGGACAACAATATAAAGAAAATATGAAAGGAATTCCACAAAATTCACTTTTCTGGCAAAATGAAAGAGTACTTGATTAACCGCTTTCAGAAAGCAGGGGGAATAAGTGCTACCCCTAACATATGTCAGTATCAAGTTGATGGAATGTGTAATTTTCATGAAAAAATGAATTTTTATTTAATTCCCTTTATTTTTTCTTTATATTGTAGTCCACTCATACGTCATAACCTCTAGTAGTCTCCTTACCCAGCAGTTCCAACACCAAAACTTTAAAAATTCATAACTTTTGCATCGATTGTCCGATTTTCCTCAAACTTTCACTGATGTGTTCTACTCATGTTACTGCTTTCACTCAATTCACATTCGTCTTTGGGTTTGCATTCCCTTTAAGTATTCTGCTCATTGTTTGACATCATAATATCTTCCCTTCACAACTACTTGATATCCATGCTCACATAGTGAAACGTTCTTTTCGGGCATGTTCAGTTCAGAGGAATGAACAGTCTTATACTAAGAGTCATCTAAAAGTCATCTGTACTTTACACAAAGTATATAGTATGAGGAGTTTTTATCGTGTGTATTTGTTTTCTTTGGTTTCTTCCTGTTAACTTTTCAGATCACAAACTGATACCTGCGTGTCTTTTTGTTTTGATTTTTTTTTCCTGTTTATTGTGATTGTCTCTTCATCAGAAGAGCCAGACGATTCATGCCTTTCTTTGGCTTCGGAAGGATGTTCATACGTGAAAAACAAAACTGAACGGATGACGAAATCGCAATTTAACTGCATGCCCATGGTGTCCGTCACATTGTAATTTCCCTATCTACGTATGTGAAAGATTATCGAGTTACATCAAGCGAAAGTTACATATTAAAGTACTGAGATGTAGTTGGCCCACTGTTGAACTGTGATAAAGCAGATTTAACCTTGTGTATATTTTGCACAAGGCTATACCATTAACCTGTTCTTCTGAGGGTTTTTCGTAAGAGTATTTGCGTAGCAATTATTTCAACATGTATCACATAAATAAATCATTTATAGTCCTAAATGAGTTTACAACATCAGGGGGCGCAAAACGTTTTTGAGTGTATGTGTGTGTGTGTGTGGGGGGGGGGGGGGGGACTGGTAAGGACAGTGATCGTGGTTGCCATTCACCCCCTCCCCCGCTCCCTCCGACTGGGGCAGAACCGTTGGCCTGGGAAAGTGATGGGGTTTTTTGTTGTGTTTGCTATCATTTTCTTTCGAGGTTTTGGTAGTGGTGATGGTGGTAAGAGCCGAAAGAATGTATGTGTGTGGGGGAGGGAGGGAGGAGGGAGGAGGGGGCGGGCTCAGAAACTCCATCCCCCCCCCCCCCCCCCAGCTGCCATGGCCCTTGTACTGATACATCGATTTTTCCTCTCTTCGATTTTGCTGACCTAAGTGTATTTAAGGATTATCCTCTTGTGAAAAGCACACTGATCGTCTGAAACTGCAAAATCGGGCAGGTATATGGGAATAACACACTCTCTGAATTAAGTCCTCGTTAACTGAGTCAAATCCTGAAGTTCATCGGACCTTTAACCAAGGACTCTCTTGCAATGAGGCGGAAGAAATATCTTACAGAAATGGCACTAAAATCTCTCAACAATCTCTCTTCTCAGTCTCTCGAAATTTCCTTGTTCTCTCCGCCTTCGTTCTAATCTTTTTAGGGCTTTTTGGCAAAGCTAAAAACTTGTTTTTGTCGTAACGTTCTCTTAGACATCCATAGGCGCTTATACGCTAAAGAAGACTGTGTAGTATAGAGCCATATTATGTACAGTTATATTATTGCTCGTTGATAGCCGAAAGACACCTGATTATGTGGTATTTCCGGCGTCATCGAATACAGTGCATAGTTTTTCGGCTCGCCAAACATCTCACTTCTGTAAATAACTCTATGTGTAGTGAAAGTCATGTTACATAAAAAAAGATACATTTCAGAATATTTAGAATACACTGAAGGTTCTACGTTTCTATCTTCCTGATTTGATCGAAAGCGATATTTAAAGTTTATTTAGATTTTTTTTTTCTTCTGCTGTTGTCACATTGCGGCTTATTGCATATTTTTGTGTTTTTGTTGTTTACTTGTTTGTCTGTTTGTTTTCAGAGCGTGAAATTGTGACATCAATTCGCGTGAAATAATGAGACATTTCCTTTTACTTTGGCTTTGCCGTATGCAGTTAAGTAAACTGAAGTGTAATTTGTAATGTGTAAAACTAATAGACCCTAATGAAGTTTTACAATAACAGACACTTTTCTGTGTTGGCAGAGGCATTCTCCTGCTTCCATTTCATTCTTACAAAACATAAGGTCTACCTCATGTCTTCTAGAAAAGAAAGTTGACGGGGAAAAAAAAAAGTATTAAAGTATGTAAAGGAAAGCCTCCTTACTTGAAGTCGTTTCCAACTTGATGGAGTGTGAAAGCGAAGCCGAACTGACCGTGGCTGTCTGGATGGCTGAATAATAGCGGGCGCGTTGTGTCTAGGTTGAAACCCATCGCGCCATCTCTCCAAAACAATCCGAGGGAGAAGCACAGGAAAATTTCAGCAGTCCTCAAGCACCGTCCCATCTTGAATCCTGATTGAAGTCGGAACTTTTAGCTACCAACGGAGTCTTGGAGTTTGCTCTGCCAGAACGGTATGCTAGATGACAACCGTTAGTCGAAGCAGGGTCTTGTCTAACAACTTGCATCTGTTTGTAAGCAAGACAACATTGTGCCTAGGTGTCTACCCTCGGTCTGAGCAGGAAAGAAGTAACACGGGAGAATAAAAACATACAGCTCATATATCCGCGATCAACAGCGCCTCCCACTTTCTTGCGTCAACTTTCGCTTCGCCTTCCTCCATTATTTAGGCCGAGTTACTTTTTTTCACTCATATTACTTCTTATGTTCATTATTGCTATGGTAATAATAATAACAACAGGGCCCTCAGGTAGAGCACTGGCAACACTGAAGAGGCTACCCTGATGGGTAAATAAGACCTTATTATTCTATTATTATTATTGGGTATCATATGTATTTCAATTCTGAGGACGCACTGCACACACACACACACACACACACACACACACACAAGACATCCTCCCATAGAGGCCCTTTTCATTTTTTACTTTAAAGCCACTGTTTACCATTTGGAGCAAGAAGTGATTAGAAAATGTTCAAATTATCACATTACATCGATGCATTTGTATAGTTCAGTTGTATCACAACGCATCCTATCCATTGTATACCATATAAAAATCCGGAAATAAAGCCGCAAATATAAAGAGATATCACTAATTTTCTCATTAAGCCATAACTGTAGACGGTTTATTCTAGCAACAATTTTGATAAAACGATTGTTCACATTTTGTATGTTTAACAATACTCACAATAATTAATTATACTGATTAACATTTTACAATGGTTGTTTATATCCTTAGCTCACATTTTAGAACTATTTTGAAGCACTAGAACTGTTTTTTTTTTTCATCTGCAAATGATAAATAGTGCAAGACTGCGTTTCTCTAATAACATCACACCAACAACTTAAACTCCAACAAACCAAATAAGGAGGTTAGTCAGAGACCTACCCTTACCGTACAGCGAAAAGTCGAGCAGATAAGAAATGAAAGTGAAAGGATTAGAGGCGGAATACAAACACACTTATTAGGGCTATGATTTCAAGGAATATTTTCTTTCAAGTCCCTGATGAGCTGCGGGGAAAATAATCATGTTTGTCACTCGACCTGTGCGCGGTCAATTGTGTTTAATTGATATGGTTCCTGAAGATTGTTCTCAAATTATTCATAGTCATCGAACGTTATGAACAACAGCTATAGCTGTTCATCGTAAACGAGGAAGTGCAGGTTGTAGATCACACAGTCGCTGTACGAACCAGGAAATTAATAACAGGTTTATCAACTATAATAAAGGAACCGTGCCAGCTTTTTTTCTAAATCAATTTCAAGATTCTTACGCAAAAAAAAACATCGCCACCCCGAAGGGTCACCTTCCTCCTTACGACTATCCTCAGCTGCCAGCTTACTGATGTGAAATTATGACAATCAAAACAAATTTTTACTATGTTTGGACAAACACCAAAAATGTTATTCGACTGTTGACGCAATGGAATTATTTTTTTTTCAATCCATGAGAACCATCCTTAAATATGTTATTGTCCAGAACTAATCGAAGGTAATCTTCTTTGCACATAAAGATATCCCCAGATCTCATCTGCACACACTTTTCCGGAATCTTCTAATATTTCTTGATTTCCACCCGAGTTAAATCACACGCTCTGAGTCGAGTTTAAAGGGATAGTACAGTTTCGGTTGAGATGGGTCTTGAGGTTTCCAACGTTTTATGGTGATTATGTCAAACGTAATTACGTCCCAGTTTCAACTCTTGATATATCTATAGCTGATCATTATTTTGAAGTTATTCAGCAAGGAGGTTATAATTCACACTTGAATAGCAGCAACACTGAATTTATGTCATTTTTTTTACAAGATAAAAGGAAAATTGAGGTGATGCCATCATCAGCTCACTCATTTTCATATTCACATTAATTGTACCGATATCTTTTGCAACTGATTTACAAATTTCTTTACATCGACGGAAATAAAAACCGAATTAATCAGTGTTTAGTGGTAGCCATGATTAAAATCATGGACATGTATTCAGGCAGGATTCAAACCTACGACGTACTGATCACCGCACAGGCGTCTTATCCACTAAACCACCGAGCTTCCGCCAGACAGCCATGCAGTGCTGTTTATAATCCGTATGATAGCATGCAGCGGGTATACTTATTCAAATTAATGTCGAGTTGTTTTTATGTTTGCAACTGATTGACAATATTGTCCTACATCGACGTAAATAAGCACCGAATTACTCAATGCTTAGTATAAGCAAATCCTCACAACTTCATTTAACTTCCCTAATTTTCATACAATTTCGATCAAATTTTCACTGTTGTACTCGTTAGATTTTTGTACTTTCTTTTCAGACTGGAATTCCTCTTGAATGGACAACGTTCAACAGTGCGATAATTATACTCATTTAGGAGAAACTGACACTATAGACAGAGTAGAGAGGGTCCAGAGGCCCGATGAAGTCCACCTATGTTAAAGGCATAATTTACCATTTGCAGACGAAACCAAAACCCAGCATCAGTGCTTTAAAATACATTGTAGTTCTAAAATATGAGTTAAAGGGGCGATCACACATAGCCGGTTGAGATGGCGGTTCATGGCGGTTCTCAAACCGCCGTGAACCGTGTCCCAATGGTGGCGGAAAGCACTTAAACGCGATGTGACTATATGTTCTCAACACGTTTTGAACACGGAGCAAACGCGGATTGACGCGGTAGTCACTGGTAGTAACACGGATCTCCCCGGAAGGTGGAGGAGTCCATACCAAGCCCATCTAGTTGGATGCAATTAGAGCCCTTTCACTTGTCCTCAATGGGTTTCAACAAGGAGCGTTTTGCTTTGTTAGGTAAACACAATTTTAAGAAATTATGAAACATTGTAACCTCCTGTGTTTTACAGATTGATATAAGTGATGCAACAAGCAATTATCTTCAAGTTTCAACGTGCTTTTTCTCTTTCTCCTTTAATTTTTAAAATATCTGTATCAACTGTCATTAAAAAGACATACATATCAAAGCAGAATCCAACATAGTTTCCAAAGTTTCCTGTTCATTTGCAGGTTTATAAGCAAGTACATCGAGTAGTGATGTACTTGCTTGTTTCAACATCTCTCTTTTTATACTCTTTCTTAATTAAATTTCACATAATTATTTCGCATATTGAATTTAAAATCTTGTTGCTTGTTTATCAATGTTTTCACAAAATTGCTCCTTCTTACCTTTCAGAGCTCCTTGTGAAATATGAGCCTATGAGAGTTCTTAAATCGTAAGGGGAATCTGTATGTGATACCCTCGATCCGTTACAACAAACTACTATGGCAAACGTAGTTTATGCCGTACTAGAACTGTGGAACAGCATCCCAAGTGATGCAAGTTCCATCAATAAGTCCAAAATGTTTTTAAAAACTTATCTGTTAAAATAGTAACATAGTGATTGTAGATGATGACTTATGCAGCATGTTACTGTTTCTGAAATTACCTTTTCCTGTTTATCTTTTTGTTCCCCCTCTAAAGCGCATAGAGACCTTGCCAAAGGTATTATGCGCTACTATATGAACGGTCATGGTGATGATAATATCTTTAACAACAGTCAATAAAAAGAAGTATGTAAATTATACATTATCAAAGAAACATATACAGTATATGTGCATAGTTTACTTTTTACTTACAGGTTCACGTAACATAATGGTGGGTGTTTTTTTTTTTTTTCATGTTTCAACATTGCTTTTCCCCCTCCTCTCTTAAGTTTCAACATTATATTATCTGTATCAACATGCAGTCTTACAAAAAGGCATACATAATCACGAAAGACTTAGTAGAACCCAACATATTATTTACATAAGTCTTCTGTGTATAACTTATTAGGTTCACGTTGCTGGCCATCTTAAAAGCTGTTAAGCTTTATTATAAAATGGGTTCAAGAATGTAGCCAACTGGAAGCGCTGAAATGAGTCACGTGTGCGTGCATTAATTTCTTCAGGTATGCACTAAGAAGAGTCTCTCTTCCACCTCCCTGGCTTGACGTACGTCACAATGTTTACACTAGCAGTGCGCACTCAATCAGTTGTTACAAGTGCGTCACGCGCCACTATACGCGCTGTCAATCCTGTAAACAACTTCTAGTTCGGGCCGCGGGCTGCCACAACAGCCGGCGGCCTTTCTTGTGCATAACAGTACGTGGCGTACGTATACTCTTATACGTACGTACAGTACTTATGTGCGGGATTTCCGAGTGCGACGTGCGTTAATGTTTGGGACGAACTTCGGATATCTTGACTTTTGAGCGAGTGCTACATGTAGCTGACTGGTATTGACCCACAAAGGTACGTGAATAATGCTGTTAGTTTTCGACCCATTTTATAAAACAAATGATGCACAGGGTTATTTCGTGGCGTTAGTGAAGGTGCGGCGCTCTCTCGAGTATTGACAACGGTTGCAAACATGCACTCGGCTGCGCCTCGTGCATGTCGCACCATTGTCAATACTCACGAGCGCGCCGCACCTTCACTAACACACTCTATCCTGTGCATCATTTGTATATTATAAAATGGGTTCATAGGTATGTAGCCAATTGGAAGCGCTGAAATGAGTCACGTGTGCGTGCATTAATTTCTTCAGGTATGCACTAAGAAGAGTCTCTCTTCCACCTCCCTGGCTTGACGTACGTCACAATGTTTACACTAGCAGTGCGCACTCAATCAGTTGTTACAAGTGCGTCACGCGCCACTATACGCGCTGTCAATCCTGTAAACAACTTCTAGTTCGGGCCGCGGGCTGCCACAACAGCCGGCGGCCTTTCTTGTGCGTAACAGTACGTGGCGTACGTATACTCTTATACGTACGTACAGTACTTATGTGCGGGATTTCCGAGTGCGACGTGCGTTAATGTTTGGGACGAACTTCGGATATCTTGGCTTTTGAGGGAGTGCTACATGTAGCTGACTGGTATTGACCCACAAAGGTACGTGAATAATGCTGTTAGTTTTCGACCCATTTTATAAAACAAATGATGCACAGGGTTATTTCGTGGCGTTAGTGAAGGTGCGGCGCACTCTCGAGTATTGACATGCACTCGGCTGCGCCTCGTGCATGTCGCACCATTGTCAATACTCTCGAGCGCGCCGCACCTTCACTAACACACTCTATCCTGTGCATCATTTGTATAATAAAATCATGAATTTACCTTTTAATGTAAATGATGTACTATTCAACATACCTAACAACTTTTTGAACATTAAACTTTATTTGTTGCTGTATATGTGTTAAAGAAGTAAGGGAACAATATATTTACCCGATCTTGCATTATGGGTTCATCTTTGCTTTTTTTTTTCTCCATTTTTTATTGCTCCGCCACGAAGTGTCGCCGGAGCCATTATTCTCTCTGAAGTTTATTGTTTCTTTTCTTGAAAATTATGGCGGTGTTACCACGGTATTATCATGGATCTTTCGGTGCAAACACGGAGGATGCCGTTCTTTACACGATGAACGGCGATGTGAACACGGTCCATTTCAAACCGCCAAGACCGCCACGAAAAATTAAACATGTTTAATTTTTCTGGCGGTTCCCCGCGGTTCCCCGCGGTTCTCGGGGTTCATGGCGGATGAGCGACGGATGACCACGGTTTGTGTACGGTGTAAACACGGTCTTTGGCGGAGCACGGCGATTTGCTGAACCGCCATGAACCGCTATCTAAACCGGCGATGTGTTATTGCATCTTCAGGGATAGAAACAACCACTGTAGAATCAGTAAAATCGATGTTAAGTATTGTCAAATATACAAAATTTGAACAATAGTTATAATAAAAATGTTTCCAGACTAAACCGTCTACAGTTACGGTTTATTGAGAAAAATACTGAAATCTCCTTATATTTTAGGCTTTATTGCAAAAAAAAAAAAAAAAAAAAATATATATATATATATATATATATATATATTATGTTAGGATGTTTTGTGGTACAACAAACCTATACGCATATGCATCAAATGTGATATATTGAATTGAGATATACTGAGATATTAAAATCACTGCTCCCAAAGGTAAACGGGACCTATAACAGCCGTATCAGGACAATTACCCCCCCCCCCCCCCCCCGACCAATATTACCCCACGGGCAACTACCGGTTAGTGATTGGGTTAGAGTAAAGATTATATGGTGAGGGTTAGGGTTAGCCGGTTAGGGTAAGAATTTGGGTTAGGGTCAGGATTAGGATTAGGTTTGGGGTCAGGGGAAGGGTCCGGGGTAGTTGTCCAGGAGTAGAGTTGTCCTAGAACAGTTAACAGTCATTGTCAAGTCTTCAGCTTCAAAGGGAGGGATGATTACCCGACTTCACTGCGAAACTCTCTCCACGATGGGTTAGTACAGCTGATACGCAACTGACCCAGATCAACTTCCGTCTCCTGAAATGATGCGAACTTTATCAGCAATATAGTATAGCACTCCTCATGTAACATGATTGGACATTGGCTGAAAGCATGCCCCATGGACGATCCGATGACCTAGACGCATGGTAGACTCTAGTTTGTGTTTGTAAGGAACTTCTTTGTACTTCTTGTATTTTTCTAAGATTGTTACTCTCTCTAAAAAAAAAAGAATAAAAAAAAAATCGAGTGAAAATATTCACTCTTAGGAGTGAATACAAAAAAAAAAGATTGAATTAAAAGTGAATTTGGAGTGAATTTTGGGTGAAAATGTTCACTTTCACTCATTTTGGAGTGACCTCATACGGCAGCGATTACTCGACGCTTTTGGAGTGATCCCTGAGGTCACTCTAAAACGAGTGAAAATGAACATTTTCACACAAAATTCACTCCAATTTCACTCTTAATTTATCTCTTTTTTGTATTCACTCCTTCAAGAGTGAATATTTTCACTCGATTTTTTTTAAGAGAGTAAACAATATGAATTGACAAATTGTGTACTTTGTATTATGTATCATGATTTGTTGGATGAAGATATCGAATTGAGATTCATTCAATCGAATGACTTTAATGAAGGGGGACTATATAGTTTGATGACTGTTAAGTGCTATATCATGATGATAATGTACAACATGCACTATGTTTGATCAGGAGGTTTGATCCCAACTCCCTGGTTTGATGGATGACGACAAAAACGCGTACATTCCGATTAAATGTTGAAGGCCTGTAATATTGTTGCTTGTGTAAATTCATATTTCATACAGAGTAATTATACAGCGCATTTCAAATTAAGAAAATTTCAGGAGTAGCCCTATGACAACAGAAAAAAAAATCCATGTTTACTGAAATCCTTAGTTTTGGGATTTCCCTGCCCCGTCAGTGATGCCCGTTGCTAGGGGTGGTATTCTGAACACCGTTTTATCTATGTTGTAACTTCTGTTGTAACTTCTGTTGTAAGTCTGTGAGTTACAACACCGCTAAAACAGTCGTAAATCGGTATTCTGAGAACCGTTTTAACGGTGTTGTAAGTCCTGATAGCCACACCCACCCAAATAATCATATCCAATAGGAATTTTTGTTAGAAGTAGCATCTAAGACGTTTTAACCAATAAGATTTCTCCCTTGGGCAAATGCGCCTTGCTTAACTCTGCGCGTTTTAACAAGCGCTCATTCTCTGGCGTGCGCACAAATAGGACAATGACATTGTCCTTTTTCATAAGTCATATGACATATACATTTTTGACATCACAAAAACAAACATTTTAACAGCATTCAATGATAATAAAATTACTAGGCGTCTGATCCCTTTTTTTTTTACTATACTCTGTAACACACGTTAACACCAATACATTCTAGAATCGTATACACAGAAAACGGGGGAAAGAAGAAAAAAAAAATGGAAAAAATAGCCTTTAATGAAAACACTAAATATTACCCAAGACAAAACAGAACAAACCAAAGGCACAAGAACACACACTACAATCTAAAAAAAAAAAAAAAAAAAAATCAAAGGTATTATAATTCACCTAGCTCATTATTTTATGCACTCTCTGTAACTTTCTCTCTACAATGATTATACACCCAGCCCTGGGCCCTGTCTTATAAAACTTGTGATAGAAATCAATCAATCACAAATCTCTTGAAAGCTGCAATCAATCGCAACCTGTAATTGATGGGGATTGCAGTTCACCGTCTTCATTTCAATCATAACTTTTTTATAAGATGGATTTGCATTCAATCGTAAAGTTGCGATTGATTTGAATCAATCACAACTCTTTACAAGACAGGGCCCTGGTTGAAGGTTGGTTTTCATCAACTGCAATGTTAAGCCGGTTTTCATCAACCGCAAAAAAAAAAATAAAAAATAAAAAATAGCCTGTTGATATGCCCCCTACACTATCGACAGTCCGGAAGCGAACGCACCCCCCGCCACAACCACCCCTTGATCGTCGTCTAACGAAGATAGCATTTTATATGCACACTATGCGTACAGTACGTTGGCTAGTACATACAATGTACTGTACCTACTGTACCTTAGCTAGCTATGCGTGCATGCTTTATACAGCAAAGATCGTGCGTGTGGGCGACCTTGCGATGACAACCCAGCATACACTTTCTATCATAATTAGCAATCCCCCCCCCCCCCCCATGGCAGAGTATTTTACTATTAAACTTAAGTAGAAAACATCTGTAATTCACACATGTCAGTAACTATTCGAAGTGTAAACTACACGCTGTACTTTGATAAACGCGATCGCAAAATTCCTTGCCAACGAACTCCCCACAGCTTCAGACGACCCTCTAGTCGAAGTCCCACTTATTGATTTCAACGTCATGTCGCAGAATGTGCTTTTCTGGGATGGAAGTCGGCATGATGAACGTGAGTTAATCCCTGTAGGCCTACAAGCACATTTTGCGCACTGTATCCTTGCCATTTTGATCCTAAAGAACCATTTTGTAATACTTCATAATTCAAGGTATTTGACACACATTTGCGTATTTTAGCGTATTTACCCCGCCCCTTGTTGCGATGCACACACAATGCGCTTGCTTTTGCAGGGATTTATTTCGGCTAATTTCAGACTATCCTCGACCACAATGATTTACATCTGACTGATTAACAGCAATCAAACGCAAGTTTCTTCTAGCAACAGAACACAGGAATCAAACGCAATTTGCGAGCGATACTTAACTTGAGTTTTACGTGAAGTTGCGTTTAAATTTCAACCAATCAATTTGAGTTTCTAGCAACGGGGCCCTGGGTGTCGGGCATCACAATCAATAGAGTTTCACGTCTGTTCTCAACATCATTTTGTGGTTCTAGAACATTGCAGTGCAGTCACGTTTTTGGATATTTCCGTTTATTTTGATGTGTTTCGCAGACTCAAAGGGCCAAGTGTAATAGCCGTATCTATATCATATGATGATTCTTTTTTTCTTCTTCTTTTTGCTTTTTTTTGACAAGCAAGAGGAGGCGGGATCGGATAATTCTTAATTGCACATTTAACATCTATACTACTGTACGCCGCGTACAATGGCTATCTTTCGTAAGGTTGTTTGACGTGCAGTTATTGCGTGTTTTTTGAAGAACCACGGGGTTTTCTGCTTGTGCGTTAAAATCTAAATAGTAATATGTCTTTTTTTTATCTTTCAATTTTTTTTTATTAAAGAACATCAAACAAAATTACAGAGATCAAAAACATGATTATACAAATAGAAATAAAAAAAAAATAAGAAAAAGCAGCATACAAAAACCAATCATGTCAATTATGAATTACTAAACAGTATACATTCTATCAAATAAAACAGTGTTATAACGAGGTTTTTAGGAACATATTTTTACCATTAACCCTTTGCTTCATCAGGTCCGTAGTCTATCAAGATACAAAAACAAACAATAAAAGGGGACCAACAAAATAAGTGACACATCCGGGACTCCGGGTTCAACTACATAAAAAAGTTACAAATCCAGTCTCCATTTCCGAAAATGTAAAGCAAGCGTACCCTTTTTCTTTGCCAAAAAATACTCTAAATCCTTGTTAGTCTTAAGACAAGCTTTCAATCCCATGAACTCTGGGGTAGTACCCTGAAATTTACAAATATAAATATAATATTTTACGAGAAGAAAAATATAAGTTAAAAATTTATCCTCCTTTATACCAAACATTTTTTCAAAGTCTGAGACGATTCTATTTGTACCTTCTTTCTGATTGATAATACTGATAACCTCATTCCAAATTGGCTTTATTTTCTCACAGTGAAGGAATAAATGAACAATCGTCTCTGGCGTCTTGTTACATAAAGAACAATTTGGCGAATCTTTTCTTTTAATCTTAAACAAAAAATCATTCAACGCAATTGCTTTATGAAAAACTTTGAAATAAAAAGAACGAAGCCGTGTATTAATAGTACACTTAAAGTTTCTCAAGTGGATTTTCTCCCAATTCAAATTTTCACGGTCCACACCTAATCCTTCCCAAAAAGTGATAGTAATATGTCTGTTAATTGATCATAACTTATATGCTCTATGTCATCGTTGTGTCACTATTTTTGTTGCTTGCGGCTATTAATAGTTTCATTGTTGTTCCAGTTTCATTTAATGTTCATTGGCATGTGTGTATGTGATGACTGTTTGTTACTCAGTCTTCTATATAGTGGGCTTCTAGACCTTTTTTTTCAGACCTTTTTTTTCACTTTGTGCATTGACTTATTTTTCTATTGACATTCTGCACCTGAGGGGCCCACATTCTACAAACTTTGTCTTTTTAGTAAGTCCCTCCATTTTTCGAAGTTTGCGTATTGTTATTTCATTTTCATCACTCAGTTTTCATGACAACGTATACTACAATTAAAGGTTCCACGATTATTTTATACTCTTCTCAGTTTACTTTGTTTTGCTTATGAAACCTTACTCTCTGTTACCAAAGAAAGTGAAATGTCTATATGTTCTTTTCGAAAAATGAAATTTGAATTGAAATTTGAATTGAAATCTGATTTTTTTTATATTTGAATTGAAAAATATAAGTATATAGCGGAATTGGAGTATAGTATATATACGTTTCACTTTTTTTCTTTAATTTCCGAGCTGATTGTTAAAAAATATATCAATTTGTTTTATTTGTAATACTATACGAAAATGTCCTTTTAGGGAATCACAGCCATCTACAAATTTGGTATATAGCAGTTCGTTATTCCAAAGGCTTGTTATTCCGAAGGTTAATAATTCCGAAAATGAAATAAAGTTCGCAATTTAGTATGTTCTTAAAATGTTCGTTATTTCGAATGTTCTTGAATTCTAATGTAAATTGTAATCTCTTTTATTTCTTGGAGCGAATTCACATTATCAAAGAGCAGCTTTATATTCCAGTGTAGCTGAATATGGGCTATCCAGCCATCTTCTCAGATGGAAAATGAACAAACAAACAAACAAACAAACAAACAAACAAATACATCCGTAGCATGAACTATTATTATAGACCTCTATACAGATAGCGATCAACATCTAAGTTGTCATCTCTTATGATAATTATAGAACCAATGCCCTGCCTTTTATAAAACGCGAGCTATGTTTTCTTTTTTACTCTTGTTTTCTGTATACTCTCTAAAAAAAATCGAGTGAAATATTCACTCTTAAAGGCAGGGGATACCTTTTACAGACCTCCCAAAATGCAGCGAAACATTAAATATGAACCTCAGGGGACTTGTTTAGGCCACTGCTGAGAAATTTGGAAGTCAACAGTTAATGTCTATCTACAATTTGAATAATGCACAAAACTCAACTACTCAGTGCAGTGGTTCTGTGTGTCAGCCACACTTTAAGCCTTTTTGTTGCAGTCTTCTGTATTTTTTTTATCTATAAACACAAATCTAAAAGTATAAGAGCTGATATAATAACATATAGAGTGTGTGGCAAGAATGTATATAGAAATGTTTATAAGTTTTGATGAACTTTCTTCACAAAATATACATGATGGACACACATGCAGTGCATGGGTCTGCAAAGGTAGCCTACGTATCTTACTGGAATTTACGGTGAGCCCCGAAAAAAAAATTCAATTCAAAATCTAACGGTCAATAAAATGTACTAAAATGTTACCTTCCACTTTCAATACTTTATGGGAGTTTCTAAAATGATACACTCTCCTCAACATACCACTGTATTTATACAACTCTTCATTTAAGGCATGCAAATGGGATTCCCTACCTTTAAAGGAGTGAATACAAAAAAGAGTGAATTTAGAGTGAAGTTGGAGTGAATTTTGAGTGAAAATATTCATTTTCACTGGCATTATGGAGTAACCTCAGGGATCACTCGAAGATTTTGGAGTGATCCCTGAGGTCACTCTAAAACGAGTGCAAATGAACATTTTCACTCAAAATTCACTCAAAATTCTCTCAAAATTCACTCTTTTTTGTATTCACTCCTTTATGAGTGAATATTTTCACTCGATTTTATTAGAGAGTATAAGAATACGAGGTTTTGTTCGATTTTCTCCCATGCACTTTTTATTCAATCAATATACAATGTATATAGGACCTATAGTGTTCATAAGGGGTGCTGTTCGTTATTCCGAAGGTTCGTTATTCCGAAGGGTCATTATTCTGAAGGGTCGTTAATCCGAAACACGCAATTCCCTATACCTAGAGGTTCGTTAATCCGAAAATGAAAAAGGGTTCGTTAATCCGAAAATTTGTGGCGTTATTCCGAAGGTTCGTTATTCCGAAGATTGTTTAATCCGAAAATGACATTCGGAACAATGAACCTTCGGAATAACGAATCTTAGGAATAAAGAGCCTTCGGAATAACGAACCTTCGGAATAACGAGCTGTAACCGTTAATAAGTTGAGAGATTTATTTCGATAAATAATCACAGGAGGTCCGTCATAAACATCGCTTGAGGGATATAAATCCCCCTCAATATACCATTCGAGGGAGCCTTTGCATTTTTAGAATCGAAATTCAAGGATCTGGCGAACAATTTTAGTGGAATAGCCGGAAATATCAGAGAAGTATGTCATCTATATGGTGATGATTAAAGGGGAAATCCAGTCCAAATACAAGTTAAATGTCATAACTTCCTTATAGTTTTCATCCGATTTCAGTCAAATCTTTACCATTGAACTCGTAAGATTTTACTCTTTTTTTTTTAAAATCAGACTAAAAATTATTTGGACTGGATTTCCCCTTTAAGGGAGACCAAATGGGGGAAGGGTGGAGGAGGTGGTATCCCCCTCCCACATGATGGAGCTTTTGCATTTTTGTGATTGAACTCAACACTCATCTGCTCCACAATGATCACTTTTTGGAAATTGTCAATTGCCGAAGTATAGCCATCATCAATACATGGAGGGGAGGTTGATTTTGCGGGGTGTACAAGGGATGCGCCCCATTGAACCCCACCCATATTATGAGGGAGCTTTTGCATTTTAAGAATTGAGGTCGATGAAAGAGGATACCCCCATCACGTGAAGGAATTTGGAATCGAGGAACTTTTGAATTTGTTGAAATTGAAGTGGCACATCTGCACATGGTGCACACTTTTTGATGAATTATTCGGAAATATAGGGCCTAGTCAAAGTATGCTACATACGTGTAGGAAGGAGGGATGTGTTTATTTATTTGTTTGCTCATATTCAAAACAGACACGTGTAGCCCGCCGTTCACATATCAACAGTTGTCTTCCACAGGGCCCTGTGACATAGAAATCCTTCAGCACAATTAATCATGCAAGCATAAAACATGAAAATACAAGTAAACTACTTTATCTGATAACGCCTTTCACAGAAAAAAAAATGAAAAAGATCATAGTATCACTTACAATGAATAACTGCAAATGAGTACGGGTAAAGATTCTACAACACAAATCACATGAACATAGAACATTTAAAAAACGGACAAAGTCTATCCATTGCAAAAATCGGCAAAAGAAGAGAAACATATGAATAAGTTATGAATAAATTGCATGCGATAACATGATATTGTTGTTATCTCATGCATTGCACATAACGGTACTTCATTAATCCGTCGCTTGAAATCCCTTCCGAGTGTTTCACAGCATGTCATATCAAAAGGAAGAGTATTTCATAAAATTATTCCCATATTTACAAAAGTATTTGAATAAAATGCTGTTTTACAACAGAATGTTATCTTTCTTATTGGGGAGGGTGTAGCAGAGGTAACGTAGGCCTATCCCTTGCATTTGCAACATCTGGTGCCCATGCATGGATGAAGTATTTGGACTATGTTCTCTATTTAAAAAAAAAAAAAAAAAAAATGTCAGCATCTGGGAATGGGGGGGGGGGATGATTATTGTTTGCCCCCCCCCCCTATATTTTCATTGGGTTGGGGGTACCCCTCCCTTCTCCGATCGACGCCCCTGCCATAGTGCTACCTGTTATTGTACGTACAAAAATATGTGCATTATGTATTTTTCGAACTCTTAGATGTACAGTGTATCTACACACTGTTTATTGTGGCCATTTCACTTTTCAGCTAGCTGTGAGCATACACGGTCCGGATCCGGTACGGCACGGTTACGGTCAGTATGCGCGGGCGGGCGCGAGGCTTTGGCAAAATAATACCGCGCGCATATCATATCGGCACGATCCATCATCCGAAGCTACGAGCGCGAGCGAGCGCGAGCATGTAAATGGTGTAGAACGAACAGAAACCAGCGAGAAGAATGTGATGTACGTGAAACTGGACATCAGCAAGAAATTAAGAATTCATCTCCTGCTACAAGTTATATGGAGTTTACGGCAGCACCGTAGGTATACCACACTTTTGATCTAGATTCACACAGGAAAAGGACTTCTCCTGACAAAACTGAAAAGAACAACGAAGACCGCAACTACTTCGGTATACAATCGGTGGGTGGCTACACTACAGCGCTTGAACGAAATTTGCCCCACCACTGCTGGCACGTCAATCGGTGCACCACAGTCATCGTACTCGTAGATCGTATGCAGTTACAAGACCATACCACCAGCGCCATTGGCATTATTGCCAGCCATACCACGTCTACGTCTGGGAATCATTTGTTGCAATGTCTTTCAAAATAGACATTCATAATCACATTCTTCCACGGAAATGGCCTGACCTGAAAGAGGTATGACACTTTGACGTTTGATAGCTAACTAAGAAGTGAATGTATAAAAAATCGTAAATTAAAGGGGCATTCCAGGCGATTTTCATAATTTCATATCATGTGATACATAAATCGATAGTTCCATGTATAGATTTGTGGAATTTATTGAGGTTCTTGAGCAGAGAAACAATACTTTGAAAAACCTTAAACAAATTACACTGAACAGTGTCGATGACATAGGAGCCTCACATATTTCAGAAATGTGGCAGCGTAATTCCATTACAACACCACTTGCTTGCAAGTTCACCTGTGTATAATCTATGCATGTCGCCTTCTTTTGTTCTGCTTCCTTGAGCCCCAACTCATGCATTCTTATGATGAGGCTGCCATGTCATCATCCTTGTTCATTGCAATTTGTTATAAATTTCGAAAACATTCTTATCCTTCGTCCCAATCACTATAAATTCTGAAACTCTGTACCCCGTATCACTAATTTATAGTTGTTCAAATGTAAAAATCTGAAAATCATCCGGAGATCTCCTTTAAACTGTCTGTAGGTCTTGCCCTTGACTACTGTTGACCGACAAGTAAATTATGTCTAACGTTAACGTTAGAACCTCTACCTTTCTAACATGTTAGATCTAATTCCGCGAAAAACTTCTCATTTACAATAATGACATTTGCTGGGTCAATTTTTAAGAAGCGAAAAACTGACCCAGCAAATGTCGTTATTATAAATGAGAAGTTTCTTGCGGAATTAGACATACTTGTCGGTCAAGCCTTGCCCTAGATCCCTAGGGTCTAAGTACATTGTTACATGAAAGTTAAACTTAAAGGACAACTTCACCTTCATGACATAGAGACATGTGATGATGTGGGTTGAGTGAATGCAGTGAAATAACGTTAGGCTCTATTAAAGCAGTGAGAGTTCGAGGAAAATCGGACAATCCGTTCAAAAGTTATGAATTTTTGAAGTTTCTGCTCAGTCACGGCTGGATGAAAAGACTACTAGATCTATATCAGCTTGTGATGTCACATGTGTACAACGATAAAGAAAGAATAAAGAAAATTCAACATAGGCCCTATTTCCATTTTTCTCGCACAACAAAAGAACACTCGACTTCTCTCTTTCAGAAGGCGGGGGAATAAATTACCCTAAGGTACCTTAACATACGTCAGTATTACAAGTCGAAGAAATTTGCACTTTATTCAAAAAGTAAAGTTTCGTGAAATTCTCTTTTTATTTTCCTTATATCGTTGTACGCATGTGACATCATACACTGTAGTAGTCTTCTCATCCAGCAGTGACTTAAAAATTTCATAACTTTTGAACGGATTGTCCAATTTTTCTCAAACTTTCACTGATGTATTTTACTAATATTACTACAAACGTACATTCTCGCAATCCTTATTTATATGAAGGTGGACTTGTCCTTTAAATACGTGAACATGGCCTGGTAAAACGTCAAACGACTCGTAGGACGTAGGTCTAAACGACCCTCTAATAAGGCTCCAATGACAACGTAATAATGTTAGATAGTTTGATAAGACTGAGTGTATTTCAAGGCTTTATACACTCACACTTGTAAAACAGACAAAAACTTGTTTTATTTAGTGTGGTACACGTAACATTAGATCTCGAATCCTGCTAGATACCGGTAAGCAGATTGATCTAGCATAAATCTATAGTAACAGACAGTGTATAAAATCTAATCAATGACAAGTTCTGAGGAAATTGAATTAGACTATTCCTCATAATGACACTGGACAGTTAGAACTCTCCTCGAACAATAGAAATTTATAGGAGTCAATGAATGAAAAAAAAAAAAGGTTCCTACTCTCTGAAAAAGGAAGTTATTCTTGAGGTTGAGGTCAGGCACATCACTTCGTCCAGTATTAAAGCTGGAATGAAAACAAACACTAAACAGCTTGCCTGTATAAGGCCTACATATACATGTACATGTATACAAGTGTGCTGAATGTGGAGCTTGAGCGTGATTAGCCAAGAATGCATGCGATGCGGTGGTACAATACAGATGTACAACTACAAATTTACAGGGTAAATACAGACGACATATTAGTACGCTGTTTAACAGAAATGATAAGATGGCCATATCTGATAGTTCCTTGGAATTTCAAAGCCAATTACATTAGAAAAGTATTTGCAGATTTGTCTCAATATGCTGATTCCAGTTTGCTCTTTCCTCCAGCCTCCCCTCTCTGTGAACCCTGTGTCACATAAATACTTTGATGTCCAACCATTGGGATACCAGGGTAGTAGTAGGCACTGCACCATATTCTTGTACAATTTGTAGCCAGACAATTGTAGGGGTGTGATACACCCCCATCCCCTTTTTGAGTGAATACATTCATGTGTACAAGCTGGGTCTGGGTCTGGTGAGGCTAAAGCATTTTTTTTATTTTTGATTAAATGGTTGGTATAGTATTGCTGGGGATGAGGATTGAGCTTGTATCTCTTCGCAAACCACTTATGAAATCTTACAGAGCATACCATTCCAAGCGGAATTCAAAGATTATTTGATGAAAATCGGTTTTGAAATGGTTGAGATATTCAAAAACAAAGTAAAACAGAGAGACTAATAAAAGATAACGGTCCCACCATTTATTAGGATCCCGCTTGTTTTGGATACGTGTAATATCCCAGCCTTTTCAAAACCAATTTTCATCAGAGAAATGATTGAATTCCTCTTGGAATTATGAGTACATGCTTTTTCATATTTTGTAATGGGTTTTTAATTATCTCACAAAAAATTGGAAGCTTAAGCCATGTCTCAACCTAAACTACAATGCTTGAATGCATACCATCCCCGTTATGATATTTCTATTCATTCATTAAAAATCATTCTAAATAGCCTGAGGTGGAGATGATTTGGAAATGATTCCACAACGTATGATGTACAATGTACATGTACATCATAGATATATTATCATGTTAAATGTTGGTACCGTGGTATTTAAATCAACACGATACATTATTGTCTGTATACAATTATGAACCAAACAAGACATAAGGTACATTTACATTATACAGTTCAAAATTCACAATACATAATTTATGTTCAAAATAGACAGAGTTCTCTTTGTACAGTGGCATGATGGATTAAGTACCCAAATACTTATTGACTTGCCACAATGCAACCACACAACCCATGGATGCAGTAAGGACTTTCAGATAAACATCATATGAAGGTGAAAACAACCCCCCGAGACCATCCGAACTTGATTCCTATATTAATAGGTTTTATTAAGAAATTTTGTCAGCTGCTTGCCATGTTTAGATTGCCATTAAGATAAAATCTTGTTACTCTCTATTTCTCTCTACATCACTGTATCTCTCTTGTTACTCTCAAACCCTCTATTGAACAGAGAAAGTGAAAGAGCATGCCAAAATCCCCTACAAATGTGGCTGATAATTCATCTTTTTTACACAGAGCAACTAAGACATTATTTGCTGCCTGGCCAAAAATAATCCTGACAAACTAATACAATTTAGGGTCTAGCTCTACGCAAATGCATCCAGGGTAGAGAATGATGTTCCTTTTTCTCCATGTTCTGTAAAAGTGGAAATTTTAGCGTTGTCGAAATTTTCACGCACTTTGCGCAACCAGAAACTAGCGCGAAAATAAAAGTAAGCATATATTTTTGCTTACTTTATGTTCCAGTAGTTAATGTCTTGATTCCGTGGAATTACAGCTGTAAAAACACACGAAACTCTTCTTACCTTGCCGAGCACAAAAAAATTAGTCGCGCGAAAATATCCACTTTTCTGTAACTGACAATTGACATCTTGGAAAGAGCTCCATATGTATGCCTCCTTTAGAATTGATCTATTTTTCTTTTGAACTTTCTTCCTTTCCTTTTAAACAGTACAACCCTAAAACCAACCCAAACCCTAACCCTAATCCTTCCTCTGTACCCTAGGACACTAGCGTCCGTGTACCCTGGGACACAGGGGTCCACACACCCTACAGGAGTGTAGGTCACTAGGGCCAGCATACTCTACTACATTGCAGGACACTGGGTTCTACAGTCATGCCCTTGGATTTAAAAAAGAAGAAAAAAAAAGGAGAAAAGAGGCTCCAAATAACCAAAATGTCTCAACATTTGTAGATTCAGCAGTCACACACATATAAGATGTGGTGTAGGCCCTACATGGAATACAATATGTTAATTATTATTCAAATTGATTATAAGTACCGGTAATATGATTTGAATGAATACGCAGTTACATGTACCTGCTGCTATTAGGGATCAAAAACATTACTGCGTATTTGGCGGAAGCTTGGTAGTCTAGTGGATATGATGCCTGTCTAGCAATGTCTCAGAAGGTGGTGAGTTTGAAGTGGACTCAAATACCAGTACACCCTTTTATGTAAAATGATTGCGCATGATTTTTATCATGGCTAAGCTACTACTAGAACACTGAATGATTAGTGCTTAGTGTATTTACGTCGATGAAGGGCAATTTGTCAATTCGTTGCATTGCCTTGTGATGTTGTTTAAAGGTCCTGTTTACTTTTGGGAACAGTGATTTTAAAAAAAAATGTTCAAGATATCACATTTGATGCATACATTGTATGTGCAGGTCTGTTGTATCAAACAACATCCTCCCATATAAAATTTTTAGACCTTATGCATATGACATCACACGGTCTTACTAACTGAAGGGCGCCCTCCCTCAGAGGGCAAGCGATGCGTTGCTAGAGCGTGCTTTTACACGCGAGGCAATGGGCATTTACACACAACATCGGTGTTTCTTTTACTGTCTTTTCTATTGCATGTAATCTACAGCCCTAGATCGGGAAATTCAAGCTTGTATAGCAAAATCGACATTTGAGGTATGCATTGCACTCACCAGGTTAATGATATATCCAACATTTTGGCACAATTTTCATGAAAGAAGATGCAACTACCAGCGGTCGTAACAGCTCATCAACCTACGAATCCGTTAGCCAATCACATGTGAGGTAGATTTCTTCGTGTTTTTTACTAAAACACGTACCTCGCATGTGATTGGCTAATGAAATTCAAAATGGCGACATACATTCAGCGAACGGTGATGTTGCGCTATGGATACAAATTTCTGCGATATAACCTAGGAATTCTGTAGTTACTGTGAGTATTTCAATTGCACAATGTGAGAAAATTACCCAAATATTGCTGCATAATGTGTCATGTCATGTCAAACTTGTTTGATGGTAAAAAAAAAACCTGCCACTAGCCTGGGGACTGGCGGCGAGTGAGGCGATCGCCGCTAGCGCGCATAGGAAAAGCACATAACTAGCTGCACGCCTCTGCGATGTCAAGGACTTCGCTTGCCCTCTAAGATGGCGTCGCGAGAGGTTGTCAAGCGAGTGATGACGTCAATGCATAAGGTCTTTCCCATTAAACCATAACTGTAGACGGTTTAGTCTGGCAACATTTTTATTGTTCACGTTTTGTCTTTTTAACAACAGTTACTTAACATTGATATATGTATTCAAATTTTTACAGTGGTTGTTTCTATCCCAAACTCACATTTTGGAACTATTTTAAAGCACTAATGCTGGGTTTTTGTTTCATCTGGAAATGATAAATTATGCCTTTTTTAAATGTGACTTTTGTAACTGATGTGATGGGAATAACTTCCTTGCATGTGTATCCCGTATGGAGCTTCAGCAGTGAGCCATGTCTGTAGATGTTTGGATTATACGGTAACATCTTATATGCATACATGTACACTGTACAGCAGCATTATGTCCACATAATGTAGAACTTACATATGTAGCAGTTTAAACAACAGATACATGTCATTCTGTTTAATACTACAGTACAATCTCAGGGAGGTGGCCACCTCCCTGGTACAATGTACCTCCATTGTGTTTGGTACAAACTGTATATAGTGCACTCATATGCTCACAATGCACGAATGCCAGATAATATTGAGTGGTGTGATACACATACCAGGTACATGTATTGGAAAGCACTACCGATACATATCTACAGGCATACAAAGCATTCTCTACATGCACTCAGCATTACTTTATGTAGTACTGTACCCCCGTATACAAAGTACCTTGTAAGAATGAGTAGTGAGTGTGACCCTCTGTGTATTTTACAGAAAGGGTGGGTGTGTGGGTGTGTACCAATGAGGGCTCCTGATTGGATGACTCACTGTGAGGCAACTGTTGGCCTTGCTCTGTGCAAACCTTCTGGGAGTGAACACACAACGCTGACTCTGTTTGTTGTGTTCTCTGCACCATATCCCTGTTTGACCAAGGAGCTATTGGTTTGACTAAGCACAACTGTAGATAACACTGCTGGCACTGCTGACACCATGAGAATACAAATGAATGAATACTTGGGGATTGCAGCTAATGCCCCAATTCCACAGAGCTATTTAGTATCGGAAGCATAGAGTATTTTCTTCCCATGACCCACTGAAGTGTGCAATGTTCTTATCACAGTCTGATGAATCGATTTGTAGTGGTTGACCATCAGGTCAGTGTCAAACATGTTGAGCGTGGTCTGATGAGGGAAGATCGTCCCATGGGGGAACTAAGCTCAAAGCTTAGTATTCCATCGCACGCCATTTCTGGCTGCAAGTCCAGTTCGTCCTATGCGTGTCAGATTTGATAGTCTTTTGTGTCTGATGATTAGCAACAGTCTCACAAGTTACATGTAACTTGAGTCCAGGTTGTAGTGTCCTTCTGGCATTGTTGCCACCATTGGTGAGCCGTGGTGCCAGTCTCGAGAGCTTCTCGGCTCATATTTCAGCGGAACTCATCGGAATGCTGAAAATTTCGCATTGTTATGATCAGATGAGCCTCCGATGGTCATTGGAAGAGGGGCATTAATTATCCTGTTTGACCAGTACATGGTACATACAATGTAGGTAATCCTGGCACTGCTAACATTACCAAATTGCGAGTGAAATATTTAGGGTTAAAGCTGTACAAATTTTTAAGTACACCTGTACGAGTATTCAGGCAACATGTGGTCTGTTGTTGTAATGATTTACATGTACAAATGTACATTGTATACTTTATAGAGAGATATAGTGTAAATTATACTGCCATGCCATGTAATCGTGCACTTGCCCTATGAAAAGTTTAGTAAGACCCATCTCCCATCCCCTTTTCTATTCTAAGCCCCTTCATTCCAATGGTGAAGACTCTATACTGTATACGCTGTTATTTTCGCGAATTGCACTTGGATCGAGAATTTAACAACACGCGAAATTGTCTCCATGCGCTTTGTTAATAGAGCATTAACGTAAGCGTCGGCATCGATTCGCGAAAACAACATCTCGCAAAAATGTTTATGACCTCGTCATTCGCGAAAATATCTGTATGCGAAAATAACGGTGTATACAGTATTCATTCATTTTCTATGGCTTTGCCAATAGTTGTTGGTACATCTATGTACTCAAAGAGATTGTATAGTAGATGACTCACTCACCATTTAGTGCGTACAAATAAAATCAGGGTCATGTGAACATGGGCGTACACAAAAGAGCGGTAGAGGTCACGTCACAGAACCATGAACCCAGAATTGCCTGTAGAAAGCAAGGGAGGCACACCTTTGAAGCTCGGGCTGGGTTGGCAAAAATCATTCTAGTTCAATTGAAACTGAATATTTGTCTTTACGCAGCTATATATGTCATTTCAGAGATACATTCAAGACATACATAAACATGTATGCTGTATGATGTGCAATATCTTCCAATTCAAAGGACTCACACTGTAATTGTAGCATGTGAGTGATGATGCGAAGCTGGTCTAAGGCATTTACTCATATTTTCATTCATTACACCAAAAAGTGTATATGACACATAAAAGTTTTACCTGTCAAGTTTTTCCTTTTGTAAAAGTGTATTGTTCTAACTCAGAACAAATTTCTGTGCAAAAAAAAAAAAAAAAATGCACTCTGCACTGTGAAAAGTCAATCAATCCCAATTACTGCCCCTTCTGTCCTGTTTCTTTGTCATTCAATTTCACACACATTTAAAGAACAAAATATGTACTCCACCACATGCATGCATGTTCTTGTCTGTATTGCATTCTTAAGGTAGTACTGGTAATAAGATACAATGTACATTGTAGTTAAATAATATAAAATCCAGAGTATCTTCCTACGGGATTCTGTGTAGATACACTACATATTATTTTACAAAGTTGTTGATACAACTGTATCAATGCAATATGTTGAAATAAGGGAAATTGATACATGTAGGCACATACACTTGTATGTAATGTTTAGCATTCAAGTTAATGTATTCAATGGTGCAAACTGCAATGAAATTGGATTTAGAGTATAAATGAAGATTTGCAGAAATACAGTGTACTCTTGGGCATTGATTATCGATCATTGAGCACTACACTGTGTACATTGTATGCCACATGTCTGCATGTACTGTAGAAACAGCACACACACTGTCACATGCACACATACATTGTACACATGTACAGCAGCTGTGTGATGTGTGTTGCAGTCCAAACATTTTATTATCCCAGGTACAGAGAGCAGGTTGAAGGAGTGGAGTCAAGCCATGGGATACACATTACAATGGTATCATCCACGTGGCATTTAAAGGGCCTGTTGACCTTTGGGAGCATTGGTTTAAAAAATGTTCAAAATATCACTTTTGATGCATACAGCATGTGTGTATGGATATGTAGATCAGTTGTATCACAAAACATCCTACCATATTAGATTTTTGCAATAAAGCCTAACATATAAGGAGATATCACTATTTTTCTCATTAAATCATAACTGTAGACGGTTTAGTCTGGAAACATTTTTATTATAACTACATGTATTGTTTACATTTTGTATATCGATTATACTTGTTCAAATTTCTACATTGTTGTTTCTCTCCCTAGCTCGCATTTTAGAACTATTTTGAAGCAGTAATGTTGGGTTTTTCTTTCATCTGTAAATGGTAAATAATGCCTTTAATCATCACATGCAGGCAGTGACTGCATTGTACACATATGGACTGTTAATCATGCATTCATGAGTCAGTTATAATTTGTGCTGCTGGCTGCATATTAGCAGGAAGGAAGAAAAGAGGATGGGAAAAAATCCCGTAACAAAGTTCAAGCAAGGATTGAAAGTATCCGAGTATCTGATTTCACTCACAAGACTTATACTGCAGAGTTGATTATGCTCAAGCTGAAAGTACAATCTAGCAAGAAATTCACACCCACTTGAGAAATAAAGTAGATTCCTCTCATGGCCTCAATAGTTGTATTTATATGTGTCACTTTTTCTTTCGATTTGTTGAAAAAAAAATGAAGATAACAAGGTTGCATAAAAATGCTGGAGACATACAGAGCTGCCAACAAGTACTGATTTTCAGTATGAATTTCTTCTGAAATTGGAGAAGAATACTGAAGGTTACAAGCAAATTACTGTTTTTAGAAATCATTGTCTGTGATATATTCTATTACACTCTTCAGGATTACTGATTTTCACTCCAAAAAGGTGCAAATTACTGATTTTCAGCCATCAAAGTACTGAAAGGCTTATTACAAAAGTTGGCAGGTCTGGACATAAATGAAACTTTCATATTATTGTGTTTGGTAAAAAGAAAGTAACATTCTCGCAAAAAAGGACAGGCTTAGCACTGGAGCTGTGCCGTACGTTCAAGCTACTTTTTTTTCTTTTTACTACTTTGCTAATGGCAGTGAGTCATTCAGGTGTCCCTACTTTTATGCTCTTGTGTTTGCTTTATTAGTGTACAAACTGCGCTGTAAAAGTGGAAATTTTTCGCACAAGTGGTTATTATTAACTCAACCAGGTATGAAAGATAAATTTCGTAATGTTTTTGATTATGCAGAATCTAAACATCAGTAAGTTGAAGTGATACATGTATGCGACTAATAACAAGCAAACAAATTTTGTGTTTTTATTTTCACTGGAATTCTTTGTTTGTGTTTTTATTATCATGTGAACATTTTCACACCACAGAAATGTCCACTATATACACTGTAGTACACTCAGCAAATATTTTGCATTTAAGTTTGATTGTCACTTCATAACTGCTTTACCACTGCCCAGACGTGAATGAGAAATTTTGAAAGAGAGTGTATACTATACTTTTGTGTGTATATGTCTGTGTGTGTGTGTGTGTGAGTACACTTGTGTTTGTGTGTGTGTAGGATCTTTTCTGTATAAAAGTGCCAAACTAATGATTACATAATATCTTCTCTCTGCTTCAGCGCTATGGTTACGGAGGATGGATCCAGCTCCACCACCAGTGTGACGGCAGGGCTAAGATGATGCGGGACGGGAAGCTCTTCCGGGTCATCGAGCCGAACTGCTTCGACCCCGAGGCCAGAATCAGAGATATGGATGCTACAGGTATAAAAGCTTAAAGAATTGAATGACCCCAAAACAAACAAACAAGCATACAAGTACAATACAATGCAACACGAATCATAGTGCGGTAAAAATTTTGTCCTCATTAAAATACAAACACACCGTGTTCCAGTTGATTTTTAATAGAGAGATTATAATCAGACAAACAGAATAATAGCAGTTTCATCTAAAACAGACAAAAAGTAGTAGGAGTTGTCTGTTTTACAATTACTATGGTACTCATGTTTTCACTGACAAGTGTAATTAATTGCAACCAAGTACAGAAATTGGTAGAGATGGGGATGTTTATGTACACTGTACTTGAAGATGTAAATGCTTACCTCTTCTGTTGAATTTGTTTTGCTCTAGATTAGTCACCCATTGTAGTGTTATCAAAACTCCCTCCTCATGTCAAGGTCAATTGTGTGTTCATGATGTTTGTGTGATTCTTATGTGTTTTTCACTTTATTTTGGCTTTTTTCTTGTCCAGGTGTGACAGTCCAGGCCCTATCCACAGTTCCTGTGATGTTCAGCTACTGGGCCAAGCCGGAGGACACCCTGGACCTGAGTAGAATCCTCAACGATGACCTGGCGGAGACCATCAAGAAGCACCCAAAGAGGTTCGTGGGTCTCGGCACGCTCCCCATGCAGGCCCCGGAACTTGCCGTCCAGGAGCTCAAGAGATGCAAAGAGGTGGGTCATCCGGTGTGAGAACTGGACTTGTTTAGACCAACTGACCAAAAGGATTAGTCTAGTCCATTTTGATTTTCAATAGCCAGTTGGGCTGGAGCTGGGTTATAGAAATCGCATAACTGTAGTCGTGGAAGTCCTCAAGTCCTTTGATGCATGGTCACATGGTCACATCAATATCATGTTTATGTTGTGACCCCAAATTATGAGAAGTATGATTATATTCCATCTTTTGTTCATACTAATGCATTTCATTGAAAGCCATTACCTCAAATGCACTACTTACTTCACATGGTTCAGCATCCTCTAGCACTTGGTCCAGTACGGTCAGTAGGTTTCATTGAACTGGCATGTTTACGAGTGTAAGCCTAATCTAGTGAGTGGTTCGTGTACCAGGTATCTGAATTGATACAGACCACAATTTCATTATTTATTTATTTATTTATTTATTCATTTATTTATTTGTTTGTTTGTTTGTTTGTTTATTTATTTGTTTGTTTATTCGTTTATTTATTTATTTATTTATTTATTTATTTATTCATTCATTCATTCATTCATTCATTCATTCATTCATTCATTCATTTATTTATTTATTTATTTATTTATTTATTTATTTATTTATTTATTTGTTTATTTATTTATTTATTCGTTTATTTTTTTTTTTTTTTTTATTTGGGGGGGGGGATGAACCCCAGTGTGAAATGAGACAGATAATGTTTTATGTATCTGTGTGATACTGACTTGAGATTTCTAACATACTCCAGAGTAGGCGGGGAATTGAGATCAATTCAATAGGGCCAATCCTCCCATTACGTAGTCTTCCCATGCTGCTTGGTCATTAAAGATGGCACTGTTATGATAATAAATGTGACATCTCATCCAATTGATTCCCCCCTTCTCTTTTTTTTTTCTCTTTTTTTTTTTTAATTTCAGGAACTTGGGTTTCCTGGTATCCAGATTGGATCTCACATCAACCAGTGGAATCTTGATGCGGCCGAACTGCAGCCAGTGTTTGCTGTAAGTAGCAAACTCAGTCACTGATGAAGCCCAACACTCTACTTACCAAAGACTGCAGTTAAATACGTAGCCCTGTTTCTATACCCCCCTCTCTCCTAATTTTCTAATGTGCAAGAATTTGTCCTTTCTACCAATGAAGGCTCTCTCACTTCCCCAGAAGTAGGTGTTTCTAGACATGTGTCTTTTCATTACAGGTATTGATTTTGTAAATATGATTGGGCATTTTGCTCTTGCCTTTCCCAAGCATGTTTCTCCTTTCAAGAGAGGCTCGTCTTGGCGGTAGGGCATTTTTTTTTTCCAGACGAGTTATGCTCGACTCTGGTTGCCAGTGTGTAATCTTATTAGGTTAACTTGTAAATCATGATTGAATAGATGGGGGTCAAACATGGCCAAAGATTTGCTTGTGCCGTGGTGGATGCATGTAGATACGTTATCTTGCACATAACGTGTACAGAGAGTTCTGAGTTTTAACATCTGTAAGCAGAATGTTGTTAGTGGAGTTTGCATTTGTTGAGGAGACTAAAAAAGTGTGTGAACGTGTTAACACTAAGACACATTGAGAAAGACATTTTATGAAACATGACAATTAAATTTTCTGGAAGTGAATAATATGAACAGCCCTCTGGGATTACAAACAATTGATGTATAAACATTTGAACTTTTTTCCAAATTATTTGATGAGAATGTTGTTGTTCTGACCACCAGTTTCAAATTTTCCATCTAAATATTGCAGGCAGCTGAGGAGCTGAACATGTCCATCTTTGTCCATCCATGGGACATGGAGCTGGGGGGCCGCATGGCCAAATACTGGCTGCCTTGGCTGGTGGGCATGCCCGGGGAAACGGCCACCGCCATGTGCTCAATGATCTTTGGCGGTGTGCTGGAGAGGTTCCCCAAACTCAAGGTCTGTTTCGCTCATGGAGGTGAGTGTATGAGGGTGCTGGCCTGCCACAAGTTTGCTTTGAGTCATGGGGAAATTCCCTATTTGCTTTATTTGTTTGTTGTTGTTTTTTTGTTTTGTTTTGTTTTGTTCTGTGTTGTTATATTAGATTATGCAAACCAAGGGAAACTGACCAGAAATGTAAATTATTTATAAGTGAAAAATTGAGCAAAGAAAATGGGATTCCATTGAGAATGCCACTTTTCCATTTGCAATGAAATCCCATTTTCTATGCTCAATTTTTCACTTACCAGTTTTGTTATATTTTTATAAATTGTAGCCTCATATTCTGGCTTTACTGGCTTTAGCAAGTACACTTAAAAGACATTGTTTTAATATTGGTGTGACTGAATTTTAGAAATTGTTCAACTTCGCTGACTGCGCTGTACTGTAAAAGTGGATATTTTCGCGCGACTAATTTTTCGCGCTAGGCCGGGTCAGAAGAGTTTCGCGTGTTTTTGATTCTGCGGAATCAAGACATCACGCACAGGAACGTATGGCAAGCAAAAAAATTTGTGTGTTGTTATTTTCGCGCTAGTTTCTGGTTGCGCGAAATGCACGAAAATTTCAACACCGCGAAAATTTCCACTTTTACAGTATTATAATGTTCAAATGCAATGGGGGGGGGGGGCAAGAGGAGAAAACACAAATAAACCAAAATGCTATTATACTGCCAGTATTAAGAGATCTGCGAACGAATATCATCATGCAATAAATCTGGTGGTGACTGTTTTAATGCTAACCAGGCGGAGCCTTCCCATTCACGATCGGCCGCATCGAGCACGGCTTCAACGTCCGTCCGGATCTGTGTGCAGTGGAGAACAGCGTCAACCCCAGGAAGTATCTGGGCCAGATCTACACAGATTCTCTGGTGCATGACGAACGAGCACTGAAATACTTGGTTGAGACAATAGGAGAGGTGAGAACTGAATCCTCTGAGCTGCATCCCTATCTTAACCAAAACTATACCATCCCTTTAAAGCTCTAGGTCACATAGGAGCTTACTTATAATATACATGTAGTAGGGGTAATGTTGCGTTGTGGATAAGACTCTTGACTTTCATTGGGGGGGGGGGGTCCTGAGTTTGAGTCTCATCAAGTGCTGTACTTCTCGGACAAGATGTTATTACCCACCATGTCCCTCTCGACCCAGTTGTATAAATCTGTACCTTTGCAATAAATGGGTAATAATAATGGCAGGGCCCTCTTATGGAGTAGTGGCAACACTTAAAAAGATACTAGATAAAGAAGGCCATAACATTATCATATGTAAAGCATTTTAGTGCTGCCTAAGTGGTCTCGTAAGATGAGTCCAAACCTGAGGCTGCATCAAAGGTAAGGACAATGTTTTGGGACAGAGCGACTAGCGAGAGTAGCTGTAAAGAATTAGCCTCATAGGGTTCCATAACTCTCGCAGTGAAGTCATGCTCTGGACAAGAGCTACAAAAAAATTGCGTAGTGAGACCTTTCTGAGATGACACTCAGAAAAACAGACAAATGTGGCCCTGCTATACAAGTGACATCCAACCCTTTACTTAAAGGTATCAAACTCTATGATTTTGATGGTTTTTCTGTCACCCAGATGGGAACTAACACAAACACGGCTGTAAAAAAACAATGATGAATTATCAAATGGAAGGAAGATATTATTCTGAGGGGTGAAGGTTCAGGTGTGAGTTTCTTCAATTTGTCCCCCTCTAGACATGAAATTTGTGAAGATCGCAACTGGTGATCTGTATATTAACAAACATGTCGGAAAAAAGGAACCAGTGGGACTCGAACCTGTCATCTACTGCTTTCCGGGCAGCGACACTACCACCAGGCTGTCCCTGGTTGCCGGCAGTAACACGATGAACATGGATCAAATACCCAAGCTCTGAAATTTCGACATTGTTATGTTAAGTAGTCCAAGGTGGACAAGGCATATTAAATGAAAGGAAGATATTCAAAGGGGTGAAGATTCAGGTGCGAGTTTCTTCAATCTGTCTCCCTCTACAAATGAATTTGTTAAGATCGCAAGATTGCAGGTTCCTTTTTTCCAACATGTTTGTTAATTTACAGATCAGCAGTTGCGATCTTAACAATGATGAATTATCCAATTTTCAATCTGTTTTGATGGGACTGATTCAGTCATGTTTAAAAATGGTTGTCAGTACGGCTTCAATAGTTCTACTTCCTGCATTGCAGAGAATGAATGCCTGCTTGTACTTGCCTCATCCACTGCACTCACAAAAAAAATAAAAAATAAAAAATCTCATATTGTTTCCACAGGATCGAGTTCTGCTCGGCAGTGACTACCCCTTCCCTCTTGGGGAGCACCACCCAGGCAAGCTGATCGATTCCGTCGAGAGCTTCAGCAGTGAGCTAAAGGTGAGGAGAATCAACCGTGTGTGGTGTGGTAGTCTAGTAGGTTACAGTTGTTGTGATACAATATGACATGCTTAGTGAAATACTACACCCACCGCTTTACCACTTGGAGTGCGATTCCAAGTGTTAGATTTCATTTGATAAATCAATGTAAAATCAGACAAACAGAATTTTTTTTTTTTTTTTTTTTTTTTTTTTTGAGGTGATTTCCTCTGTTAGCTAATTTAATGAAAGTACAAAGATCCAACCAAAGAGACCTTTTCCTGTTTCTAATGATATCCTGTTGTGCTTTACCTGGTAAACCATACACTTTCACTTGCTCTTTTATCTTGAACAAGGAAAAAAATATAGCTGAGCATTTATGCTACATGAAAAGAGAGAACTTCTCGTGCAGAAAGAGCAAGTGATATGCCTTATCCAAAACCAAAAGACAACTCTATCTTGCTGTGAAATACCGACATCTTTTCAACAAGAGATGGAGCTGTTATGATTTAAGATGAAGCTCTTATGATTTTAGATGAAGAGAAAAGTAATATGAATGATAGTGATGTATGACTGCATCAAATGATGCTGAAATTTCTTGTAAGTCCACTATTAAAAGGACGGTCTATTCTATCTCCAATACCATTTTGAATTCTTGATTTGTTTTACCCATTTGATTTCACAAATGTTTTCAACCTCTGTTGGATCAAATGTTACAATTATTTCTTGTACGTGATTTTATATGCATCTGGAAATGATTAGATTTAAACTCTGTAATCAGTGAGGGCTTGACATTTATGATTGTCCAGGGTCACAAAAAATTAAAAATAGAATAGATTGCCCTGTTTGCATTGTTTGCATTTAATTAGTTCCACTGCATTTCTTTTGCATGCCACCACCATTTCAAAATTAATGATTTTAGTTGCCTGAACAGACCAGCAGGTCGGCAAAAAAAGAAAGAAAAAAGTCGTGTTTCAAGCCCTCATTTAGTGATGAACATGTGTTCCCCCTTATCTTGACTCCTCATTGTCCATCTGGACAGGACTCCCTACTTGCCGGCAATGCCCTGGAGTTCCTGGGCCTGGACCGGTCTTGCTATGAGCCGGACGCGGACCTGCATTCCCAGCCATCCCAGTGCCAGTCCAAGTGCGGTGCGGACAAGCACAAGATCAAGAGCTCGCCAAACAGCAAGAAGGAGATGGAGGAGGGAGACCTTGAGAATGGGACCAAAAGGATGAAGCTTGCGGAGTCATGTTGAGCGTCCTCCTCGAGAAAGAAAGAACGAAAAGACAGAGAGAAAGAATGGAAGGGAGAGACAAACAGATAAAGACAGAAAGGAAAAGATTGAGAGAGGGGAAAGAGATAGAAAGATGTTTTCTCATCTTTGTTTTTACTCGCCAGCTATGCGCACAATCATCTTTAATGTTATTGCTAGAGAATGTATACATGTGTGTGATTCCTAGCTAAAGATGACCACTTTCAAGGGGGTTTCTCACATGGGATGAAGCAGAGAGTGATATGAACAATGCTCCTCCCCTGTTGCTAACTGAAATGTCATCTTTAACACAGACTTCTCGTGTTCCATCCCCTCCATGTGCAACAGACAACATTTGTAACGTGTTCACCCAATCAAAGGACATCAGGGTGGTTGAACACATTAAATGCAGTTGGATGTGTTGCATTGTGACGCTAAGTGAAAAATCTTAACTGTCAATCAGTATTTTGAAACAGGGTTTTAAAATCACGCCAATATCTTATGTATTCCGTATGATTTCATAGACTACTTACGAGGAGAATCTCCCTCGATGCATGCTAGGTTGCAGTGGGTCGGCATTGCCACCACTATCGTCTTAAATCATGCACCATGCTTGTCTACAATTGTGAGCCTTGCGCGGCTCGGCTCGGTGTACAGATAACATTGCTGTTTTCTGGACAGAAGTGATTGACTTGTGTCCAAAACCATAGTGTGGCTGCTTGCCGGGACTTCTCCCTCCGTCCCTGCGGTGGAAGTCGGGTTGGGGGACAAAATTTGGAGGGGAGAGTGACCTTGGGCCATAATTGATAGCTCCCAGGTGTATTCATCAAATGTATGCCTGTGCGAAGTCAGGTTTCAAGTGGTAGGGCTTGCCCCAGATCCCGACTGCCCTCTGGGCTAGGGACAGTCGAGATAGTCATGTGGACGGTCAGTCGTAAGAAAGGCAAGATCTCTCCTAATTGTGCCCGCGATGCGGGACCTAGTGTGAACTCGGGGACTGTTGCTTGAACTTCACAACTCTTCTTGCATTGCCAAATTTAACCTCCTCACCCCTAATTTTTCTAAGGACAGTCAGTGGCATGACATCTACCTCCCCCCCCCCCAATTCTGCTGTGATAACTGTCAAGGAATGTGTTATGCTAAGACCCCATTTACCGTGCAGGGCAGGGTCAATCCCAGGCTGAGCCTGGCCTCAAGTGCAGTACTCGGCACCACAATTCTGTCCGTTTACAGTGGAGGGCTCGGCTAGGGCTTTTAATTCAAACCTTTCAATTTTTGTCGTAGTGGCGCTCTGCTTGTAAACAAACGATTATTACTGGGAGTGCGCTGGTCACAGTTTGGTACCACATTTGGCCCAGTTTGCATTACCGTGAGAAAAGGCCAGGCCGAACCTGGGGCGAGCCCGGGCCAAGACTACCTCCAGAGCTTGGCCAAATGCGCGGCCATTTTTGGTACCGCATTTAGCCTTCTGCGCGTGTACAGTGAAAGGAAGGCTGGGCTCGGCCCAGGCCAAGCCCGGCCTTTTCCCTCACATTAAACGGGGTCCAAGACAAGTTGAATGAGGAATGTGAGAAATTCAAACATGTGTGAAGAAGCAGTTCATGAGGGCTTATAAACATTTGAAGGGTACATACCAATCAGCAGTGCATCGTAGGCCACTTGCCATGTGTAATAAGCACAGTATATCGACTATTCAATGAACGTAGGACCCATCGTGCAAGAATTTGTGGCCATCGTTCATGCATACATTTATAAATGTGTATATATCATTGTATATAGTTCTAAACATTTGCAATTCGGGAAATGCATCGGCGATTTTGACCTGTTTGTTATTTGTTGAAATGGATGGCATTTTATTTCAGATGTTGAGGACGACATGGGTTTTGACGCTTTACATTGTCTTAATAGGAATTCATGTCCTGCCTGCTGATGATTTCAGACTGACTATTGGCATTATTCGGCCAAAGCATTGATGCAGTTGGAGGTTAAAATATCTGGATGTTGTTTTTGTACATTACATTTTTGTGTCTTGCCAAATATTTTACATCTTTGCGCATGATAGAATCATAGGAGGCTATCAACATTGCACTGTATTTTCTTTCATTTTCACCCTGATATTAGCAAATTCATATTCGTAGGAAATTGCTGCTCCGTAAATGCACACAGTTGCTACAGATTCTGTCAATCATGAAATGTTTTTAAAGATGTGTTTTTAACCTGTTGAGGACGGTTTGATTTTGCTACAACACGCATTTCCTGTAGACACCTGCCCGAGTATACTCGGGACTCGTCCTCAACGGGTTAAAGGGATGGTACAGTATTGGAGGAGATGAGAATTGGGCTTGTAACTTTTTGTGAGATACCAAGAAAACACTTATGATGTAATACAGAGCATACAATTTTAAGAGGAATTCAAAGTTTATTTGGTGAAAATCGGGTTTGGAATGACTGAAACATCAAAAAACAAAGTAAAACGAAGCAATCGTAATAAAGTGTGGGTCCCACACTTTATTAGAATTGCTCTTATTTGGATATCTCAGCCATTTCAAAACCAATTTTCATCAAATAAATGTTGAATTCCTCATAGAATTACATGCTCTTTCATGTTTCATAAGAGGTTTTTCATTATCTCACAAAAAGTGTTAGAAACCTGAAATTAGGTCTCAACCAAAACTATACGATCCCTTTAAGTTGAGGCTTAAAATGAAGTCACCCCACTTTGCCATATATATTTAGTTTTTGATATTGTATATAGTGTTCTTTTTACATTAAGCAGGACAAAGGGACAACTGCAAAATGTAAAAAACCTCATCTCTTCGTTTTGTGTGTAGGCCTTCATTACACTTCAAATTCCGTTTTGAATCTCAATTATAATTGCCAACCTTACAAACTTCAACAAATCATTATCAAATCAGTAATATATTGCATACTGTAATAGCGGATATTTTCGCAGGACTAATTTTTCACGCTCAGCCGCCTAAAATGAGTTTCGAAATCGAGATATAAACCACTGAAGTGTATGGCAAGCAAAAATATTTGCATGCTTTTATTTTTGCGCTAGTTCCTAATTGCACAAAATGCACAAAAATTTCAACACCGCAGCAATTTTCACTTTGACAATATCCCTTTCATTTTCATAATTATCTTGATGGTTAATGTGTGGATGAATAATTGATATAGGATATTGGATTTGCTGCAAATATTTCTTTGTTATAGTGTAGAGACAATGCAGGAGTATGTGACATCAACCCATTCCTCACCTTGATATATCTTTATATATATATATATATATATATATATATATATAATTTTTTTTTTTCTAATGGCCAAAGTGTCAATATCTGTCCAACACAGGGTAATCAAACCATCCTTCATGGGTGGGTGCGTCTGTGAAGAAATTTGACGCAGAATCTTTTTTTGCCCGGGAAGGTACCTTTTGAGATCAGAATTTCGGCAGTTGAGCCCGAAAAGATGAAAAGAAGTCAATAGTCCACTGCTTCTTTACAATGTCATCTGATAGCCCACCAATCTGGAATCAACTTTGAGAAAATGCTTTTTTTCCAAGGGTGGGGTGGTAATTGATGATATAATCATAGTTTGTGGGATATAGAGATATATCTATATTTTATTATTTTTATTTGAGAGAGAGAACACATTTGATTGCAAAGAATGAAGCTTCCTCACTTTAATTATTATCTATTGATGTATAAATGCACCTTTCAGTCTTATCGTTAGCGGAGAACCAGAAGACTGTATAAAAACTGTACTAGAAGCAACAAACATGCTCTTCAATTTTGAGCAATGCCTTGCACATTGGGACATATACAACTTCATGTTTTGAAGCCTTTTTTGTTGTTTTTTTCTTTTTGTAGGCACTGACTCAATTATCGATTGGCAATTCATGCAGGCTTTCTATTGACATCAAGAAGCCATGCAGTCATATAACTCATTATTGTATTTTCCCTGTCATTTTTTTATTTCACAAATCAGCTCAGCACATTTTACTCAAACTGTCTAATACACATACATATCATACTGTATGCGCCATATATTTCGCGAGTCTAAATTTTCACGAATCCGGAATTCCCGACGATTTCGTGAGTGGTTAAATCCGCGATCGTGGAGTCCTGCACTGAACGGAGAAGTGTACACGCGTACGTCACATTCACATCGGGATCAGAGTCAATATTTTCGCGTGTCTTTAATTTTGCGAATAGCAACCGACTCGCGAAATTCGCGGAAATAAAATTCTTGCGAAATATTTGGCGTATACAGTATAGTGTGAAATGCATCTGCGGCTGTTCCACAATTGATTAACATCGTCTGTTTGCTGTGAAGTACAATCGGAGCTGTCTTGTCAATTTTACCGCATTATGCAAGGCTCACTTTGTGCTATTGTTCCATGAAATGAAGTATGGTAAAATGTGTTCGTGTATTACAGTGATAACTACTGAAGTATGTTTGTATTTAACAGGTTTATGAAACAGTGTCTTCCTGCATTTGTGTCCAAAGTGTGTCTTGAGTGCTACAGAAAACTCTGGATGATTTTCAGACTTTTGCATTTGAATTGGTTATACTGCATACAGGGTGACAGAATTTATAATGATTTGGATAAGGAAAAAAGAATCCTTTCAAAATTTATAACAAATTACAGTGAACTAGGATGATGACCTAGCAGCTTCATGTAGGAATACATGATTGGATGCTCTTGGAAGCAGAACAAAAGAAGAAAGAATGCATAAATTCTACAAAAGGTGAGGTTGTTAAGCAAGAGGTATTGTAGTGGAATTGCATTGTTATATCACTGGAATATGTCAGTCTCCTGTGTCGTCATGCTTGTTCAGTGTAATATGTTTTGGCTTTTTTCAGAGTATTGGTTTATCTGCTCAAGGACCACAATGAATTCCACAAATCTATACATGGCACTGTTGGTTTATGTACTTCATGATGTGAAATTATGAAAATCATCTGGAATGTCACTTGGAGTCTTTGTGTGACATATTATAAACCCTCTTGTTTGCTGCATTATTCTGAGCACGAGCGCTTTGGGAAACATTCTGTCTTTTCAAAGCCGTGTAACCAAATAGAAGCAATTATGCCCCCCCCCCCCCCACAAAAAAAAAAAAAATGCAGTACAGCAAAGTTGTAGAGAAATTTGCCAGTTTTGCTGCATGATGTAAATTTTATGACAAAGTTGTGGCTGTGACACATTCTATGTTTTATGGAATATTGTAATTTACCGATCGATTTGTGCACATTTGTGCATTTGAGCAAGCTTTGCAAAGCTGCCAAGCCATCAACTTAGTCAGGCATGCGAACCTGGCGCGAGAAGAGCCCATGTGTTGTGCTCAGTGGTTTTGAGTCAGGTATGTTTATAGAAGATCAAATGTAACTCCACAGCTCTGCCTCTCTGTGTGGAGACATTGGAACTGTGTCATGACGTTAACAAAGCTCTTGTAAATCTGGGAAACAGTGGACTGAAATTATGCGTGCATTTGACTGGAAGATCGCTCTGTATCTGGTCGTCTGGTGGCTTCATGGAATCCCCTCCCATATGTCTACGGAGGAGAGCGATAATGTCAAAAAATTAAAGACTCGTCCGAACAGACGGATCTTTCTGTCTATGCATGCATATGCAATGGCAGCTGTATAGAAAACACACCACATTTCATATTTAACCTGCATTTACATGTATTGCATTGAAGTTGTGGATTTTAAACACAGTGCTGGTTAATCAAAATTCTTTAAAAATTCTACTCCTTCTCACACTGAAATACCATTTCCATATTATGAGTATTTTACTGGATATGCAGAGGACTTAGAACCAATGGATGCAGCCAACTTCTGTCATAACAAAGTCCCTGGTACCAGCATTTTTCATTAGTTAGATTGAAATTCATCGTACCAGAGCAAATAAAGTATATAAAGATATGTTGATCATATTTTTGGGAACTGAAATTTAACATTGTTTTAACAAAATTTTGTTAAAATGGGAGCGTACTATACTACATTCAAAGCTCAATCACTCCTTTAAAGCTCTACAATGTGGTATCTGTGCATGCTTACTCCATCAGTCTAGTCAAGTGTATTGTCTTGGAAGCCACAAATATGTCTTCCGTTCTTATGTGCAAGGTTTTGATAGCATTACTTTCCTCTGTGGAGGAAATAAAGAAGAAGAAAAAAAAAAAGAATGTCCCGTAATTTTTTGTCACTGGTTCCTGCAGGTACAGAAGAAATTGATACATGGATTGTGTTTTTAAATTCCAACACTGGACGGGGTAGAAAATGCAATCTACAGTAGAAAATATGATTTATACATACCGTAGCAATTACGTGAGGCTTTGATGAGTTCATCATGGAGTCAACAGACCGTTTGACCAACATCTGTATATATGCTGTTATTTTCACATACAGGTATTTTCGCGAATGACGAGGTCATAGACATTTTTGCGAGATATTGTTTTCACGAATGACACCGACGCCTACGTTCATGTTCTATTGACAAAGCGCAAGGAGACATTTTCACGTGTTGTAAAATTCACAATCCAACTGCATGTGATTCGCAAAATTCGCAAAAATTAAACCCTTGCAAAAATAACGGCTTATACAGTATTCCAATTGCATGGATGCCCTTCTGACAGTGGTTCTTGACAACCGGAAAGCTTGCCCAAGGTTTGTCCAACATAGCAACAACCTGTGTTTGCAAGCTGCCTTCCATGTGTTACAAAGTACTTTTGAGGTACAGGTTAACTGGAATACTAGTAGCTTATTACTATGTCGGGATTGAAGAAACATACCCAGAACTTTGAACATGTTTTTGTACAATTACTGTATGATTTCATACAGCAATCTTCAATCATTCTTCTATGTACAAATTACGTTGCCGCCGTTTTAAAAAATCAATTTGTGTGCCATGTTTTAATTTTGAAGCACAGTTATATGTACTTCTATGAATTCTGGAATAGCATATCGTGTATCATTAATGCTTTTATTTTTGCTAAATTCTTTTGCTTTGTTATTGTTCATATGTGAACATGTATTCAGGTACCTATACTGTTTTGTGCTCATGAAACAATAAAATTGGAAATAATGCACATTATCCTTTCACAACATGATGACTGATTTTGTTCTGTTGACAGTGTCTTACTACCGTAGGGGCATTGGGTTACAGTTCGTGATTGTGAAGTTTGTTATTCCAAAGGTTTGTTGATCCGAAGATTTGTTAATCTGAAAAACGAATTAAGGTTTGTAAATCCGAAGGTTTTTTTTTAGCAAGCAATTTCTTTCCGCTTTTGAATTAACGAACCCTGTTTCATATTTTAAGTCCAAATTTGGCTATTATCTCTGGAGACTCCTCGCGAAGTAGGCTAATGCAAAAAAAAAAAAAACAAAACAAAAAAAAAAAAAAAAACAGATTGCCATTCAAATGACTATATAAGGGGCCTACATAACATGCCCATAAGTGAAATGCATTGTGATAAGGACATCGGGAGGTCCTTTTTATTTTCTGTAGATTTTCTCTAATGAACTTACGTTTTTCTTACATTCCTGTATTCAGTTGTTTAACACACACACACACACACACACACACACACATTTACGCACACATGATCAAAAGAGAAAGAGAGGGAGAAAGAGAGAGAGAGAGAGAGAGAGAGAGAGAATGATGATGATTATAGATATTGATATAATACGATATTGTTCACTGACTGAAATCACAAAAGCTAGTCAACCTTACCTTAATCCGAACTCATGCGTGGCTTGATTTCCACTTACTGTCTGAGTCAGACTCTGAGACACGATTCAAAAGCTGTGGTCTCCAGCCGGCCGGAGGTAGGATAAGGTGGGCGTGTCTGCTGAAATCACTGACGGGACCCTTCTTCTGATTCGGAGAGAATCTCAGTAACGCCTCACTTCAGTCGGGGACGCGCCATCTCAGCCGGATGCCAGCCAAGCCGAAACATACTCGAGTCTTCGGTGGTTCATTATTCATCTTCTGAGTGAATTCTGAACGAAGGGGGAGATTCGTGTTGAGGTGCGAGAATGGCGTCGACATGGAACATGGAATCGCTAAAACCGATAACGAACATCCTGCGATTTATCATGATGGTTTTTATCTCCATCTTGAGTAGCCGGAGCTCCGGAGTGGAAGCGAGGTTTGAGTGGACGAGAAGTGAGCTATGCCGACTGGTTCCCAGCCCGACCGAGCGGGCCGCAATTCCCGAGAACGTCCCGCTCCTGAACACTACCTTCAAACCATTCGTGTACCGCCAGCGAATAGCTCTCATCAATTACTTTCCACATCAAGCCGTGTTGGGTAAGATCATCTTTCTTCTTCTTCTTCTTCTTCTTCTTCTTCTTCTTCTTCTTCTTCTTCTTCTTCTTCATCTTCTTCTTTTTCTTCCTTTTCCTCCTCCTCCTCCTCTTCTTCTTCTTCTACATCTTCCAGCGTTATTCTATTGGATGCTCATTTCAATAATAACAAGTATTCGTTTCATTTCTGACCTTATTTTGCCAATTTCATCGATATTATGTGTTTTCAAGTTATTTGTGTATGAAGAGTATTCATATACCTTTACCAAATTATTAATTTACAATTTCAAAACTTCTTAAAATCATAATATCATTGTAGCCTCTCATTATCGTGATGGACTACCTAGGTTTACCAACAAAGTCTTTAACGACAGAAACTATGCACAACTTAGAAGGCCCTACTTAATGATACGATACTTCGTTCATTAAAACTGACGCGACTTTGGATAAATCGTAAAAACACAAGGTTTAAAGTGATTCATTGTCTTTCTTTGATTTGTCCCATCGTAACGAGAGTTTTGTTTATTTCTGATTCATTATGAGTGTCTGATATAGTTGTCCTGCTGAACGGATACTTAGCGTTTTGCCCTACTGATTTTGTTTTTGTAGAAGATGGAAATGTTTTTGTTTTCCAGCAGATGTCATTTTGAAGGGCCGTTTACTCCGATTAAAAAGTAATTCTAAGTGAAAAGTAAGTCAAAATCAAAGAAATGATTAGTTTTCAAGCGAATTTTAGTTATCAATCCGGGGGAAACGGACGTTCATCAAAATCAGTGATATGGACCACTTTCAATAGAGGGGTAGGGCGTGGGAAATTACAGTCCATTCTCTCTACAAACACATACACTCAAATCATACACATATCCCACAAAGACACGTTATTATACACACACTTGTGACTACATACAGACATACAAAATAATTACAATACAGCATTGCATTATAATACATACACATCGAAACTGTTCAGCGGCCCCTGATCATTACTTCGTACATGTACGTATGTTACACAAAAATAGAGGATTATACTTTTGGGGAGAGCTCATGGAGAGTATTTGCACGTGCGGACATTTCTATATCATCTTTGTTTGTTTGTTTTTTTTTTGTCTCTGTATTATATTTTTCTGGTGCTCCCAGAAAGTAAGAGTGAAATCAAAACAAAGCAACATGTATTACATTTTGTCAATTTCTTGCACAGTACTTCCATATAGAGCACAAAAACAATTTCGTCAAACAAAATTCAGTTCGCAGTTCCTCTGCGCATGAGCAGAAAAAGGTTATTCGTACCAACAGGCATGTTGGTTTTTAAATTCACTAGGATAAGCAGCTGTGATGTAATGATTTAATATCCATGTAATCCTTATAACTGCTGCTTGCCAGTCCATCCACCGGACAGCAAAAGTGGTACTAATTAGCAATATCAATAGAAAGAGATTGTTAATATATTCAATGCAAAATATAGTAATGAAATTTATGTTTTCCCAAGTGCTAATAAATATTGACGGACCATTCTGGTCATCTGGTCTACGCAAGTTCATTCTTAATTTGTTGGAACAGAATTGATGAATCCCATAAATTGTTACGTAAAGCTTATGCATTATGTCGCTCTGAAAACGAATAAAGTGCCCCTAACCGACTGAGAAAAAAAAAAAAGAAAGGTCATGATTTGTACCAATGTGCCCATGAGCTCATTCCGAACTGGCTTATTACTTCAGAGCTGTCACATGAGTATAGTCGTAGGCTCTCCGTGAGTTCGTGTAAAGCAAGAAGAACAGCGGGAATGACTCACTGTCACGTGACCAAGACAGACTTTTTTTTTTCAATACCTTCTCACACGACGCTATTTCAAATCAAATTCACAAAAAGCAATGTCTGATACTTGTGAGTTAGTTGTTGTTGTTGTTTTCCTTTAGTTTTTTTTTCTCCCTTATTAATCTTAATTACAATGCGCCATTGCTCTGGCTGAATAAATTTCGCCAATGTCACCGACCTCCCGTGGGAGTATTTTTCAGCCATGGATTAATGTGGTCCAGTGTATGACTAAGCCTACTTCAAGGAGACAGGGAGGGGAGGATGTTTGTGAACGTCGGGAGAAGACGTTGATCAAAGTGAACATGACCGAAATGAGGTCCTTTCACGGTCATGTGTTCGGCCACCTGAAATCGATTCTGTCCGTGGCGCCGCCTTTGGACGCCCGACCGACCGCCGTTGAACTGCTGGGGGTAATGCGGCGTGAAAGGGGAACATGCTGGCGACTAAACCCACTACCGCAAAACCAAGAGAGATCCTAGTGCGAACCCACACCACGTATAATGCAATGCAATGCAAAGCAATGCGATACAAAACAATACAGTACAACACAATACAAGGCGATACAGTAGAGAACAAAATACAATATTCAACTGCCGGAGATAAAGAGCATGTGACGATCAAGTTCATTTTTTTTTAAATCTCTCTCTCTCTCTCTTCCTCTGTGTAACACATTTTCCTTAACCAGATGGCAATCAATAAATTATGTACGAAATAGAATTTTGTCCCCTTTGACAACAGAATGATGATGTCTTCTAACGGAAATTAACTTGATAAAAGCAACTTTTGCAAGAACAGGCTGGCGGGGAATTGTTCTTCAGAAGTGCAACTGTGCGGGCTTAGTGTGTCAACCTTTCAATTGTGAAAACTGTTCATCTGTCTTTTATCTTTTACTCTTAACTACTAATATATTAACATATTAATTATGTTCTTATTTACTCATTCATTTGTTTAGTAGATCTATTTCATGATTATTTAAAAATTTCAATTAGATAGAAGAGTTAATGTGATAAGCACTCTGGTAGGCATAGTCATAGTATGGTAGGCATAGTCGTGAATGTGCATGAAAATGAAATACGTTAAACTCCGATGATTTTCTTTAGCTTGTAGAGCATCTCTTTAAGATATTCACGGAAAAAAAGATGATTGGCACCTACACACACACACACACACACACATAATGAATCACTTTATGATTTCGCTATGTTTTCTTCCTTTATGATGTTGTCGATTTATTCATCTATCTCTCTGTCTGAAGTTACTCAACTTTTAATGTTTTAATGTTACATAGTAGTGGTTCTATTCTCTAGGCATGATATGTGAATGTTTCCAACGGAATATATGGGGTGACTATACTAAAGATTTCACCTTGTCATTTCATTGTGCCATGATTTAGTCTCAACGGTCGAAGACCCTCATTCTTCTAATTTTCCGGAGCTGTACATACTTGAGGCGATGGCCGAGTCGAGTGACCCCGCCAAACCGCCGGAGCCCGTCGGCCACTTCAAGAGCCCCAGCAGCAGCGTCGTGCTCCGGAGGTGCGACAACGATGTCGGCGTCAACGTAGCCATCGCGACGGACGTCGTCGAGGAGGTCGACGGTCTCAAAGAAAGCGGACTGACATTCGAGTGGGTTCCACCGCATGAAAACGAGGGACTCGTGGATATTTGGTGATTACACTTAAAAGTTCTCCCTCCTTCCCCCCCCCCCTCCCACAGTTTGTTTGTTTGTTTTTTTCCCTTACTTGTATTGTCGCGATTCACGGGTCTGTAAGGCTGGCCTGACTCGATCCTTTTTCGGGAATTTCGATCTTTTCCGTGCATGTTGCACTGAGAACGAATGAGCTCTAACGTTTCCCTTCCGAGATAGAAAATCCCGAGATAATGGAGGGAGAGCGCCCGGCTGGGATTTTGCTTTGCGTTCAATTTTCGCACACTAATTGATACAAAATAGCAGAATAGAACACTGTGCATTGAACTCGGTGTCTATGAATCGCGACGAACCGGTGCTTGTGGTATTAAATCTGCACATAATTGGAAAGAGAAAAACACAATCAAAATTTGCCCATTTGAAAATGAAACAAAAACTTCAATTTTTCAAAGTGCGCCCTCTATTGTAAAGTTTTGAATTTGGAGGCTTTTGAATATTCTGCAAGAGAAGCAGAAAGGTAATCATGTGCAATTTTTGAAAGGTACGAAAGGACTGAAAAGTACTTGGATAACCATAAAGCCATTTTCAAAACCACTCTTAACTCTCTTGCGTCGCACCAAAGTTGGCGATGTCGATTCTATTCAATTCTTACTCTGTGTTGTAGTTGCATGCTCAAACCTAGCTGAAGGTACTTATTGTATCATCTCATATTTCGATTGCAGGATCACCAAACTTGAAGTGACGAAATCATATCGTCGACGGCGTCGCCGCAGGAATCGTCAATTCTGAAGCCTTTGCAAATAATTTGCCCGCAGTTGATGTGTAACAGTGTACTAGTGTTTTCAGCGACGGAGATCCTGTCCACGCCAGTCGCCAGTAACGCCGGAACATCAAAGCCCGACAGTGTGTACGCAACGTAGATGGCGCAAATCCTTGCTTACAGAGATAGCCCCAGTACAGATTGCGTTGACGCTTGCATGTGTCCAGTGTGATGTAAATACGCTTCAACACTGTTGAATTCCAAAGATGTGTATTCAGTGTACAGTAAAGTGACAAGTTACATAATAATTAGCTTCATCTGTTTCAGACTCGTTTGAAGTTTGCTCAAGCTGTAATATTTTGGATTTTGTGGACCCCTATGGAAACCACCTCTTGCTGAAAAGGGTTCCATTCCATTAAAGGGAAGATAAACCCCAAGAGCAATGTGGATTGAGTGAAAGCAGCAACATTAGTAGAACACATCAGTGAAAGTTTGAGGAAAATCGGACAATCGATGCAAAAGTTATGAATTTTTAAAGTTTTGGTGTTGGAACCGCTGGATGAGGAGACTACTAGAGGATATGACGTATGAGTGGACAACAATACAAAGAAAATATAAAGGAAATCCAACAAAAATTCACTTTTCTAGAATCATGAAAGAGCAATGGACCAACCTCTTTCAGAAAGCAGGGAGAATAATTGCTACCCTTAACATATGTCAATATCAAGTTGATGGAATTTGTAATTTTCATGAAAGATGGATTTTTGTAGAATTTTCTTTATATTTTCTTGGTATTGTTGTCCACTCATACGTCATAACCTCTAGTAGTCTCCTCATCCAGCGGTTCCAACACCAAAACTTTAAAAATTCATAACTTTTGCATCGATTGTCCGATTTTCTTCAAACTTTCACTGATGTGTTCTACTAATGTTGCTGCTTTCACTCAATCCACATTGCTTTTGGGGTTTATCTTCCCTTTAAGTAGCAGTAAATTCCATTCAATTCAGTGATAAATGTGCTGTGAAAATCATTGCAATATAAGAACAACAAAAAATTGCGATAAAGATGTTTTAAATTGTGGTGCATATTTGTTTACTATATGTCGTGGTCTTGTGGGTGATTAGCCATGCATGTGAATCTAGGCTTAAAGCTATAAGTGTAGTTAACGTTTGATACTTGCAAAATGAATGTATTATCAATTTTCCTTATTTATTGTATTGACAACAAAATGATACAGAACATCAAGTTTTTTAAATCATTATAATGTATAATCTCTGTCTTTTAAATGTTTTATCTAAGATGTGCCAAAACGGAGGTGTTGTGACAGCTCCGTGGAAATTTATCATTTTCCACCTTCCCTCGACTACAATGTATTATGATTATGTTTACATAATAATTATAGATATAGAAATAGCTGTACAACTTAAGACCTAGGTATAAGATAGATACTGCGAATAGATAATGATGATGACTTATATTTCGCAAAATCCACTTTGTAGAGTGCTCATAATACCCCGGTCACTGGGTATCACTGTTATTTCCAACCAGCGCTGACATAGATAGATAGATAGGTAGATAGATAGATAGATAGATAGATAGATAGATAGATAGATAATTATCATTTAATACATTTTCCAATAATATCCGAGCAGCTGCCGATGAAATGAAGTCCTTTCAGAAGTTTCTGTGGTCCGGTTCAATGTTCTACATCACTTATTACTGCTTCATCAATCCCGCAGCAGAACTTCACTATCTTTCTGTGATTGGTGCATTGGGTTATTCATCTGTCTATTCTGTTATCGGAATTTAGTTAATTAGTCAGTAAGTTAGTTAGTCAGTTAGTTATCTAGTTAGTTAGCCAGTCAGTCAGGCAGTTAATTTGTTAGTTAGCTGGGTTTTTTTTTTACTTCATAGATAATTCATGTGTCTTTGCGACTCTTCATTCATTAAATCATAATCTAATCATTCATTTTGATATTCTTTGTCTTTTCTAGACGTTAAACTAGCCAGAAATACGTCGGTCCTTTAAGCCTAGAACAGAAACACGTGCCCGTCAATTCCACTATAATCACGACACCATTTAACAAAAAGGGAAAGAGTGAAATAAAAAAGAAAGGAAAGATGAGGTGTCGATGACTGAGTGCAGAATTTCCGAAGGTTTTTATGGCTTTTACGAGAATGGTTGTTATGGCGACGACCAAATTATGTTGGATGGAATGGACTCCCACCAGACGGTCGCCATTGCTGCTGTATACGTGTACTTGTGATGCCATGGTGACAACAATTACCAGCGCTATATTCGGAGCGCTGTTGCAAATTTACCACCCCCGATTAGTCCGTTACTCATTGCTTGACGAGTGATGCAACTATCAGTCTTCGCGGCATTCTACAAGATGTTAGAGTACATTATCCCTTGAATGTTCTCAATTATATTGTTTAATTTTGTGGTATATTTTTCCTCACGGCATGTGAAATCCCTTAACTCCAAAAGGTGGTAGCTATATAGGGCATGCTTCTCGACGAAGGAAGACTGAATTGTATTAAAACGACAGAAGATGAAATAAGAAGGTGACCAACGAAACAGAACTTAGGCATTTAACATTAAATATGTATTCTTACGATAATATTACTACCACAGTGTATAGTAGTGTTGCTATACATCCGAATTATCACGGTGTCAAGAACTGTAGTCCTCTACTATCACAAAGATATACAGCAATAAGTTAGCATTGTTGTCAATAACTATTAAACGTGTTCTTCTTCTCTTATTATGTCTGGTTGACGTTTCAGCTTGATTCAGAGTTGAATAAAAACTATTACAGAAAAAAAAACAGTTGTAGTGTGACTCATTTTGTTACATCTTATCTTGATCAGTGGTGGGGGAAGGAAGTAAGCTTTATAGCCATATATATAATTTGTATGTTTTCTTTTAATAACAATATTAATTAATAATAATAACAATGATAATAATAATAATAATAATAATAATAATAATAATAATAATAATAATAATAATAATAATAATAATAATACATGATATTATTATTATTATTATCGTGTTTGAACTAATTGTATTAGGCAAACTCAGTGCATCAATACTTCCACACGAGGCAGAGGCACCATCTCCCCGGGACAACTGAATCATATTCACAGTGCGAGAAAAACTCACTTTATTTTCAGATAATAGAGCGTAACGTCGTATCGGGTTACGTAAGAAAGACAAGGAGTTGTACACAAATAGAGAACATGAGATTCCCGAAATACCAATAGAGTTTACAATAATCATGAAGGCGAGTTCGAACACAAAATATGAAAGTTTGTGCGATCAGAGCAAGTTGAGATGAGCAATCGTGCCATTAGCTTCAAATACATTTCAGAGAGAAACAAGTCTTTTAAAGGAACGAGGCCTCACGCGTCGTCGTATATTACATCGACAGATGGAGATTTTTAGAGATGATATAAGTTTATCCGAACATGCAAACAAACAAAACAAATTGATTTCCCCATGATTATTTCGTAACCGAAAAGAACACTTCTTTTGCACCAAAATCATTTGACCCTCCGATCTATTTTGTCCCCTGTTGACTGCTGTAATTTTGTTTGCTTGGTTCGTTTTTCGTTTGTTTGTTTGCTTATTTTCACCGAGTCCCTTCAGCCCTGCACTGCTTTAACAAATAATTTGAGTGACTATTACATCATATCAAATCGAAGGCATACTGCGCACTCGAGATCGCTTCATTTTGGCGTCCGAGTTTTACAAACGTGGCTACACCAGTTACCAATAACTATGGCAACGATTGCAAGTGATTTTATCATACATCTCTTACCAATGGGTAAATGTATTATTTGAGAGCATTCCATTGACTAGAGGTGTATCATTTTGCCAACGATTAGGATGCGTAGTAAGATTACCTCGACAAACTTAGCACTGGTAGGTAAAAAAAAAAATCATCCGATGTTTTTATACAATAACCTCTAGGAGCAGACGACACAATTTGTTTCACAACAAAACTCATCAAAACACATAGCAATTTACCGAGTTTATCTCTTTCAGAGTTAACTCGGCTCGTCATTAAAATCATACATATTTGGCAAGTCGATTGTAACACCATAAATCTGTCACAAGAACAAGTCAGCGATTCTGTAAAATAAAGGATTGTTACAAATTGGTAGCAACTGCGTTTGAGCAAAAAACCGCGTCTCAGTGACTTTATCTTTGGGCCAATAAATGTTTCATTATTCAAAAAAAAAAATCAGAGTTCAGTCCTTGCATGAATAAATATTCAAAGTTTTTTCCCAGAATTTGATACAAGACAATGAAATAAATGATATAAAATACTGGCGGTGATGTAACTACTCATCTTATTTCGTCTTCATCTTATTATTTTTAGACATTGTTTCACCATGCAGAATTTCAATCATTGAACGTATCTTTGATTCAATTAGCTTGCCAATGTCATGGCAGCTGTCAAAAATTGTTCATTACAATGCCGCGCGGCAGAGACAGCGTTGACTCTGACCAAAATCATACTTTGTTATTGATTATAATCATAAATTAATTTCTTTTATTCGGCTGACGGAATTCCTAATAATTTATGACCTTCAAGTGTTGCGCCACAATCTCAATATTCGTCTGAATTTTTTCTCTTCAGAATTCCGAGCTTGAAGGCTAGTAACTGATCAGTGGGAATCAATGGAAATGCTGGGAGATGGTTGTTCCAATCCTTATGGGATTCATTCAAGAGTTCATTGTATATCTATTGTTGTGTGAAAATGATTTGCTTCAGAACGGTCTCATATTCAAGTAATGTGCAGATTAATGCACCGTCACTGACCAGGGACGCTAACCTGGAAGCATTAAACTGCACATTACTTGAATATGAGACCATTCTGAAGCAAATCATTTTCACACAACAATAGATATACAATGAACTCTTGAATGAATCCCATAAGGATTGGAACAATCATCTTCCAGCATTTCCACTGATTCCCGCTGATCAGTTACTAGCCTTCCCCTTTAAATACGAACAGGCAAAGCTATGAAACATTGGATGCTTCAATTCATCCTCCACCAATTTCAAACATCTCCCAAAATATAAATAATTCTCTCCTGACCCTGGACGCACTTTCGTATCTGTCTTTCTGCATTTATCTTGTGATCTATATGTAAACATTACATTTGCCAGACTGTAACAGCGTAACCGTGAACATAATATTGTTACGTTATGACCATGATCAAGAACTTTGATTTGTGTCGCTTCAATGAGCTCAGACTCTGTTTGAGATCGGCGTAATATTCTGGCTAAAGTCAGAGATTGTATGCCTGTAACACTTTCGAGTGTTTACAGTAGACATCATATTTTAAGCACATTTGTTTTAATATCCTATGTACGAAGAATTTCCATTGCGGACGGTAAGGTAATCATTCAGTCAATCAATCAATCAATCAATCAATCAATCAATCAATCAATAAATCAGTCAATCAATCAATCAATCAATCAATCAACCATTACTGCCGTGCAGCCCTTACATATAGGACTGGCCTGATGCATTTCTCATTTATAGCCGATAATAAATTCAATCATTATTCAAATTTGTTCTTATACTGTACGTTCTCTCCAGCGGGTTATGCCAGGTAGGGAACGAAGTACAGTCTTTCTGTTTCCCCTTTGCGTGTCTCTTATTTTGAAACAATAATGAAGGATTGGTGTGACTGATGATTCAGTGAGCACGATCCATGTTAAAGGACAAGTCCACCTTCATTATACATGTGGATTGAGTGAAGGCAACAATATTATTAGAATTTGGACAATCAGTTCAAAAGTTATGAATTTTTAAAGTATCTGCGCAGTCACTGCTGGATGAGAAGACTACTGCAGTGTATGATGTCACATGCGTACAACAATATAAGGAAAATATAAAGAGAATTTCACAAAATTTCATCTTTTGAAAAAAGTACATAATACGCAACTTCCCTTGACTCGTTACTATGGGTAATATTATTTCCATTGCCTTTAGAAAGAGGCAAGTCAAGTGCTCTTTTATTATGCGAAAAAAAGTGAAAATATGTTGAATTTTCTTTACATTTTCTTTATACTGTTGTACTCATATGCAGACATCTCGAGCCTTAGTAGTCTCCTCATCCAGCGGTTCCAACACAAAAATTTTAAAAATTCATAACTTTTGCATCGATTGTCCAATTTTCCTCAAACTCTCACTCATGTGTTCTACTAACATGACTAATATTGCTGCATTCACTCAACCCACATGTCTATGAAGGTGAACTTGTCCTTTAAGCCTACATGTATATACACTGTATTAGAGTATAGGAGTTCCCAGTGAGGGACATCTGGTCCTGATTGCCAACCAGACAGTAAGGCCTTGCATCTTCCCTAGCTCTATGTATAAGAAATTATATCATTATCAAACCATTTAAAGATCCTAACGAAATCGTAAGTCAGAAGAGTTGCAAACGCGGTTGCTTTATTTCCCGGACGCACTTTCAGGAGTTGCTAACAAAAGCGTACATGCGGTTAAAGTTAATTGTTGTTTGTCCGAGCATAATTATTCATGGTGTTTGCGTAGTGTTCATGGGAAGAGGTGACGTTTTGAAGAAAAAAAAAAGAAACAGAAAAAAAAAATCAATGTTCCATGGAACATTACAGACGTTTATGACGCGCGGTCATGCTTGAACAGTTCGCTCTACACCGAGATCATTGGTCGTGGGAAAAGATGGATTCTCTATTCAGAAAGTAGAATGCACTCGTCATGTACAATTTGTGCGCCTCTGCCCAACTGATGGGAGCAAAACAATTATATCCTATTGTGAATCAATATTTTGAAATTATTCAAGATATAAAGACGAGCAGTATTTTTTCATATTATTGCATCTCTAATTTAAAAGGCGGTTGGTTATTCGGTCTGCACGCAAGGGAAGTAAAGGAAGATTTATTTCTTTGTGTCACATGGTCACGATCATTTGAGATCGTTACCATGGTGACTGAAATAAGGAATCGTAATTTAGGGGTCATTCGTGTCTGCAGTCATTTTTAATAATGACTGCAATCTATCTTAACATGAAGAGTGCATATCGTCACTAGCATAGCATCGCTAGAAGTCTGTATAATGTATTAAAGTCTCGTTTGATCAGTCAGATTACATAATATTATGTGATTGTTTTCATCCTGCTCGAATCAAACGTTCAGTTTGATGTTACGCTGCCCAGGTGACAACGTCTACATCTTCCACCAATTGAAGCAGATTTCTTACTTTTCTCCACATTATAAATAAGGGTTATGTAAAACAATGGTGTACAAATGTAAATGGTGGAATTACTTCCGCTGCAAATATTCAGTTTGAGAGCAGAGTGGTGACGTGTCTTGTAGCTGGTCGATCGGAGCTACAGGCTAATCGACAGGCATCCATCGATTCATCCAACGTCGGCACTTATCCACAGACTTCTTTCGGAACTCCTCCTCGATCTCCTTCTCCACGTCGGTCAGCTGAGGAAGCTCGATCTTCGGGTCGAGGCGAACATCGTAACGCACGTCGTAGCCCGGGAACGTCATGTCGAAAGATCGTTCGCGCAGGGGCTTCGCGCGAGGTGGGTCCTTTGCGGCATCGCCCGCTGCGATGCCCAGTCGAGTTAAGGGTTCGCCCGTCTTGTGTCGCCTTTCGCTGGCCGGGCTGAGCTTGAACTCGTCCTTGTCGCGGAACCTGCCGGCATTCGTGCTGCTCTGCGGCTTCTTACGTTTGCCGGAGAACGTAAGAGAAGAGTCTTGCTTGGCTTTCTGCCTGACCTTCGCCGACTTGTGAGACGGTGGTGGCGAGTTCTGCCGCTGGTTTTGTCGCGCAAAGTTCTGAAGCTGCTGCCTATGCTGCTGGTTCTGTTGAAGCTTGCGACTGTAAAATCCCGGGGATTTCGGGCTACTTGCGCCTTTACCGTCAGTGAGTTCATTGCCAACCGCTACGCGCATTGCATATGTAGGCTGATTGTCATACGTGGTAGCTGCACCCCGCGACCGTACGATCTTTGGCGATAAGGTCACTAAACGCGTCATTGAAACGCATTTTTGACTAGCGTCGAGCTCCGGCAGCGGTTGTTCGAGATGCGTTTCGCTCTTACTCCTCCGCGGCACTTCCCTGGTTAACAATCTTCCAGCGATATGTCGCACAGTGTTCGCCACAGCGATATCAGCCGCCCCAGAAATTCTGTTTGTCGTCGGACCTTGTGGAGTAGGATCCTGAACCGCCGACGACTCGCCGTCGTGCGGTCCCAAGCTTCGGCGAACCTCATCACAGCCATCCTTCGCCCTGGCGACATTCGATTTCCGCGTCGTCAGCAGCTCATTAATCACTCGCTTCGCCTCGCTGGATGATTTGATTGCCGATATCGATTTCCGGGTCGAATGGTCGTCCGCGATGATCATGCCGTGTTCCTGCCTTCGCCCGTCTGGAGAATGCTCCTCAGGGTCGTCTAACATCCCAATCTCATCAGTCGAATGTCCCGATTCCTTCATGCTTCCATCGACACTCACTGCTGATCATGGCTGGCTGGGAGGAAGGATGGGAAAGAGGGGATGGTTTTTCCACCAAAATCAAAAGTCGCACTTCTGCGCGGTAATAATTTCGATTACATTTTCGTTTTCACCTTCACAAAACACAGAAACAAAAGAATGACGACTTCATAGGATTGCTTTTTGTTGCAGCAGCTCTAGCTGTTATGATGAAAATGGTGGGTGTTTTTTTTTCTCCCTCGCAATGCGGCATTTAAATATACCGCATTAGTAGTGACTGGTGCAGAATTCTTACGAGATGAACCGCTATCTACTAACGCAAAACTGGTTGATTTTTCACACGCGTGGAGGGAGCATTTAAATGAATCAGTCGCACCTGAAGACACATTGAAAGCATTCAACTCCAGCGACGTTTACCTGTGATCTCAGTGAAAACATTTCATTGGCACGTTACCTCCATCTCTCTCTGTGCGATGCTGCAGGAGACATTCCGAGGAAGTCTATAGCGTCAACCAGCGACCGAGAAGGCAGTGTGAACTTGTGAAGTCGGACAAGCATCGAACGCCAGCGACTTCGGATGTTCATTGTCTAATGTGTCAATATGTAAAGATACATGCTGCTGACGTTGTTCCGCAGTCGTCTATACAGGACCGTCTGGCAGCAGACGATACGACAGAGTGACGTAGATGAGCGAACTCTCTCTCGTTTAAGCAGTCACGTGGTGCGAAAAAGTATGGCGGGAAATCGAGTTGTCGATTCTTTTTGGTCTCTATCAAGTTCTGCTTCCCCTTTACGTCCAGGTTGCGGCACGAGGGAGCAACATCGCAGCCAGTGAGAATGCTGGATTACGTCGTTTACATCTGCGTCAAGAAAGAGACAAGATGAAACATAGCGTGAGACAAAGTCTGAAAGCCTTCCGCAAATTAAGAGAAGGGAGCAATAAGTGAATGCACAGTGATCCAGCTGAATCTCTGGGAGTTTCTTTCGAATAAATTCAGCACACACACACACACACACATCAAAATTGCGCTCAGGCTATGATGTCTAAAATATTATGATCAAAACCAGCTAGATATTATTATCTTCAGTTTCCTTTTGGTGTTTAATTGGAACTACGTCAAAAAAGATGAAAAATAACCTCCTGAAACTGCAAACTACATAAGTTCTGGGCAAGGAAGAGAATAACATCTCCCTCCCCCCCCCCCAAAAAAAAGAAAATCCCTATTCGTGACCTGCACTCCGTTGACCCATTTAACACATTAGCAAAGATGATTTATGGCACATGGATAAAGATAGGAATAACACACACCCATAAACGTACACACAAAAATCAATGGCGCAAGACGAAACATAGGAAAGATACCACGTGTTTCCGAAGCGATGAATCTAATGTCAACACATTCTAGAAAGTGGTGTCTAAGTGGGCATTTTCAGGCTTTTGATGTTATCTATATACGTGGAATCGTTTTGTCCCTATCATTACTGAATTTATCGTGTCCCTATTTAATATTCATTGCAGCGTTTCCAAACCTAAGACGAAAGATTTTATCATTAGATATCACATAATCATTATCTTATTAACATTAACATTATAACGTGTTTCTATATACATGTATTTTTGTTACAAAATGAATATATATATATATATATATATATATATATATATATATATATAAATGTATATATAGGATAGAAAGAGAGATAGAAAGGAGACAGACAGAAGAACTGAGAGAGAGAGAGAGAGAGAGAGAGAGAGAGAGAGACAACCTACAAATGTATTTTCCCGATGTGCTGCATTTCACCTGTTGCGTGTGCTAAATTGACTTTCATTATTCAATCAGAAAGAGAGAGAAAAAAAAAATCAATCATTGACAGATTAAAACTGACTTCCGTTAGGTCTTGAGATATTTTCTCAGATGTTTAAGTCTTCCGGGTTTTTCTCTACTCTCATCCCATTTCTCACGCCCCCCCCCCCCCTCTCTCTCTCTCATCCCCTATACGTCTATCTACCTATTTATCTCTGCGTCAGTGTATACATTGAAAAAGCGTTGTGTTGAATAGACGGCGCAGGGAATCAATTTGGCGACATTCATTTAATAGCAGGTGATAACGCCGGCAGTTCAAAGTTTGTTCCGTTTACGATGAAATAGTATGAATGCTGCGTATAAAAACGTGAACAACAAAGGAAGAAGAAAAAAAAAACATGAATAAAGTTAGAAACATCATTATTTTGGGAGGACTGTACGGCACCTGCCTGGTCTACGTTCTGACGTCAGAACATTTCGTCAGCACAGGGCTGGCGAGACCAATGTGTGATTTGATAATGTATATTATATCGAGTGATATTGTTGGTATGGAGAAGCGACGCACGGCACATATCATTATCGGCCATTTTAATATTCAGACAGATACATCTGCCTGCAGTTGCAGCTTCATACTGGAAATTTCTCTTTAACAAGGAAACAAAATAATCAATGAATATCCTAAATTTTCTGTTTATTCCTTACCAACTAGCTGGAGAGAATTACGTCTCTTTTCTATACCTTTTTTGTTCATCTATATGCTTCGCTTCAAACTCCGCCCCTATACTCCCTCTTTTCTTATTTCTTTTCCCCCATTCTATCTGTCATCCTACGTTGCTATATCTATCTCTTTCTTTGTCAGCTGACATGGCGCTTCTTGGTCTTAGATGAGCCCCAGTCACATAATTGCTTGCGTTGAGTTTGATACGTCCGCCGCGAATCACAATGGAATAGATACAAATAAGTGGACGCAGCAGGCATCCGCAGGGTCGTAAATACGCGTAAACTGACCCGCAGTGAAACAAAAAATTATGGCGCCAAGTCTGCAAAATGTTGATTTTTTTTTCACGGATGCAGACTTACGCGAGTAACTGTAACTAAACGCTGGTAGCAATCCGTAAGTGAACGCAGCTATCCGTAGCTTGGGCGCAAGCCATCCGAATGTGTATCCCCTGTCCATTTTTACGGACGCAACGCCAAGCGCAGAGAGTTATGTGACCGCATGGGGCATTAAAGGGATCGTATAGTTTTGGTCCAGACCTAATTTCAGATTTCTAACATTTTTTGCTGAGATAATGAGAAACCTCTTATGAAATATGAAATGGCATGTAATTCTATGAGGAATTCAACATTTATTTGATGAAAATTGGTTTTGAAATGGCTGAGATATCCAAAAAGAGTGATTCTAATAAAGTGTATGGGACCCACACTTTATTACGATTGCTTTGGTTTACCTTGTTTTTGGATGTTTCAGTCATTCCAAACCCGATTTCATAAAATAAACTTTGAATTCCTCTTTAAATGGTAGGCTCTGTACCACATATCATAAGTGTTTTCTTGGTATCTCGCAAAAAGTTAAAAGCCCAATTCTCATCTCCACCAATACTGTACCATTCCTTTAACTCTAGAATTTGCTCGATCTGGGCCCCGTTGCTAGAAACTTTGCGTTTAAACGCAACTTGCAACTGATTGTCACTGACCATTCTGATTGGCTCAGGGTCTGCCCTATTAAGAAGACATGCATGCAACAATGATTTTGATTGGCCAGTGACAATCAGTTGCAAGTTGCGTTTAAACGCAAAGTTTCTAGCAACGGGGCCCTGAGCTTAACAAGCTTCAAGAAAAAATTGTAAGGAACTTTATTTACTTAAATTACGAAGATGAATGTTGTCTTGTCTACTCACATCTTCAAGGTATGATGCTGTACTTGCTCCCATCTTACGTAATATTCCACTCTTCTTCCTCTTTTGTATCATCTCGTATTATATCTTACACGCATGCAATGTCCCAATTAGTTTGTCTGTCTTGTTCCACTCTTTATCACCAGTGCTCGCGGATAGCCCCTCCACTGATCTTTATTAGCCGCCATTTTGAGGTTGAAAATCCTTTTCCCCTTGTGTATCTCTTCCATTTTGATTGTTTGATTAATTGTTATTCAATTATCTATGCCTTCAGTTAAGTTCAGTGTTGTTTGTTTTTTTTTTTTGGCGGGGGGGGGGGGTCAAATGTTTGCACATGTATTAACTATACAAAATATTAGGTAGAATCTATTCCAGGAACTTGTAAACAATGCTTAGTCATTTCATGTTGAAAATTAAGGTTTCGCATTTCAGAAATGTATTCCTCACAAATGTATCTTATTGATTGTGTATTTCGTTTGGGAAAAATGAAAAAAAAAAGTGAAGATAAACTCGACTCAGGTGGGTGCATGCATGTAATGGGATACATTATATGTGTATGTGTGTTTGTAATATATATGTATGTGTCCCTGATCAATAGTTTGGTTTTTAGCTATCATTTTTATTATATTATATCTCTCAAAATATATTGTCGTTGACCTTTCTCATGTTACTTGTCTATCTGGTTGAAGATAGATTCTTTCTCGCTGTTCATACTTATATCCACCATCTTTTCTCTCCCTCTCTATGTATCTATTTCTCTCTTCTATTCTTCACCACCCCCTTTATCTCTGCTTCTTTGTCTAACTCCCAGGTAAACCATTTTCCTGAAGGCATATACCTGCAGGCTCTCATCTGCTGCTATCGATATAACACTCTTAAGTCATTTTCTCACTGTGCTCTGTCAACTGGTTCTCCCCATGTGCTATTATCGCTTTGTATCGACATACTACATCGCTTTCAGCAATGCCACATGAAATAGAAGTGTCACGCAGGTAGCACGAAGAAAAAGAAGAAAAAAGAATAAAATCGATTTTTGTACATTGTAGGACAAAGTGTCATCGAGGTCATAGCTATCGATCTCAGCTATCGATTTCTTTTGTGCAAAACCGTTCAATGTTACCTCTTATCGCACCTAAGCCATCGGGTCTGTACGAAATGATACACTTATCTCTCAAACTCACCGCGTGTGCAATAACTTGTTTGTTTGCGTATTTTCCCCTTGAAATGATCTGATTTCAGATTTTGTCGAGAACACAGGATTGCATTGCATTGTTCAATTAGAAATAGAGAATAGTGAACTTCGGCGAGCTGGTCACTTTTTCCATTTCCAGTCAATCATCTGTTCGTATTAAATTCACAATGGATTTGTACTCCAATATTGATAGAGGACGATATGCTTTGATGTTATCGTTGTTTTTGGTTTGTTTGTTTTTTTACTTGTCTCCAACGAGCTACACACATCACTTACCCTGTCCAAAGAATATCGTTTAAAGTTTGTATCAGATGGTCAAAGTGACTTATTTGACGGAAATCTCTTTATCCTATCAGTATTGTTTATACCTGTCGCTACGCCCTGTGTATAAAGTGTGGGCGGTGAGCCCCGAAGCTAAGTACATGTATTTCCCGTTAACCAAATTATTTTTTCACTCTCCTCTGTATTAATAATGTTTGAGCTTTACTTCATTACGCACACATCATTTTTGCTACGTTTTAGGGACTAAACATGGAGGGGGAACCTAACGCTATACATAATATACTTTATATACAACACCGCGTGTTTACATATTTTGACATTTCCCTCTTTTTCATGTAATGCTTTCATCCTGTATTTTGTTCCTTTTGCTACGGTTGTTATATCTTGCAGCTTTGCTGAAAAACAGCTTTTAGCCGAGTGTCATTTTTAATCACGATTAAATGAATAAAAACAAACTCTACCCAACTCTGATTATGCAGGCCTTGCTTTAGAACTATAGATTGCTTTACTTTTTAATTTTTGCTCAACCCAATGTTGAGTATAGCAAAAATTAATTTGCTATGCCGTGTGAGAATGAATGTCAATGTGCCGCACTTTATTTATATCTGTGGTACATTTTGTTTCATCGATTTTTATCAAACAAAAAGAGAACAAAAGTGGACGTATATAATACTCATCTAAACTCAACCAAGGGTAGTTTAACCTTCAAATCATAATTTGCATTAGCTATATCCAAGATGTATTACATCTTGAATCATCCTTTAATAAATTTGTATGCTATCTATCTTTTGCTCACCCATACAACACATAATGCAGTAAGCTCCAACCACTGATGTAATAATAATTTATTTTCCCCTTTCTTGGACATGTGGCAGTAACATTATTTTGTTTACTGATATGTTCGCATTGGTGGAGACGTTTTCCCAATAAGCACCTTTTTTTTTTCTTTTGTTGTCATTCAATTCACCTGTTCGTATCAGCTACATTTCGACACGAAGAATCTATAGTTTCACATGACTGTGATTGAAGATATATTGTCAGACAAGCCTGGTTAGAAAGGGTATTCAGTACATCTCATACATTAGTAATCTGTTGCTCTTAGTAGTCAAACCTCATATGCACCAGGGACAACAAGCGTGTGCTATTCAGAATTTGCACAAATGTTCGTTGCACAATTTAAGAAGCAGGTGAATTTTCAGTTGATGTGAATCCTCCCTACACGCCATCGCTTCCCAGAGGCGCTTTCTTGACAGTGATGAATAATGTTCCCCAACGTCGCTGGGGAAGTTTATTGTGGCAACCTACCTCCCTTTTTTCCTAAATATTACGTCTCAGCACTTTATTGTTTGCTCATTATTTCATTATTTAATGAGGCTACGCTGCCCTTCTGGACTGACAAATACAATAAGTGCCACCGATGACAAAAAATAATATGACTAAGATTGATTATCATAATGGATTGTGATGCAGACGGCATGAATAACAAAACTAATGATTTAGTTATCATAAGATCCCATGATAACAGTGAGCAGCTATCAATGGAAAAGAAGAAAAAGAAACGAACAAGGACAATGAGAAAGAAGAGGGAGAGCCGAAGGAGGAGGAGGAGGGGAACATATTGCTCGATCATCCCCTTGTTAGAAAGAAGAGGCAATGACCAATACACGTAACAACCATAGTTATATTTACCAGCAGTACCAAATCATCTTTACGATTATTCACGATCCATGTCTCTGTTCTGATTGAAGTGAATATCAATAATGATTATGTTGACGCATGTTTGCATTCTCTCCTTCTTTGTGACCGTTTGAAAACAATTTAGCTCCAGGTACTCCATTTTTTTCTTTTTTATTGGGGGGGGGGGCACTGAGATACATACAAATGATATCACTGGGAATCCCCCTACTTCGGTCGTTCAACTGAATTACTCGGGCGTTGCTAAGAAACGCGAACAAACAATTCCGAGATTCCATCTCTTTTCATTCGTCTTTCCTTTGTACATTAGCGTGCGGTGCCGGATATACGCGCTCCACACAAGCACCAGAAAAAAAAAAAAATCATAAAAAACAAAAAACAGCCTTGAGCGAAGCTGTTCAAACAACATCTAACCTCTCCCATTAGTTCACACAATGATCGCTGCTGTTATTGACTTAACGTAGAAAAGAATGATTTATCGTTCCATATTTTTCTCTTCAACTTTAGTTTCAAAGTTCAAACTTTATTGTTAGCAGGAAATACAAAGTATTGGTTGAAATTGGACATGCATTTGAATAACACACAGGAAGTAAACATAACAGTGTGTATATTATCTCACCTCCCTGCTATGATCAACACAATAAGAGACATATAGGCCTACAATCACTTACATATTCTTAAAAACATAGGAAAGAATGGAGGTATAGCCACTCAAAAGACTATGCCTTTTTCATAATGTGTGTTTATGTTATACCACAACCAACAAGAAAGGGGATAAGACATTGGCGTTTCCATGTTTCTTTCCTAGGTTTCTTTCCCTAACCTCTACTTTCAATTTAAGCTTCGCCTATTGATACTACAAACGGTCCTAATATTTTCAAGCATGGCACCATTTTTTTCTTGACGTTTTGATAAACTTGTGTGTGTTTTTTTTTCTATGCTGATGACCAAGTACAAAAACAACATTACTCATTCTTTACGTAGAAACATCACATTTGAATCAACATGCTTGTCATCCATATCGTGACGTCGTATAATTTGTAAGTGTTGCAAGTTCAGCTTTCTTTGGTATACGAGTTCCCTTTGTGCACCTTATAAACTCATTTTGGACATCCCCCCACCCCTTGGGGTTTGCCAGAAAAACGTGCTCAATTTGTATAAATTTGGAAACAGTTTGTATTGTATCGGAATTAGATCAAATAAAATATAGACATGGTACAGCTCGTTGTGCCGTAAAAGTGTTGCCCGATTGTCCTCTGCGAAAGTTGTTATTATTGACAGATGAACAGAAACAAATAAACAAACAAAAATGACGGGAAAGAACAGAACCCCTACAGAATAAATCAGTTTTAGCTAGGTATTTCTATATTGAAGCACTTAAATTCAGATCTCAGCTGCATGCAGATATCTCCCTGGGAATTTTCTGAAATGCCACGAAAAAAAAAAGAAGAAGAAGAGAGAAACAAAGCTGGTGAGGGTGCTAGCTGTACTAGCTGTACGGAAAAACTACACCAGAAAAGAAGATTTTCTACGGCATTACAAATAACATATAATGACTAGCACTATAACATTATAGCTACGATTTTATACCTGGTTATCTCTTTCTGGCCAGTCTGCATCGGAGAAGGTGTCTTGTGAATGTCTGATCCCTTATTCCCAAAAACCGAAACAGGTCATCTCGGCATCCCTCGGACACTCCATCCAAACTTCGATCGTCACGGAATTGCCAGTTCATGCATCCAACGCTGACATACCTATCAATCCGAGCATCACTTTCTTGGGGATCAAATGTGATAAAAATAGAGCTTTCCGCCCAAAAAGAAAAAGAAAAAACTATATGCAAGGGAGAGCGATGCGAAATTGGTATGGATCAATTGACGTCTTAGTCACGAATGAATGGCAAAAGGGACTTTGCCGTTTTCACAGTTGTGTGCTTTTCCTGGCACGGTTCAATTGTTTCTCCAAATACAATAGTCATTCTCCCTGTGTCTGCCAGTTTTTTTTCCCCCTCCCGGTCTTTCTTTTAAATCAAGTGGCATCGATCAGTGTAAGTAGCACGGGTATGCGGATTCCCTTGACACACTGCTTAAAGAGCACTGTGAGTGTTTGTCCCGCTTATGATCGTGTTTGTCCCGCGTATATGATCTTGTTTGTCCGGCGTATGATTTTGTTTGTCCCGCTTACGGTTTTGTTTGTCCCGAACAGCTGTTTATGACAGATGGCAACAAAAGGCGACCAGTCCACGATGAATATTAAATTAATGATTTGCTTTATGCCGCGACGGTAAAAGGATGGGAGCTTAGCAACGAGAAATGATGGATTGATGGCCGGTATTCGAAGTGCTTTGCTTTCTGGCTTTACTGACGCTACTTGTGTTCGACAGCAAAACGAGGAACAAAAGAGTGCTATGTTTAGAAAAGCAAAGTTGAATGGTATTGTTGGACTTTGCTATCACTCTTTGAAGCCAAACGTTAAGTGAGAATCGAATGAAAGACCCCAAAGTATTCTTGACTTCAAATGTTTCCCCTCTCCTGTTATACGTGAAGTGGCTTTGTAGTTATCTAAACACAGTAAGCAGTGATTAAAACAACGCAGCAAGTACCTGGAAACCATACACAAATTTTCATTTTTATGGTATAGAATGATATGAGCCACTATTTGTCGATACAGACTGTATGACTTGAAAAGGGGCAAGAGAGATGAATCTATTCTATCTCTCTCTTGTCTTCTTCTTTTGTTGTCTTTCTCTTAAAGGCATAGGTCTAGTTTTGAGGAACCCCCTTGGTTCAGTGGATAAGGCAAAAGATTCCCAATCGTAATATTCCTGGTTCGAGTCCCTCGACTCACTTAAGTGAGCATCGGCTGTGACCCTGTGGTGAATAGGAAAGGCATCAATATTATCAGCCTCACTGCTCTCCAGAACCGGGGACTTCAAGCCGTTGTCAAGGTAGCTGCATGCCCGGAATGCTTTATTCGTACATAGTAGCCACTAATAATTATTTGGTAAGTATTATGTATTATTTTGTATTATGTCCTAATATGTTTATTGAAAATCTTGATATATCAGTATATAATATATTTTATGCACCAGCATTATCATTTTGATTATTACCAGCTTTAACGCCATCATAAGCATTCTGATCAGTCGTAGTAGCTGTAGTGGACAAAGTAGTATTACCGTTATATCATCATTACTTTGGCTACCTACTGTTGTTGGATTGCATTGCCATTCATTGCTATCATCGCTTTTATCATGAGACTGAAGTCTCAAAAAAAAAAAAAAAAAAAAAAAAGATGAGCGAAAGATAACGATGGGTCGGTAGTGAGACATTACATGGTAACGTATTAATATTACTGATATTTTACAATAGTTGGAGGTGCAAGATGGTGAATTACAGTTGACTGCCCTTTTCAGTTGAAGTAATCATCCTGAAATAATGAGTGTATAAAGCAATGAGTTTTACACAGATAGACATAATAGATGCCGTCCTTTAAAACCCACACAGGTCGCTGCACGCTCGAATGCCCGGATTCAAGTCGATACAATACGGCATCCGCCACAACACCGTGTCCTCGACGTGCTTTATGAGTGCACAATGGGAGAACCATCGCGATGATCGGCTTACAAGCCAAAATCACTTCTGAGACGCCACGAGTCAGAAGGGTCTCTTTTTGTTTGCTAGCTCACTACGATGAACCTAGTCTGGGCCACTGATCTCCCCTCTAGAGGGGAGATCAGTGAGTCTGGGCTCCGTCCCCTTTTCCTTGGTGCGATAAACTAAGAGAGGGCGCAAATTTTCTGATTGCGCTAATCGAGACACTGCGCGCCCAACGAAACAACGCTCTCGGCGTATTGCAATCCTCGGGTGTCACGCCCTCATACGGCTTGTCGCGTACACTGAATAAGTCCACTTCCTGGACTGTATTCGTAGTGTGCCCGCGTGTGTACGGACGTACGTTGATGGTGTCTGTATGCACCATGTACACTGTATTACACAATTCACCCCTCCTTTTTCGGGAGTACCAATTGGTGGAGTGTCGCAATCAGCGGTTGGGCGCATTGGGTGGGTGCCGAGTGTGTGGGGACTGCGGATGATAAAAATCGTCCAGTATCTGGACTAACACTGAATCGACCCTACGAGTAAAAAGAGTCCAGAAGCTAGACTACGATGAACCTAGCCTTTTGTCAAGGCCCTCTCGCTGTATGGTGTAGCGAGCCCAGCCGAGTGGCTGCGCACTCGGATGGACTCGCTTCGCTCGTCCGTTCGCACTTCCGTTACAGCGAGAGGGCCTTGACAAAAGGCTACGATGAACCTCGCCCGTCGGCGCCACAGTGAGAGTTCTGTGGTCGGCGCACGTACGATGTCCGTCTTTGACAAGTGCCCGCTGGAGTCGAGAATGATCCCCCCCCCCCTCTCTCTCTCTCTCTCTCTTAGCCATCCCTCCTTCTTGAAGGCATAATTTACCATTTGCAGATGAAACAAAATCCAGCTTTAGTGCTTTAAAATAGTTCTATAATGTGAGTTAGGGGTAGAAAGAACCAATGTAAAAATTTGAATCAGTATGATTAATGTTAAGTATTGGTAAATATGCAAAATGTGAACAATAGTTATAGTAAGAATGTTTCTAGACTTAAGCGTCTACAGTTATGGTTTATTGAGAATGATAGTGATATCTCCTTATTTACATCTTAGTCTTTATTGCAAAATTTTTGCACGGTATGATGTTTTGTGATACAACTGACTTACACGTATATCTCGAACACTTTTAAAATCACTGCTCCCAAAGGCCTGGTAAACAGTATATATCTTTAACGCCTCTCTCTCCCTCTCTCTCTCCTTCTCTCCTTCCTTCACTCTTTCCCTCTCCTTCTGTCTTTTTCCTGATATTTTTTCTCTTTCTCTTCTTCTCCGCCTCTTCAAATCTATCAACATCATTTATCTATATCCTTATACACTCTTAAAACATCCGGGTCTGAACTGACCCGGAAAGGGTCCGTTGGGGTCACACCCCGTTCCGGGTCAGAAATGACAAAAAAATGGGGTCAGATATGACCCCATTCAGAGTCATGAATTGGGTCAGGGTGACCCCATTCCAGGTCTTCATGACCAAATTCCAAGTCATTTTTTACCCGGAACGGGGTGTGACCCCAACGGACCCGGTTCCGGGTCAGTTCTGGCCCGGATTTTTTTTTTAGAGTGATGTTTTTTCTTTATCTTTCTCTCCCTGCTACTTTTATCTACCTAATCTTTCTATAATCAAATCTTTCCTATCCCCATCGTGCTCCTTCCTCTCCCCATCTCTCTCCTCCAGCGAACCCTCTCTCGCTGTTTGTATATGTACATGGCATGTCTTTCACCACAGTCTCTATCTGTTCCTATATTTTTACAAATTTCTCTCACGCTTGCTTACATTATATTAGCTTATTAGGTAATTTTGACAACACAATAGCCAGGTCTCGACACAAACAAAATCTTTAAATCTCCGTGAATGTTGGTGGCCCGATAAACATAATTATATAGAATAATAGTGACCCCAAATAAAGGTGAACGTATAAACAATCCATTTTGAATCTTCAAGTTGCCCGACCGGGCCAACAAACGACAACAAATGGCGCAAAATTTAAAAAGATGACCCTTACAACATAGAAATAATTCACATGGGTCTTGGTTCCGACTGTTCGACAAAACAACTAACACCATCGCAGCATATCCAGCTGATAATTGGGAGACATAAACCTCCCTGGTAATATCGAGTGTGACCGGTGTCCGGCAGCCTATTCTCGGCCGACCGAAATCACTGTCTATTGGCGAGGAATCCGGCTATGAAAAGAGCGGTCTGTTTGTTGAAACTTTCATGTGACTTTTTAAACCGATTCCCTTGAATAGAGCCTGCGAGTCATTTTGCGATTTGTTTGCCAATCCTCCAGACCCAAAGAGAGCGAACAAACATGGCGTCGGTCTATAAATAGGCCCGGTAAAATAGGGTGTCCGTGGCGTATATGGATGGACAAGGGGGAGTTTTGAAGACGCTATCAATAGACGAGTTTATCTTGGCGATGGCAGTGTTTGGTTTGCGGAGCATAAGTCTCCTCAATGTGATGCCGGTAACCATAGCTGACGTTGGAATAAACAATGTGGATCTTCTGTTTTGCTTCTCCTCAGCATCATCCAGTATCCTCCACGTCTTTAATTCTTTATTGTCATCTCCCTATGCACTCCGAAGAGTCATAACCAAGATTTGTTAACCTACAATCGATTCAAGAATTCCTGCTTAGTATCATGCATTGCATGTTCCTTATTTCGACAAAAAGTCGACAAGGATCAGTATGCTAAACATGAAAACAAGACAGTGATTTAACACAATCCTGTATTAATTTTTGAGGATACAGCATAATGGAATAAAAAAAAAAAAAGAATTATCAGTCGCAATGTCTTCGTTCAAGTCCCCTGGCCGTATAGGGATGGTATAGTTTTGATTCAGAAAGGGATGGAGGTTTCCAACTTGTGTGTGTGTGTGTGTGTGTGTATGTGTGTGCGTGTGTGTGTGTGTGTGTGCGTGTGTGTGTGTGTGTGTGCGTGTGTTTGTGAGATGATTAAGAAGCCTCTTATGAAATACGAAAGAACATGCAATTCATAGAGGAATTCACAGCTTATTATAGATGAAATTGGTCTTGAAAATATGGCTGAGATATCCAAAACAGCAATCCTAATAAAATGCGACAGGCCACGACTCTTATTAGAATACCATTCTTAAAGTTTACCTTATTTTTTGGATATCTCAGTCATTTCGAGACCGATTTTCAGTAAACAAAATTTCAATTCCACTTAGAATTGTATGCTCGTTAACATTTCATATAGGGCGGCTTCTAAATATCTCGCAAAACGTTCAAAGCGCAATTCACCTCAACCAATTTAAGTCCCTGTAATATACTTTATCTTCATCGGGTAACAATCCTCCGAAAAGCCGGACTCGAAAGCCACCTGTCCCCTAGTTGCTTCCATCTATAGGCATTCGGTGTTTCCTTATAATCGATTACGTAAAGCAAAATCAATGCCAGTCGATATTATAGTCAATAAAATATGTTCCGAGTGAATATATAAGCAAGCCAGAATATATCTCTTTGTGGTTGTTTTAAAGGCGTATCTTCTCGTTGAGCAAGGGGGGGGGGGTTGGTGGGAAAGGAACCATCTACATTGACCAAACCAGCCACAAGCACTACCAACCCCCCCCCCCCCAGAGAGAGAGGGAGACACACACAAACACACACACACACACACACACACAACACACACTTACTTGCCTGACGGCCAGAACCCCTATGCCCCAAGCCCCATCAAAGTGCAAAGAGCATGAAATAATTGGATTGGCTAAAATAGTTGGATAGCAAAGAGATTTGGAGAAAAATCTCTTTGTTGGATAGTTACTATACGCAAACCTGCCGAGTGTTTTTAAGGGGCAAAGTCCACATTCAACATACGAGTGATACGGACAGTATTATTATACAGGGTGGTCCAAAAAGAACGGAACGCCTAAGATCTTTAATTTCAGCAACATCGTTGCAAATATGTCATCATGTTGCATACTATTAGAAAGGCCATTCTTTTTCCAAAAGAATAACACCAAATTCTTTAATTTTGGTTCATGCATCATGGTATTAGGACCCCTTTTGTCACCCCTTGCAATTTTCAAAATGTGATTATTTTGCACTCTCAGAGATACAGAAACCAGTGAGAATTCGGCTTACCGTAGAACCAGTAGCGTTCTCAATGTGCGGAATGTGGGGCGGACAGTGTCGTCTCATTCACAATGGTAACGGACAATAATAGCCATATTCCACACACTGTGAACGTTACTGCTTCTATGACAAGCCGAATTTTCGCTGATTTCGGTGTCTCTGAGAGTGCAAACTGATCACATTTTGAAAATTGCAAGGGTTGACAAAAAGGGTCCTAAAACCATGATGCATGCACCAAAATTACAGAATTTGGTGTTATTCTTTTGGAAAAAGAAAGGCCTTTCGAAAAGTATGCAAAATAATTACATATTTACAACAATATTGCTGAAATTAAAAATCTTAGGCGTTCCGTTCTTTTTGGGCCACCCTGTATTTTGGATCAAAAATTCATCCTCCGGTGATTGGTTGAAAGAGCTTCACGTGATTAAAGGTATTTTCAGCTATTTCAGAAAATTCAGTCCATAAAGTACTATTTGCAAAATGACGTCATTTCTATGACGACATTTTGCAAATAGTATACTATTTGCAAAATGTCACAAAGCAATTCTTAAATTGCGCGCAGCTTTGCATGGTCACTCTGTGAAATGAAACAATTATTTCTAGCAAAACAATAATTGTGACGCCACAAAGCAATTTTGACATTGCGCACTCTGTGAAATGTATCAATTTCTAACAAAACAATTGTGACGCCATAAAAACAATTCTGAAATTGCGCATTGTTTCCCGCACCTTCACACCGCGCTTCGCGCTTTTTAACAAACATCAAAAAGCAGGTCACATCGTGCGCATCAGCGACATGCTTCTTCATGTAGGATGACGCTAGGATCAATGGAGGATCCCTTCACAACATCGCATCCATCATACGACTTCTCACTTTGCATTTCCCCCATTTCCCCTTTTTTTATAAAATGTTTGATCCAAAATATAAAACAAAATACTTTGCCTAATTTCGAGTTTCTTGTTAAAACTGTAGGCATCTGTAGCATGATGTATAATTAGCATATGCACTATCTCATATGAGCGCAAGTACTCATTGCGCGTTGGTTGTAAACGGCCGTTCTACCTTAATAAATATCATGCAAGAAGCATGACGTTCTTGTTCCGAATCTCCGCCTCTGATAAGTCCGTCATTAATGTCCCTGCACCAATCAACTTATGACATGGTGGCAGCGGTGAACCATGGACTCATCTGGACAAATTTTGAGGACTTTTGTGCATTAACGGGACTAAAATTCGACATTTATGTGCGCCATGCAGGCCTAGGACTGAGTCTGATTCTGGGTTACCAGCGGATCGCCTGTGCTATAGATGGCCGCATACATACCACGTTGTGAGAAAGCGCAAACGTGCACATGGAATCGCAGACGGACTGTACTGCATGCTGTAGACGTAGACCTACACCGTACCGAAGCGGAGTGATATCGGCAATCAAACACTGTACGCGAACGCATAAGCACTACGTCATAAAGCACAGAGACTGACGGATCAGTACAGTAAACGTGTGATTGGTGCAAACCGACAATGATATACGCGGGCGTAAGTGCTACGTCGTAAGCTGAAGGACTGACGTAACAATGGTGATCGTGCCAAACAAGATCGAAGTGCCAGCGGCAGCTGAACTCAACGACACTTTGCAGAATTTTTGAGACCGACATTGCTGCTAAATTTCGGAACGTGTTTTGTGATCCAAAATTCGGAACAAGAACGTCATGCTTCTTGCATGATATTTATTAAGGTAGAACGGCCGTTTACAACCAACGCGCAATGAGTACTTGCGCTCATATGAGATAGTGCATATGCTAATTATACATCATGCTACAACCCCTCTCTTCACAAAAAGTCGAAGACTTTAAAATACTCGGTATCATATTTTCCTATAATGTGCACATTTACAATTACTATATAACTTCAGTTCTATATACATGTATAACCATCGGTTTCAATATCAACATGAGCGGTTGCGAATGTTAAGTTTATACATTTCTGTCTTGCAGTGAAACTTCTCTAACACATTTAGACTGGATTCATATGTAACAAAGCGGATAGTATATCAGCGATATATTTGACTCTTGTTCTACGGACAAATAAAACTGTTTCACAAACTGGATCAGCCAGAAACGTGAATTTGGAAGCGCTTGTCATCTCATTGTGCCGTATTTTCGAGTTTGGCAGCCCACCGCTTTATATGCTACAATACAGCGATGAGACTTTGAGGCCACTGCAGCACCGATTGGAGCGAACACGAGCGGCGACCCGGCCAGTGACGGGCGGACGAACACAGCGCATAGACGCACACCACCGGTAGAAGTAGCCGACGACGACAGCTTGCCGTGGATGAACGGGACCAGAACTGAGCGCACCAACGCCGGAAATCCGTGGACAGAGACCTCAACTGTCATACTGCATACGTGGAACCCTAAAATTAAAGTGAAAACTTTCACTGTGAGTGCATTTTCAGGACGCTTTGCGGTAATTAAACAGGTATTTGTTGTTCATGAAAATACACATGATAAACATCCAGCTACATGATGTAGAGACTGAGTTAATCGGAACTGACATTAAACAAAAGCTGGATTGATTGACATATTACGGACTTAGTTTATGGACGCTTTCCTGAAACGATAATTGATTTATGTGATGTCCACATAACCTGTGGAAAGTGTGTGTGATTGTGAATGTGTTGGTACGGAATATGCTCTACTTCATGTCAACCGTTATCTTTTGTAACAAACACTGAATTAACTCTGTACTGAATGTCCTGCGTGACATACTCAGGATAAGGTACTACAGGTATCCTTACTCCTTTGTGTAACAGGATAAGACGTTGTCTTACTCCTCTGTGTAACTAATTCCACACATTTCATTCACTCACGCATTATTATTTCATTGTTGCACACAAAGAAGTTTCATGATGGGGGACATGACAGGAATCACACCTCCATGCATGAATTGGTCATCCAGTGATCCACCTTCAGCTTTTCGTAGTTTCCAGCACTACAGCGAGTTGATCTTTGAGGGACCCTTAGCAAAGAAAACCGATCAAGAAAAGATCACGTATGCTCTGCTTTGGCTGGGACAGGAAGGAATACGCATCTACAAAGCCTGGAATATAGACTTTACGACAGTGAAAGAACTGTTTGAAGCATTCGCAAAGCACTTTCAGCCGAAAACAAATTTTCGCCTGGAGAGATTCAGACTTCAGAAATTCCAGCAGGAGCCTGGAGAGACAGTAGATGACTTTATGAGCAGATGCCGCACACAAGTGCAGAAATGCAAATTCTCTGAACAGTCTGAAGTAAATGATCGTTTGATCGAGCAACTGATTCTTGGTACTCGCTACAAGAAGGTGCAAGAAATACTCCTCAGCAAGGATGAGAAACTTACTCTCGACACAGCACTTGACATAGCAAGAACGCAAGAGGCCACTGAGGCAGATATGCGGTCTCTCCGTAACCAAGCGGTGAACATTGATGCTGTCACACAAGGAAGACAACAGAGCCGCTGTGGAAACTGTAACTTGAGTCACCCTCCTAAGAAGTGCCCGGCCTATGGCACCACGTGCAAGGAATGTGGTCGCCCAAATCATTGGGCAGCTGCCTGTCGCAGTAAGAAACCCCGACAACCCTGGAGAGGCCGAAATCCTCAATCCCAAAGAGGAAAGCCAATGTTTCGTGATCAGCACAGAGAGAAAACAAAGTTCAGTGATCAACGCAGAGGCAAACCAAAGTTCGGTGATCAGCACGGACGAAGCCCTAGAAACAAGAGGCTACACGAGATGACTCAAGGGGCATCAAATCCAGATAATCTTGATGAAGACTTTGACAGACTTAGTTTTGAGTGCATCTCAATCGATGAAGTGTCAGCTACTCAAGCATTTGCAAAATTGAACATTTGGCTAAAACCAAATAAGCCAGCAACTTTGAAGGCCAAGGTTGATACAGGAGCTGAAGGAAACATCCTGCCACTGAGGCTCTACCGGCAGATGTACCCAGACCAGGTTGACGTCTCGGGACTCCCAAAGAAAGGGGTTCTACGACCAAACACGACTGTCATCACAGCCTACAACCAAACGGTCATCCCAAACCTTGGAACACACACTCTCCACTGTGAGCATGAACAAGCTGAGATTGACGCTGAGTTCTATGTAGTTGACAATAACGGCCCTGCAATTCTCGGTCTACCAACACTGGTTGGACTTGGACTTATCACTCTGAACTGTGTAGTCGAGAAAAAGAACACACCTTGTACCATCAAAGATGAAAGACATCTCAAGGACTTGTACCCTGGTCGTTTTGAAGGCATCGGAAATTTTGAAGGAGAGTACCATATCGTGATCGACAGAGAGGTACCACCCGTGGTCCATCCTCCCAGGAGATGTCCCATCAGTATCAAGGAGGACATCAAACATGAAATAGACCAGATGGTGGAAATGGGTGTTATTACACCCATAGAAGAACCTACGGATTGGGTATCCAGCTTGGTCTACACACAAAAGCCCAATGGGAGATGGAGAATTTGCTTAGATCCGAGAGACCTCAATAAGGCTATCAAACGCAGTCACGTGCCTATTCTAACATTGGACGAGGTTAGACATCAGTTCATCGGGGCCACAACGTTCTCCACATTAGACGCAAAGCACGGATACTGGTCCGTAAAACTCGACGATGAATCAAGCAAGCTAACTACCTTCAACAGCCCCTTTGGAAGGTATTGCTTCAAGAGATTGCCATTCGGTCTATGCACATCCCAGGATGTCTTCCAGGCCAAGATGACACAGATCCTTGAAGGATGCCCTGGTGTAATCGCGCTAGCAGACGACATCGCGGTCATAGGCAGAACTGAGGAAGAACACGATGCAAATTTGCACAACCTGATGACAGTTGCTACACAGCATGGACTCGTGTTCAACTGGGAGAAGTGCCAGATCAAACGTGACCGCATACGCTTCTACGGACTTGTCTTTGACAAGGATGGGGCCCATCCGGATCCTGAGAGGGTAGATGCCATGAGAGCTATTGAACCGCCTAGAAGCAAGAAAGAACTACAAGAGTTCTTGGGCATCGCCACATACATGTCGCCCTTCATCCCCAATCTGTCAGCCCTGACAGAACCCCTACGGAACCTGTTGAAGAAAGACGCAACGTTCAAATGGTCGCCTTCACACCAAAAGGCATTCCAAAAGACGAAGGACGCCATCTGCAAAGATGTTACCCTTGCGTACTTTGATCCCAGGAAGGAGGTCGTGCTGGAGGTAGATGCCTCAACACAAGGCATAGGAGCTGCTCTGACGCAAGAGGGCCAGCCAATAGCATTCGCTTCCAAATCGCTCACAGATGCCGAAAGACGATACGCCAACATAGAGCGTGAGATGTTGGCAGTGGTGTATGCCTGCGAGAAGTTCCATCCATATGTATATGGAAGAGAATTCACTGTTCTCTCAGACCACAAGCCCCTTGAAATGATCACTCTGAAAAATCTGGGTTCAGCCCCTCCCAGATTGCAGAGATTCCTACTGCGAATACAAGGGTACAACATGCAAGTCAAATACCAACCAGGGAAACAGATGCTCCTTTCGGATGCAATGTCAAGGCTCAACCCACTACCTGAGGAGTCAAGTGAACCGCGCATGCAGATCAACTTCGTGATGTTCTCGGACCGAAAACTCCAAGAAATACGAACATCGACCTCCCAAGATGTGGAGCTATGTGCACTGCGTGATGTGATACTGGAAGGTTGGCCGGAGGAGAGGAGAGATGTACACCAATCCCTGCGGAAATACTGGCCGTTCAGAGACGAGTTGTCCATTGAAAATGGCATCTTACTGAAAGGGCCGCGGATCATCATACCACAGAGACTGAGAGAGGAATACCTACACAAGGTGCACGAAGCACACCAAGGTGTAACCAAATGCCAACTACGAGCCAAGTCATGCATATTCTGGCACGGCATCAATAAAGACATTGAAGAACTGGTGAGCAAGTGCTCCATCTGCCAGAAACACGGAGATGCTCAAACCTCTGAAACACTCAGACCTCATGAACTATCTACCAGACCCTGGCAGACCATCGCAGCCGATCTGTTCACATTCGGAGGTGTAGAATACCTATTAGTGGCAGACACCTACTCCAAGTTCCCCATAGTGAGGAAAATGCCAGGACACCCAACAAGTGCAGCAGTCATCACCTCACTCAAAGAGATTTTCTCAGAGCATGGGACTCCAGAAAAGCTGATCAGTGATAATGGTCCACAATTCAGCAGTGCAGTGTTTGAGCAGTTCAGGAAGGAATGGAATTTCAACCATACAACATCAAGCCCACGATACCCCCAGTCTAATGGCTTCATCGAACGCCAGGTCAAAACTGTCAAAGCCACTATGGAGAAGGCGAGGGATGCAAACGCAGATCCAAACAAAGCTCTCCAATGCCTAAGAGCTACACCCCTAGACGCGCACTTACCATCACCATCAGAACTGCTCCTTGGTCGAAAAATCAGAACCAACCTGCCAAGCAAAATCTCAAACCAACTGCCCCAGAAGGATGAAATCTACCAACGTCTCCAGACTAGACAAGACGAGCAGAAGGGATACTTTGACAAATTGCACCCTAACACCCTACCTCCTCTACAAGAAGGACAGCAAATCCGAGTCCAGAACCAAGAGACTGGCAAGTGGGAGCGAGGAAGAATCACCAAAAAGAGACCTGAACCAAGATCATATGAACTAGAGACAGAATCAGGTCAAACCCTACGTCGAAATCGTAGACACATCCGAGGGACTGGAGAGAGAGATTTCAGAACCCATGAGTATGGTCACACATACCATGACAGAGACAATCACACCACTTCCACAGCTCAGTCAGAAGAACAAACACCCAAGCAGTCAAACGCACAACCAACACACAAACAGCCATATACCACCAGATTTGGCAGAAAAGTCCACACACCAAAAAGATATGGTGACTACAGAATGTAAAGTATCAGTTGAAATAACTGTATGGTGTTAATTCATTTAACATCTATAATAGATGGTTATGTTTGTTATGAAGTGTTTGTTCATGACTTAATGTACATATGTTATTCATTTTTAGGTCGGTAACCGGAGGTAGTATGCACAGAAAACAAAACAACTCGACACAATGGAAATTGAGGAATCATTTCATTTATTATCAGATATGTCAGATCTCAGGCAAACTTTGAATAAATATTATTGCATGGATATGTTATGAAATAATAAGTTGGTTCATTTGGATTAATAGAAGCGAAATTGGTTACATATGAATCCAGTCTAAATGTGTTAGAGAAGTTTCACTGCAAGACAGAAATGTATAAACTTAACATTCGCAACCGCTCATGTTGATATTGAAACCGATGGTTATACATGTATATAGAACTGAAGTTATATAGTAATTGTAAATGTGCACATTATAGGAAAATATGATACCGAGTATTTTAAAGTCTTCGACTTTTTGTGAAGAGAGGGGTTGTAGCATGATGTATAATTAGCATATGCACTATCTCATATGAGCGCAAGTACTCATTGCGCGTTGGTTGTAAACGGCCGTTCTACCTTAATAAATATCATGCAAGAAGCATGACGTTCTTGTTCCGAATCTCCGCCTCTGATAAGTCCGTCATTAATGTCCCTGCACCAATCAACTTATGACAGCATCGGCGCCTCAAAAAGATATATTCACTTCGGGGCTGCGCCCCTCAGTGAATAGTTCTTTTGGAGTCACCTCTGCCCATAGTTTTAACAAGAAACTCTCAAGGCAAAGTATATTTGTATACTAGAATAGGGATTAACGGAAATAACCATAAACACATTACCACAATACCACTCTCTCTCTCTCACACTCACACACACAGATAGGAATTAAGAGATCTGCCTATTTTGTGTATCGTCAAACATATTTACACAGACGAAAAACATAAAAAACAAATAATATTCAACACTGACCTCTCAGTGATATTTGATGTACATGTATACGTCGGTAGGGGTCCAACCCACCGGCCGGGTCCATAACGACCGACCGCGCATTATAATGGCATTGCGCGTACAGAAAGAAAATGTACGCATGGGACTACGCGCAACGGTGTTCGATTCTTCACTGGGCTACGCTACCGAGTAAAATGTGGCGAAAACAACTAAGTATTCCCTCTAAATTACCGAAATTTAGCAAAATCGAATAAGGTTTATCGTGTAACTACATATAACTAGGCCTACCTTTGCTGACTCGTTGTTAGATGTAGACTATCCTTCCGTAATAAATTTGACGATTTTGACCGCAAAATTGTCACCGCCGCTTGTACGATCGTGCACACACGTTACATACACATACACATGACATACTAGTAAACATTTTGTCGCCCGCTACGACCGTACGAGTTGATGCAGAAACGAGAAATGAATGTGAAAAAACAAACCGACTCATCTAATTTATTTCAATTACGATGAAAAGTTTCCTAATGAAAATCAAGTCAAATTCATCAAACAGTCCTTCAAAAGTAATATCGAAGGATTCAAAATATATTCAAATATTATTGGGGAAAAAAATTACGACTAGAAAAAAACAGCAGCTTGTCGAAAAAACGTGTTTAAGTACGCTTTATACGTATTGTCAATAGAGGGCGGGGTGGTCGGTCGATATGAGCCCGGCAACTGAGTGCGGAAAAAATGACACCCCACCACGCGTTCGAAGCCGCCATCTAGAGCGCGTACCTCAGATCGCATTTTCAGTGCGCGCTTGTGAATTCGGAGTATTTTCTCCACACGTGAGTAAAATTTCAGGCAAATTGTGAGATTTTTCACGTTTCTATTGATAGAAAAACGTTAGGTGTCCGATATTATGAACACTCAACCATACTAGTAGGCCGTTAAAGGGGAAAACGCTGTACCTGTATACAAAGGCCGACAGACCTGTTGTTGCGCGAGTAAAGGAATAATGGCGACGCGACTGTACTTCGAAGGACAGGCAGCCGCTTCCAGGTACGCGGCTACGAGGCCTACAATGTCTGCAGAGATCTTGCGGATTATTACGGGCAGTCTGGAGAAAAGGGTAAAATGTATATACTGAGTACCTGTATCTGATAACCTTGTTTTACATTACGCTTCCTATTTGATGTTGTATGTTATCAGGCAGGTAACTATACACAGCCCAGTCGCTGTAGGACCTACATGGTACGTCGCGACAGCGTACATGTATGTTCATGTACAATGATAATACCAGGGCTGCCAACTCTCATGCACTCAATGAGAGTGAGACTCACTCATTTTGGTCCTTTCTCACTCTAAAACTTTATTTCATTTGCATGCATTTCTATTGATCTCACTCATTTTGACTCCTAAATTACAGCATTGGCCTATGGGAGTCTCACTCTCAACTAGTTTCCAATGTTTGCAGCCCTGTAATACAGGAATACAGTTCGCCTTTCCGAAGGTTCGTTGATCTGAAAATGGGATAAGGTTCACCATATTCAGAAGGGTCGTTATCCAAAAACGAAATATAAGGTTCGTAATTCCGAAAATGAAATAAACTTCTTTTACAGACAAAAATACGGTGTTAACCTTAAAATGGTACAGGTATTATATTACTTTTTTATGTTTCCTTGATCTTTATTGATATCATTTTCAAATCATACATAGGCCTAAATAAAACAGTCCGTTCTGGATTCGAAGTACAGTTGAAGACAAAATCAACATATTGCAATATTTACTGCCATAATTTCTCACTTTAACATCAACAATCAGTGCTAAATCCATCAGAATCTCACCAACTTAGCAATGATGATAAATCAATTTGAGTCCAACCACCAAACTAAACAATTCTAGCAAAACAATGCATTTGCTAATATGCATTATATTCCACTTTAGTGCATTGATTTGAATAATTATGTTGACAGATAAAACAACATTTCACTGGAATGTGTAAAACATAACTCATATTCCACCTTTTCAGTATAATAGGCGCCAAAAATGCATTATGCAGCTCAAGAATGAAATCTTTTATAGAAGCCCTATCAACCCCCACCGAAATAAATCATAATCCTGAATAATCAATCAAATCCCACCCCCCAAAAAAAAAGAAAACCCACACCAACACATACCCATACGCACAAACAAAAGCACATACACACACACACATACACTCCACTCGCCCAGTACTGCCTCAAGTCCTGATGAAACATCTTAATACCAGTTACCAATTTACCGTGTATAATGATAAAAAGCTACACATGCATCATAATACTATAATCATAACACTAACAATAATTTCTTTTTCTTCATCCCAATGTCCTCTTATCTTCTTATAAACTTCCCCAAAGGTATAGGAATAACACCTTAATTGCCCCCTGAACGTAGAATGAAAACACTCACACACACACACACACACACACACACACACACAAACATGTATAAACTCACGCAACTAAGTCCTCCTCCTCTTCTGTATGCCCCCTTCTACATCATCATCACACTGCAAAAAGTCCGGTGTTAAATATGATACACCGAGGTGGTCTTACATTTCATGTGCTCATTTATGGTGTTAGATTAACACCTCTGGCTGTCATGTTAAAATTTGAAATTGTTTTCTGAATAATTTCTTAGTTACTGTTCTTCTTGTTGATTTTGAACTTCAACAAGACGATCAAGACTTTTCCGATAAAGTACTTGATTTTTTTTTTTAAGAGTGTAAACACATTTACACCACAGTAACACCAGTTGGTGTGGTCTCCTATTGAAGCTGGGCGGATGTTATACCATTGACATTAACACCAGCGATATCAAATCAACACCATGTAGTGTCATTGTTGAATTTACACCAGCGCAGTGTCAAAAATATCACCAGCTACCACGAAGTGCCAGGTGAACATTTTTCAAAAGATGGGGATTCGGACACCCGTGGTGTTAAATCTAACACCGATGTTTTTGCAGTGTATGTTCGCCTGAGCCAACATGACCACATTGCCGCATTGCTCTTCAACAACGTTTACCAGAAAGAACAGCTAGTTTGCATTTTCACTCTATACTATAGTAAGCCTATAGATAACAGTACACGTATACAGAATACCAATAAAATATCAGTGTATCTATCATATCCGTTTTAACGTGGATTCGCCGTATCTTCTATTTTACATAAATATAATTTTAGATCAAGAAGCCGTGGAAGCTCGCTACTGATGTTGGATGTGGGTCGGGTCAATACACTCAGCCGCTGGCGCCTTATTTCAGAAGGGTTCTGGGTTTCGATGCCAGCGAAACTCAAATCCAGAAGGCCAATGCTCTGAAGACGGCAGATAATGTCGCGTATAGGTTAGTTGTTGTTGTTGTTTAATCTTATATTCGGCTGTATTCGGCAGATGACGGTGGTATCGTTTCCATGGGGTTGCAGTTAAAATCGTCTGTATAAATGACGGGTGATGTTCATTTTTCCGAAGGGTCCTTAATCCGACAATGGAATAGGTTTTGTTATTCTGAAGGTTCGTTATTCCAAAATACACAAATTCTGTAGTTCGTATGGGTGCTCGTTAAAGCGAACATTAATTTTGTCGCTTTTTCCCAATGTTCATTATTCCAAAGGTTTATATTTGTTGATTCTCAAAATGAAATAAGGTTCGTTAATTCGAAGGTTCGTTAACATAAAGGGATGGTAATATAGTTTTGGTTTTGGTTAAGATGGGGATTCGGATTCTAACTCTTTGTTAGATAATTACAAACCACTTATATGAAATATTAAAGACCATAAGATTCTTTGAGGAATGAGAAGTTAAGTTTATTTGATGAAAATCAATTTTGAAATGGCGGAGATATCCAAAAAACAAAGAGGTCCCAATAAAAGGTGGAACCCACCTTTGATTGGGACCTCTTTGTTTTGATTTTGTTTTTGATATCTCAACCATTTCAAAACCGATTTTCATCAAATAAACTTTTGATTCCTCTTAGAATCGTATGCTCTTTAATATCTCATATAAGAGGTTTCTGATTATCTCGCAAAAATGTAAAACCTGAATCCCCGTCTCAACAAAAACTGTACTATCCCTTTAACCGGAAAATGAAATAGGGTTCCGAAGGTTTTTCAATCCGAAAATGGAAAAAAAATAGTTGCGTTATTCGGTATCATGTTCGAAGGTGAGATTAAAGTAATGAAACTTCGGAATGACAAACGTGTCTTGCAGTTTCGGATTAATGAACCTTGTACTAGTATAGGCCTACCTTATCTTATTTTCTGATAAACGAACCTTTGGAATGACGAACCGTATTTTATTCTCGGAATAACAAACCTTCCGAATAAGGAAGCTTAAATAGTTTTTTTTTTTTTTTCATTATTTACAAACCTTTCGAATAATGGAGCTTCGGAGTAACGAACTGTAACCGTAAATGAGGGCACTCTAAAAAAAAAAAAAAAATAAATAAAAAAAAAATCAGCCGGCAACAACAAAATCCATAGAACACTCGACAGTCTAGACAAGATATCAGTATTACATCACTACAAAACGATTGATACATCATAGGTTAAACATAATACGATAATACAATCTTACATTAAACTTCTCCATGTTCAAGATCAATATTACATTTTCTCATCCCGTAACTAGTCTATACAGGGATTTTAGGGGGGGGGGAATACAGCTGAATACGAAGGAGCTTTTACAGTGATATTTTGGAATTCTAATCTGCAATATTGTTGCGTGATTTTTTTTTTACCATTTCCTAATCATAATATTTGAAAATCTTATATCCCAGTCAAAGAAAAAGGGAGGGTTTGATTTTGTACAAAGAGAGTTCCACAAAATTCATTTTTCTGAACAAAATGTACATGCACATTCCTTCAATACGTTACTGACATAAGGGTAATACATAATTCCCCCTGCTTTCTGAAAGGTCAGTCATAACCATTAGCCTATGCTTTTTGATCATGTAAACAAAGATGAAAATGATATTATGTTGAATTCTCTTTGCATTTTCTTTATCTTCCATGCCTGAAATTACGAAATGGTGTAGTGTTCTCATCAAGCAGTGGCGACATCCAAAGTGATTTATATCCTTTTTAGTATCATTATCTACGGAGGCACGAAAACTAGGGATGGTATAGTGTCGGTTGAGATGAGAATTCAGCTTTAAGCTTTTTGCGAAATACTCAGAAACCACTTCATGAACCACGCTTCAAATTTTGTTTGATGAAAATCGGGTTTGAAATGGCCGAGTCCAATTTTCCTCAAACTTCATTGTTGTGTTCCACTAATATTGCTGCATTCACTCAATCCACATTGTGGTGAACTATCGTTCTCCTTTGAAGCGTCTCCCCAGCCGAGTCCCTTCCCGTGGACAGTGGATCTGTGGATCTGGTCCTGTCGGCCACCGCAGCCCACTGGTTCGATTATCCAAAATTTTGCGCCGAAGTTCACCGGGTCCTGCGGCCCGGTGGTTGCCTCGCCGTGCTCGGATGCGTACAGGAGCGCTTTCCCCATCAGTGTGCCACTATCTCGGCGAAACTCATGGAAATCAACGACAGCTTTGTAAGTGCATGGATCATATTTATTATCCAGTGTACTCACGGCGACACTATTATAGGCCTAATAACTTTTAACACTTTTGTCGCGGGCAAGCTAAGAAGATAAGAACAGCGCGGCGTCGATGGATGTTCCCAGGGCGGGACATCTATGGATGTTCCAATAGGACGCACTCTTCGACAGTTCATATCGTACATTATTATGAGGATGTCCTAGCTCGAATAAGCCAGTTCGGGGTTCCACTTTGAGCATGAGCAGAAAAAAGGTCATCTTGTTCCAACAGAACATGTTGATTATTAAAGTCACTGAGAAAAGCATCTGCGATGTAATGATTATTCAAGTGATCCTTATAAGAGGTGCTTGCCAGCACATCTACCTCAACAGCAAGAGCGCTATTTCACAATATCAACAGAAAAAGATTGTTAATACATTCAATGCAAGATAATGAAATGGATGCTTTCCAAAGTGCTAATTATTGTGGATCATTCTGGTCACCTGTTCTTCGCAACTTCATCCCTTGTTTGAACACGACTGATGAATTCCATAAATTGTTACGTCGGGTAAGCCTACGCCTTCTGTCGCCATGAAAACTAGTGGAGTGCCTAACCAACTGAGAAAGTAGAAAGGTCATTTGTGTACCCATGTGCCCATGAGCTAACCCCGACCTGGCTTATTGTGATAACGGTACTAATTCTCAGTTTTCAGCTGCGCCTCAGTGATGATGATTACGATGGTAGTGATAGTAATGATGCAGGAATGATGTGATGATAGTGGTGATTGTAGATAAAAGGATATTTGATGATGATGAGGATAATGATGATGATGATGATGATGATGATGATGATGATGGTGCTGATGGTGACACTGCACTGTTCTCGCACCGACCCAGCTCAACGACAAGGACCAGCTGGGCCCCTACTGGCCGATGACTCGCGCTGAGATGAAGACTTTCTACGACAACATGGATATCGATTACACGGACCAAGTACGGTGAGGGTGAAGCATAGAGCAGTTTGGAGCTATGTAAATAACTTTAAAAAACTCATAAAAACAACGACAACAAACACATAATAAATGGAAATTTACCCCCAAGTACAAACGATATTTCACTTTGTAGAACCAAGTTAGTATCTCCTTGGTAGAACGCACGTGGGATTTAAGGAAAACAGATGATCTGTGCAAAAGTTATGATTTTCTTTTTAAATCTGTGAGCCGTCTTCTCCTGAGAAAGAAGCTACATAATACTGTATCATGGCGTCACAGAAGTAAAAAGACTAATGTAGTCATCTTGAGCTTTAAAGATGGTGAAGATGAGGACTGAGCTTTTAACTTTTTGCGAGATATAAAAAAAAAATGAAACGTTACAAAGCACACAATTCAAAGAGGAATTCAAAGTTCATTTGACGAAAATCGGTTTTGAAATGGCTGAGATATCCCAAATCAAAGTAAAACAAAGCGATCCTGATAAAATGTGGGTCACACCTTTTTTATTATAGTATCGCTTTGTTTTAGATATCTCGGCCATTTTAAGACCAATTTTCATCAAATAAACGTTGCAACATCCATGACATCCCTATCAACAACTTCGGAACATGATGCTGAGTGTCATCTAATGCTACTGTATGTAAGCATTTCCATCCTTGCCTCTCTTTTCCCTTGAAGACCTGCTGGTATATCGATAAGACGAACGATGAATGTGGATGATTTCATCGAATATACGAAGACTGTTTCCGCATCATATCAGCATCTGCAGCGCTTTCCCGACAGCGACCTCTATGAAAAACATCGACGGAGGTAAGTTACATCAAGGAGCATCAAAAAATTGTGTTGGATATGTATGTAAAGAATAGTTACGTATACACATACGCACATCCGATAGACATCTTGTATTTTAGTTCTTCTTTCTATCTATATACGAATATTTCCAAGGCGGATAAAATGGACATCATTCTTTAAGGCAGCGTTTGAAACAGTATGCAAGCTGATAAAAATGCGTTCATTTCCGATGATATAAACCGGCGCAATCATCAGTCTCATTGATTGTGACTTTTTGTCTTTCCAGCTAGAAATTTCTAGAAATTCACAAGCTTGATAGGATGTCAACCTCAATGGCAAGGTCTAAAAATGGTATGATGAAAATATGATATGATGAAAATAGTCTAGAGTGCATGGGAGTTTCATTTGAAAGACATTTAGGGTCCTGTATGAATTCAAAAGGCCCGAATTCACGAAGGTGGTGGTACAAATAAAACCATGGTTTAAACCATGGACAAAATCCATGGAGCGCCAAGTATCGCACGGAATATTTCGTTACGAAATTGGTCATTTCGTCGACAAAATGACCATTTCGTTAACAAAATTATTATTTTGTGGACGAAATGTTCATTTAGTTACAAAATGTCATTTCGTTACAAAATGATAATTTCATCAACGAAATGACTGATTTCGTAACGAAATATATTCCATGCGACACTTGGCGCTCCATGGTTTTTGTCCATGGTTTAAACCATGATTTCATTTGTACCCCCTTCATGAATTCGGGCCAAAGAGTTTTGCTCCAATCTTCATGATTTTAGCCTGATAGTGTTGACTACTAGTATCTTGTACTGTATAACAGAAACGCTATGCGGAAACATGAGATCAAACAACATATGGTTTAAAAAAATAACAGACAAGACTCTTGAGACTAGGACAAATCAGGACAAAGAAGAAACGGGGGGGGGGGGGAGGGATGGGACCAATGAACAAGAAAACTGGTGTTTCATCGTTCAGTTTAAGTGGACCGATATCAAAAATGAAAATAATTCTGCACTTTACGTTTCTTCATGTTTGATTTCAGGCTCATGGACCTTCTCTCCTCATCGGCGGGCGAGAAGTCGCCAGACGTCAACCTCACCGTGGAATGGGTCGTCCAAATGATGCTTGCTCATAAACCTGGAAACTCAGACAGCTAATTCATATCGTCATGATGTCACCCTTTTATCTCTGTCACAAATACCCTTCGCGAAATAATAATGATACCGAAAAAAAAAAACCCGGACAAACAACGTCCGTCTGGGGCCTGGGAAGACGACACGCAAATATAATACCTGTCATGAGAAGTCATGAATTCAAAGCAAGTGAATTCCCATCGATGTAGCGCTACGTTTTGCTTGTTTGAAAATAAAAGAAACAAAGAAATAATATCGGAAGGAGACATTATATTATAAGGCGATTATCAAGAAGGAAAACTAGATGTTCAAATTCAAGTCTTCCGCCGAGATATTTTTAGAGCAACTGCTACTGACAATAATGACTGATCGACGAATTGCTCTACATTGACGTATATGGCAACAATGTCGGGCAATTTGTCAATCAGTTGCAATGAAAACTAAGTGGTTAAAAAAAAATATGTTCGAGGTACCCGACGCTTTGACGGAATAATACTAATGGCGAGCTTTAGATCTTCTTGTTAATGTTTCCGATTATACGATGCGTCTCTCACGTACGTGTTCAACAGTTGAAACATCTGTCTTGGACACTGTGCAGAACAACACTTTTCCGTATTGGCCGCGTCGTAGGATTATAGTCGCAGACCTATTACAAACTCATTGATATTTTCGCACAACGCATTTTAGATAATGGATTGCTATAATCTATCTCTTTGTAAAATACATATACTGAAAGAGACGTGCTTACATAATGCATATATAATTATGTCTTTCAATTAGTTTGACGAGAGCCCTTATACTTACTCGAATAACTCAGACGCAAGAGACTTTGGGAATTGTTTCATACATTTCAAGGGTCTATTTCATTTCATCTCGTTTGATTCTTTTTATGTCATAAGCATAATCACATGGATGTAAACATTTTATATATATGATTTTTAGATGTATAATTATATGATATATTCTCGAACACAATTCTCCATAGACAAATTTGACTTAAACGCAAGCAATCGTAATGATAATTGTCTGTATCCCGTGCCCTCGTATGCATCATCCATAAAATGCATATCATACACATATCAGACATTATGTATACATTATAAATGTATGATTATACTTTTTCTTGAGTGAATATTTCTTCGAAAATCTTGATTTCGAATATTCACTAATTTTTCAAGATAAGCTCAAAAAAATGCTCAGGAATTATGAATTTTATTGTACTGTGCTTCGTATTATTCTTTGTACCGTTTGTGCTATTACATGATGTTGCAGATTTTTATTTTATCTTAGTTTTGATTAAATGAGGATTCAAGATCAGATATTAGAATAAAAGGGACAAAAACATAATTTGGCAACAGTCATGCCAGATATTTTTCGACAATAGGCTAAGGAATAAACTTGTGAGTTGCTTGTAAAAATGATAACTAAAAATATAAGTATGATTACAGTTAAAGCTTAATACTAAATAGGTCCTCTACCCCTGAATGGGCAATAATTCTGTTGGTGTTTTTTTTTTTCGATCATAATATAACTTTTCTTGGAGGAATTTCTAGATTTCCTGTTTCTTGAACCATATATCTTCAAACACAAACACAACATCTGTCAGTTTAAGTGATAATTATGTCCTGATATATGGAGTGCCGCAACGTGTAGTGTTGTCTTGTCATCTTTATTTTCTTGGTACACACGGCTTAATGATTGTTATGTTATCTAAATTCATATTTTCTTGTACTTGCAAACAAGTAATGTTTATGATATACTTTATATCAGCATCATACACATTGTATATCAATTTCAAATGATTTAATAGAACACATTTAGATTAATTCTAGATATTTGCATATTGTTGGGTTTTCTTTTTCCGAGTGATCTACGTTTTACAAGCTTTGCCTCTCACTATATAAACATCGCTTTGTTATTGATTTTCATTGCAAAGTGTGCAATGTTTTCTTAATACATGTATACTAATATGATTATCCGTATATATATTTTGTATTATATCTCATGATTTGTATGTTGTGTTTTTTTTTCTTCAAATTGCTCAATAACATGAATTAACAAATACATACTTTGCATTATGTATTACCAAAGATCCTATGGCGTATAGGATCTTTGGTATTACTTTTTGTTGCCTGAAATGAATTGTGTAGAACACTACTAACATCAGAATGGGTAATTGTCGTCTCGGCGGGATAGATCGCGCCATCTATAGTCTTAAACCTGACAGTGAGTAGTATGTTGCTCATTTTACGTCGTCGTCGGCGGCGGCGGGATCCATTCGTCCCGAGAGACGATGGCGTAGCACTAGTCAAAGAAGTTTGTATCGCCTTGAGTGGCTGTATAGTCCCTCTCATGAATGATAATCTCTGGAACACATGCAGTAGATGAAATCTGTTGGCGCTGAGGTTGAGGCTCAGTAGGGCCTACAGGTGCTGGTTAAAGGGATGTACACTTTTGATTGAGATGGGGCCTCAGGTTTCCAACTGTTTTGTGAGATAATGAGAAACCTCTTATGAAATGTGAGAGAGAATTGATTTTACGAGGGATTCAGAGTTAATTTGATAAAAATTGGTTTGAAATGACTGAGATACTTAAAAACACAGGGATCCTAGTAAAAGGTGGGACCCACCTTTTATTAGGAATTGCTTTGTTTTACCTTGTGTTTGGATATTTCAACCATTTCAAAACCAATCTCATCAAAAAAATATTGAATTCCTCTTTAGAATTGTATGCTCTATAATACTATGAGTGGTATCCCAGTATCTCACAAAAAGTTAAAAGCTCAATCCTCATCTCAACCAATACTATACCATCCCTTTAAATTCATGTAGGTGAACATGCGCAAACACACAATTTACTCTTCAATAAATGAAGAATATCGTTTTGTGCTCCCCCTTGATATTATTCATGAACTTGATATATAACTCTTTCATTCTCAGCGATCATTTTTTCCCATGAACATGAGGCTACATCCTGTCAATAAAATATGTATCTTGTTGGAATCATAGCTAATTAAAATGTACCTATTTCACAATAATCTCAAAATAAAAGACATAGAAAATAAATGAAATTGCTTCAAAGCAAGGGTTGTTATGGAAAAGAAAAGATTAATTGAAATTGAATTGTATATCTGTTGCCAAGCCGTGATCGCTTATTACACATCTTATTTAACAAGCAACATTTCCCATTCAAAGGATGTGCTTTTTCTTTGATGACCAAAACATAATAATCTCTTAACAGTGGCAGAAATAGAAGATTATAGGATGGTGAGATTGAGTGACTCAAGGTATACAGTGGACTCCTGTTATAACGAAGTCCTTGGGACCAGCAGCTTTCTTTCGTTATATCAAAATTTTATTATGACCGAACAAATATACAATAAAAGACATAGAGCAGATAAAGTTGCGGCCTGAATTTTAACTTCGTTGTAACCAGAATTTTGTTATGACCGTGTTTGTTATAATGGGAGTGCACTGTAGTACTTTATAGCGTACTGGGAATCACTGCCGGATGATGTATGGGTACCGAGAGCCAGTTACACCGAACAATGAAATGTTCTAAAACAGATTTACGATGTTGAAAATTGATGCAGAAAATATCATATTGGGATAAATTACCAAATTGCCACTATCATCATCAGTATCACCATCATCACCATCATTATCATCACCATCACCATCACCATCACCATCATCATCATCACCATCATTATCATCACCATCACCATCATCATCACCATCACCATCATCATCATCACCATCATTATCATCACCATCACCATCATCATCATCACCATCACCATCATCATCATCATCATCACCATCATTATCATCACCATCATCATCATCACCATCATTATCATCATCATCACCATCATCATCATCACCATCATTATCATCACCATCACCATCATCATTACCATCATTATCATCACCATCACCATCATCATCATCATCACCATCATTATCATCACCATCACCATCATCATCACCATCATTATCATCATCATCACCATCATCATCATCACCATCATTATCATCACTATCATCACTTTCATCTTCATTATCGTGCAGATCATCACCATCACTATCACCACCACCATCACCATCACCATTATTGCCATTAAAATCATCAATATAATTGTCATTGTCGTCGTTGTCGTCGTCGTCATCATCATCATCATCATCATCATCATCACAATTGACCACCCTTCCACCCATACCATATGTGACATGTGCCATTACCAAGAAACACAACAAAACAAATAATTATACACAGACAAAAGCATCCTCATGTGCATCAAAATCACGGATGATTTTTTTTTATTATTATTATTATTAATTACTTGTCATTTTCTACAACAATATCAATGTTAATGTGGTAACCTGAACAGTTCACCACTTGGCAGTTAAATGATAAGGCCATAGACTTAGGATTACAATTCTGAACAACATAGCAAATTACCAGTCACCTGAACATAGCACTCGGCACCAACTGTGATTTTGGTCCAACAAAAATTTTGCCACCAGTGATAAGGCTAAATAAATTTTTCCTGATTGAACTTTCAAATAAACAAGCTCTATTTGATGATAAAAAAGGAAACCAAGGAAATCAAAATTTATATCATCTAGAAAATACACTGGATGTAGGTTACATTGTATGTATTCTTTTCAGAAATTCTACATGACATTCCACATATCATGCTTTCTCTCTGGAATCATTGTACAGGAAGCTGGGACTAAGTCGACAAAAGACAAAAGGACAGAGAAGTTCCTGTAACACAAACAGTGGAGCAAAATAAAACTCTCGAAATGTTTGCGCTGGTTCAGAACTCTTCATAACATCACATGAATGCACATAGAGTGGTGGGTGCACCATTTCATGTACCGGTACTTCCCTTGCTGGCTACAATTTTGAACCCTACGTCACATACACTTTCTGAAGACATTGGGACGATAGACTCTCATGAGGTATGCCCCATAGAGATTTAAAAAAAAAAAAAAAAAAAAAAAAAAAAAAAAAAATCTGTCCTAGCAACAAGAGTTCGTTCAACCTTGACATCAGGTTAGATCTATTACAACATTCACTAAACCAGTAAGTGTGGAGGCATACAATGAAAAATGCCAGTCCATTCTATGGGGTAAAAAATGTTTCTTTCCTTTTTGGTAATGAAATCACCAGCAGAAAATAGAAGATGGCATGACCAACAAAATGACAGGTAAGAAAATAATCAACATGTGCATGGGCAGCCTCAGGCTAATAAGGCTTGACTTGACACATATTAAAAAAAAGAAAATGATGCAAAATTATCAATTTCTGAATACATTTGTACTATGAATAGTATTAAAAAAAAAAAATTCCCCCCCCCCCCCCAATTTGGAGACATCATTCTGTATCATAGTAGCAGGACAGATACATCCACATCAAAATTTTGCCAAGCAAAGATCTCTCATCTTTGTGTAAATGATGAGAACACACAGTAAAGCACCTGTTTGGGTTTCTGGAGGGAAGCACCATCATCACTCAGAGAGTGCAAAGCCCTGCGGAATGTGGTGCCGTTGCCGGCTAACAGAAGAAAACACGGAGATGGCCTTCACTGGCATGAGCCTTTACAGCTGGGTTCACATATTTTTGTATCAATGCCAGGACGATCCAAGGGACAAATTTATTCCATTTTCTTTTGAACTGAATGGAAATGCCTATGTTGGAAAGGAAGACAGCCAAAAGGGCTATGATTTAGAAATACTACTCTGGGAAATACTGCAAGCACAAGGAAGACATTATTCATCATCTCTGTCTTTTATCAATATGTCTTACTGATTTTTTTCTCCCCCCCCCCCCCCCAAAAAAAAAAAAAGAAGCCAGGTTAATCATGATTTTCCCTTAAATTTTTATCAGGGGCAGGCAGCAGGAGGATGCTAAAAAAGAAAAAGAAAAAGAAGAAAAACTTGCTCTATGATTAGGCACCATCAAAGCTGAGCCCCCTACAGGGTTGGGTGAATCCTACTTAATTCCCTTTGGCTTACAATGTCACCTTAACTTGATACGGCAGGGAAACACACACACTCACCCTGCTTTAAACCTTCCTAAACCCACTAATGATGTCTGGTTCTTAATGTCAGGTTTTCTTTCTCCACATCACTTCTCCGTCCAAGTTCTTCTTGCTGAAAATTCTGTAAGTAGTTTTCATTTGGGGAAATATACACAGGATATATAGCCAGTTTTCTAACAATGTAGTCAGGATTCTGGCGAATTGAATGTGTTGTTAATATACAAACAATGTACGGCATAAAAGTTGGGATCTTTCTTGGACTTTCCAAGAGAATTTCCCTCAATAATCAAACAATCATTCTATCGACTGCCAATCTTTAACTGTGTATTGTCTCCTCCTTTGCCTCCATAAGATGCGATAAAATGACAAAAGCAAAGTTAAAATTATGTACACATCACAGTGAGTAGTTGATATATAATATATATATGTTTCTCCCGCCTAGCTCCAAAAGCATCACACATAAATAAGGATAGAACACAAAATATACATATGCCATTGATACTTCGAATACTCTCTAGATGCAGGGATTGTGGAGTGCTATAACAATGACTTCAAATAAACAAATAACACAAATATGATGTGAGTAAAATGCCAATCTAAAGTGGAGGTTTCCCGCGCCTCTTGGAACAGCAAACTCAACATAACAGAAACAGTCACTTGAACAACAGCATCTAATGGGTGCTTAATGTAAGCTTTATGGCATACTTCATGAATACTGTTGGATTTAAATCCAAGATATCACTTGTTGAGCTCCACAGACAACTCAAACGACATTGGAAAGGAGCACATAGAAGTGGCTTGAGTATACACTGATAAAAACTTGTAGGAAAACAAACCAACACAGCACGGAGTGACTACATTCACAAACTTAGTTATGCATGCTATCGGCACAGCTGGAATGACTCCTGTGTTGTAAGACGTGTTTGGCCTACTTTAATACACAACACATACACTTTTTGCCTCTACACACCTGTGACCACTCAAACGGGCCAACCGTGTATAGGTTGAGATACACCAGATTGATTCCGTGTTCAACACTAGTCTGCACCCCTACACTAAACATAGATTGACAGCACATAATGCTTGTGTCATAAAAGAGAAAAGACAAGAGAAAGACCCTACACCACATAAAACACTGGAGTGATAGTGTAGACAAGACACTGAAGGTGTTACACAACTCTGTATGTGCTAACCAGGCATGCAAAAAAAAACAACAACAACAACATGGTGTTCAATCCAATAGGCTCAACTGACTAACTTAATGTGCATGTGACTTCTTTTTGATATTACTATGTATAATCCTGAGATTGCCCTAGTATGCACAATTATTTTTCAAAAATACTGATAGTAAGACATGTTTAATATTATGCCCTCATCCACTACAAGATGCCTTAAATATACCTGAAATAACATGTAAATGGAAGTGAGTAACACGCATCTGTGAAATGCGTACAAGTATTTCTGTGCCGAACTGAGAAATCACCCATTGTCATACTTGTATTCTTTGGAAGAATGTACGTTAAGCCATGATACTGGATAATATCAGTGGCTGGAAGATTATTTGATGTCATGTGACCTAATGGATACCGGTATATGTATCGTTTGATTTGATTATACTGAAACTATCAATATGATTTTTAGAATTACATGATTTCACATAGAAGAAGGGACAGCAACACTGAAATTTGGACGAAGACAAAAATGTGGAATGCCGTAAAAACCCATTCAAATTTGTCACTGGGGTAAATGAAGCATATTACGACTGATTAACACATCGTCTAGTTTCTTCAATGTCTACAAGGCCCTGACAACTTAACAACACTTTGCAGCAGATAATCTTTCCACATTATGCAAATTTCCCCTCTGTCACCCCCCTCCCCCCCCCCCCCCAAAAAAAAAAAAAAAAAAAAAAAATGGGTGTCTCGCTGACCCCTGTATCTTGATACGCAGCCTTCACATGTCGGAGCTGTTTCCAGAGTTAAAGACAAATAAGCACCTAACAGACTTGAAGACACAACTCCTGACGTCCACACCATACATCGAAAAAGATTTGACAGACCAAAGTCCCTAGCTGTTCACAGTTTCTGACAAAAAAAACTTCTCAATTACCAGACGATTACACGGTACAACAGAACATGCCGTTAGGTCGAGAAAACAAAAATTAATACTTCCTTACTTAGCGTCACACTCGAGCCAAAACACACCACAGTTAAGAACAACATGTCACGACATACACTGTAGATAATTACATACACACAGATCATAAAATGATATAAAATTCTGTTGAATAGCATTGCAACTGTCCTAGTGAAACTAGCATAGAAATGAAACATACACATAGACACAATTTTTCCTTTGAAATCATACATGTCACTCACACGTACAGCACAGAAAAATATTAATCTAACACATGCTGGGAGCGAAAAAGGATTCCAACTAAACACGTAACAACTTTCTACGAATTTATGCATTCAGTCATTGGTTTTAGTAGAATACTTCTGATAACTGATATTCAAAAACAACATAACAAAGTACAAGGTACCCCAACTGTGCAAGCTAGAATTTCTAGCACGCTGCAAAATAACAAGAAATAGATATATAAATAAATATCACCATTGTGTGCTTGGGTAACCAAAGGCTATAAAACTGACTGAGTTGATTTCGTATAAATAATCAAAACATATCTACTGTCAGTATCTATAATGGAAATCAAACATTGGAGGTAATTTTGTAGTTACATTGGTCAGAATATCTCAGTATTCTTGATAAGCCTTTTGTTTGTAACTTCAAACTCATGGAAAATGGCGCTGAATCCCATCAAAATCACCTCCCGAGTGCTTCTCTATATCACTTTCTCTTTGATTCAACCTCACAAAAAAACCAAAACCCTCTTCAACCATCCAACAACACTTCAAATTCCACTTCCCCTCGGCATTTTAGTCAAAACTTCTCTAATAACCCCAAGATAATGAGGTTTCATTCACTGTTTTCCATTGCTTTTCTTTAAAAAAAAAAGCAACCCCCCCAAAAAAACCCCCACCATATACGTGTAGAATACACACAACATGGCATGAGTCATACATCTTAATGTCAACCAGTTTTCATTTTCCATATCGCCACTTGAGAAAACAAACGATGATTTGATAACAAAAAGGCAGGAACTCACCAAATTCACAATTTGTTGCCAATGGGCACATAACACTGTCTTCCTCTGACTATGAGTCTCACTACAACAGACCATGTCAACAAGATGTAAGCTACACGAGTAGAGAGACCATTCGCCCCATATTTGGTCCGCAAATCACATACTTACACGACTCTTTGAACGACTTATCAAAAGACTGCATAGCAAGTGGTCATTTCATCTGGAATAGCTGTGAAGCACATTTGTTTCAAACTCTGGGCAAACTGGAAGTTCAGGGCGGAAATTTGCGAAGACACTTCAAGAGCAGATACCAACAACCAGCATTCTCATCTAACATTACTCAACAATCGCCAAGCACCAATGGTAGATTTGTTTCAAATGCAGACACCCTCACTTACAGCTACAAGTGCTCAGCACTTTTAAGTTTGCTCTAATCCCGCTGTGACGGCATAAAAACACGTAGGTATCGCAACTATATTTCGAATATATATATATGCGTTCTATGATGCACTTTATGAAAATGAGACACAAAAGAATGAATAGCACGCCTAACTCATTCTACCACCATTCCCAGTCAGCTTCTATCTACACAGCTAAAAAGAAGAGGCTGACAGCAGAATTCCCCAAGTTCCTACATTCTTGATGTTACTCAGGAGGAACGTGACAAAAAGTACCTCGAATAAATAGATTTTGCGACTACACAATTTATCAACAGACGACTTGGCCGGGCTGTTGGCCGGGTACCTCGAGGCAGAATCTCTTTGGTTCGCTGATGCCGCTGGGAAGGTTCTCCTTGCTGGGGCAGATGCCGCGCCGTGTGCCGAGGGGGCTGGAGGACGGAGAGTGGCCCCTGTCAAGTGACACTACCTGCAGATCCGTGTGCGACCTGTGGCACCTCTGACACGCCCGGTCCCCAAGGAGGCTGGCCTCCGACAGCGATGGCGAGACGGATAAGTTCTCTGTGCTGTGATTTATGTGATTCTGCACTGGGACGGCCACAGGCACCGTCTTCTCCGGCGTGTTCACACTGACGTGACCTTCCGTTGTACTCCTCTGCAATGGCTGGACCGCCTCCAGACTGATGACCTTCACCTCTTGTGAGACGAAAATTTCGTGTCCATCTTTAATGTCGCACTCCATGTGAACATCCATATCAGAAATGGAATCATCTCTGCTCATCCCGCCGCCATTACCTTCCGTCGCCACGGGCTCGGCGGTCCGCGTATCGCTGACCTCAAGTTCTTTGGCGGACACGAACCGTGCAACGTTGTTTTCGAGGTAGTTCTCGTTCTCGTCGTCCTTGAGCTTGGTAATCGTCGCGGTGTCTTTGTCTTTCCGGATGACGAGCTCCACTGTGAGTGAGGAGACCTGAGAGGTGTTGGAGTTTTCGTCTTGGTGCTGGAGGTTCTCATTGGTTCCCGTTCGCTCCCGCTCCAACTCCTCTACCGCCGTAAACTTCCGGACCCAGGGGTGTTCAAGGCACTCTGCAGCACTGAGGCGTTTTCTGAACATAAAAATCAAACCAGCCGAAGAAAAAAAATTATCCATCATAACAAGCCTACATTCATGAGTACATCTCTGGACTTCACCTCTGATTCAGAATACCACTGATGACACGTGCAGTACACCATAATTTAAAGTTCATCCTAACTTTTACGACTGATATAATTCTTTACGAAACACCCTAGGACCAAGCTCGAGACCAGCCACTGTAAAACGAGGAATGTTCGCATGCATTTTTAATTTCACAAATTTTGCGAAAGCCAAGATTCTGGAATTTATGGACATGGAAGTTCTTGTCTACACTATAATAATTGAATGCCAGTGGCAATTTGCATGAATTTAATGCCATGAAAAATGGCCGTCGACTCCAATTCGGAAAAAAAATTCATGCCGTGAATGTATCTTGCTTTTTGGTACTCACTCTGGTTCTTTGATGCATAGGCTCTGGATGAAGTCCTGTGCCTCGGCGGAGAGGGAACTAAAGTCTTCCTCGGGGAACTCCAAGTTGACCTGGGAGATGTTGAGGAAGGTCTCCTGCTTGGTGTCGCCAGCAAACGGCGAGTTGCCCGTTAGCATCACATAGGTGAGGACCCCGACGCTCCACATGTCTGTAGCCAGGGTGATGGGTTCGTAGTTGAGAATCTCCGGTGCTGCGCAAAGGAATTAAAACAGAAACAAGGTGACGTACCTACTCAACCGACAGAATACACAAGTCAATGTAGCTGTTAGTGATTTCCTTTTGGCAAAACAAGAAGAATAATACCAGCAGAACATGATGGTGGCATAGCTTAACAACGTATTGCAAGTGCAAAGGTGTCTAGTTGGTTAAATATCATCAAGCACCAACAATTCGCATGCTGTTTTTCTCTTCCCTCACTCTTGGCATAGAGTTTTTGGTGTGTTTTTTTTTTTTCAAATAGATTTCATTAAATTCCCTTTAGCATGCTAGAGTTCATGTCCTTGGACCTATATTTTGCTGTTCTCTGCTATACAAACACACCAAAAATATTACATAAAAATAAAATGATGATGACTCTTGTGGCCCATGCAATGAGGTCATTCATTTTCTTTTGAAATCCATCCAACCCCTCTTTTCCCATGGTGAAAACAAGTTGCATGTTAGAGCAATTACACCATTGCACCTTGATAATAAAAGGGAGCCCTTTTGTGTGTGTGTAACAACAGCTGAATATGTGGGACACAGCTTGTCTAGTCCCACTCCTGACAAGTGGTGTTGGCAAACCTTTCCACACTTGCAATACAGAGTTCGGGACTTTGGCATGAGGGCACATGACATACCAACATAGTCTGGTGTTCCCTGGATGTCTCGGATCTCTTCTTCTTTGCTGAGGTAGCGGGCGATCCCAAAGTCGATCAGCTTGATGTCCCCACTGCCGACTTCTTTGGACGTGAGCAGGATGTTTTGTGGCTGAAGGAAAGATAGAAATGAAAATATAGCATTCTTGAGATGATAAATCACTGATAAATTGAGATTGAATTAAGGGGACTTCTAAAAATCAAGACAGTGATGATAAATGTCACATCAATGATAGACATAACACAAAGACTATCTGAGGCCAGCTACAGTACCGTAACTTTCTCGAGTCATCTGTCTCGAAGATCCCCTGCGTCAAACTCGTCAACTGTTTTGTACGCTGACATGGAACATTTCTCTCTCGGGTGATACGTACAACAAAAAACAACAAAAACTGCAACAACAATGTGTCTCAGAGGGCAAGCTCAAAAACACAAAGTACGAACGCTAATCTGAGAGGAATACTGCTCAGGGACAGACTGGTAAAACCCTCTAAAAAAAAAGGGCTTCAATTCAAATCATGTTCTCCACATGAATCTCTGTCTTTTTCTTTCAAAGTCCCTCCACTAACACTTTCAGCTGATTTCACCCAAGGACAGCTGCATGAGTAGGAAGGAAAAGAGATCCGGGAAATCCAAGACTGATAACCACTCGTAAATCCAGGATCTAGAAGGTATTTTAGAGTTATCAGGGAAGGAGAGAGTTCCCTCCTTTTCATAGTCTGTATCATCGTCTTTTCAAGAGATTTCACACGCCAACCTTGTTTCTCGGCAAACGCAAATCGCCCTCAAAGATGAATGTACTGCAGCATGAAATAACTGCCTCGGATCTACTCTTTCACTCTGAAAAAACATGACTGCTCTATTTGTTTTGATATTTAACTATAATTTCGAAGTTCAGTCTTGTAAAAAAAAAAAAAAGAAGATAAAGTCAGTGTGCCGTTTTACAACTAATTTTCCCTCTGCCCGCACACATCAACCATTCCATATTCATGACTGCTCTGCTTGTTTTTGTTTTTAAGCATACGATGATTAAAAAAAATGAGAAAATCAGAGTATTATTTTACAACTGCGATAATTTCCCCTCTGCCCGCACCACGTCAATGATTCAATGTCTATCTGCGAGTGACAAGACCATCTGTGCTCTTGGAAGTTATTCATCGAACAGCCTCGCAGCCGCAAGAGAAGGTGCCCACCATTTCCCCCCCCCCCCCCCCAGCTCTCTCCTTTTTTAAACCCTGGGATTTTGAAAAAGCCTCGAGTACAAGGGAATGTGTTTATGTTACAATACTTCGGTGTGTGTGTGTGTGTGGGGGGGGGGGGGTTTCGGGTTGAGATATGTGTACTTGCGTCTACCTGGGAAATTCCCCCCTCACCCTAAGTCTAACACTCAACTCACCTTTGACTGACTTTGGTACAGGGTAACCCAAATTTGTTGCTGAGAATACTGATTTGTTTGCTATGGGCGTTGTGAAGGTCTTGTGTTCATATGTTGGGGCTGGGTTAACCCATTAAGGACGAGTCCCGAGTATACTCGGGCAGATGTCTGTGGGAAATGTGTGTTGTAGTAAAATCAGCCCGCCCTCAACGGGTTAAGAGAGGGCAAAATAAAGCATTACACCACAACACCTGGGCTTCATTGCACTGACAGTTGCTACGACACTAACTCTGTGTGCGATGGCAAGCGTCATGGTGATGACAAGAATCCTGCTTCCTGATTGGCTGTTGTCACAAGAAATATTGCTTTTCTAGCAAGAATTGCTATCCATAAACATTTTCATAACATGAGATCCTGATGAAGAGGTAGGTCTACATAATGGAATCCATTCTTTCATCGTGGCATTATATGTGAGGTAATATATTACAGCTCTTTCACCTTCATATAGCCAGGACATATGACTGCATAATATCCAAGTGTCCTCATCTCACTCTCTTCACATGACAAACAAAAACAACAAAAATACTGCCTCACGACACCCAACTTAGTGGAAGTTTTAAAAGCAAAATATCCTTCTCCACATCATACAGCCATGCTATGGCCAGATATGGAATATAATATCATAATCTCTTTGACCCATGTCCTTCAAGGTGGTTGCTGTGTTGTAGGAAGACAAGTCTTGGATATCTTAGGATTTCCAACAGCACTCTGAAAATGCATTCTAAAGAAAGTAAGAGAGCAAATTCTCTGTTTGTTTGATAACATCCTTGAACCTTCTTCTGTTCTCCCTGTTTTTATATTTCTCTCTATATATGAAGAGTTTAGTTGCAAAAGGGGCTAGATCCACTTTCAGGACTTTGGAGAAAAATCGGTTTGTTTGTGAGAATTTGTACACAAGTGTATGGAAAACCTAAATCTAGTTTTGCGATGATTCCTATTCAAACGGCTGTCTGGAGTTGAAATTTTCAGTGTAACTAACTCAAATGGAATTCTGTGCGGTGATGCTAATAACTAAATTTTCATCAAAAATGGATCTAGCCCCTTTTGCAGATGAGCTCTTCATATATAGGCCCTATATATTTCCCTCTCTGTCTCTGAATATTCACTGCTGAAGGCTTGAGTAGTAGGACATAAAAAAAATGGAGGCACCTTTTATGTATTGGTGTAGTATCCCGACCCCACTCCAAATGGAATGAAATGATAAATTAAAAAAGGAATAAAGGGGAAAAATAGCAGAGCAGAATTCTTGGGGGAGCTCTGGCAGCTGCAAGAAGTTCAAGGTCTAGGGCACTACATTAGAGCCTCAAGAGGAAAATAATATAAAAATATTGCTTCTTATATTAGTCCTTCTAGCTCAAGCCCTATATTTAGTTGACTGATTACTCTTCTTAACTATGAGAACATTTGAAATCCACTAGAGAGAAGTGTGTGTGTGTGGGGGGGGGGGGGGGGGGGGGGGAGGAGATGGGGTGCGAAGAGTTCTGCTCAGGTCTGTATTTTACCTCACAGTCGGGTGGTATAGCCCTAGGAAAGTTTGCAAATATTGGGGACAAAGATATTATAAGCATTATACTTCAGTACACTTTCTGTGGGCTTATGAATTGACATTCAAATGATTTTTTAACAAAGACATGCAGTGAGCATAGTGCAAGTTTTGAACCCCCCCCCCCCCCCCGCAAAAGTCCCCACTTTTAAGTATTTTAATAGTGCTTATAGGATGAATTCATTAGGAGTGCATGTACTCTTAACATAAATAGAGCAATTAAAATGGGAAATCGAGGGACCAAATGCTGCATACTTGACATAATTTCCACTCTATTGGCAAACAGTCAACTCTAAAGCTTTCACCCAAATTAGGATTGCATTTTTGCTAAGGGGGAAATCAAGCTGTAAGACCAAGAATACTATAAGTATCAGTACAGGGATGGCTGCTCACATGTATCCCGACTTGCCCCCCCCCCCCCACCCCCACCCCCGCCCCAACTCCTGTTCCAACTTCCTCTCCATTGAAAATAACTTGATAAGAATGTTGAGCCCTATCCTGCTATTACCACTCTTAAATAAAAACTATTGTCCGAACATGCCTGGCATATCCTCATGAAGAAAAGCTCCTGCAAAATCCCTTGTTCCAACTCCCATACAAACACACTCATACACAACAGACACACAGAGTACAAGCTTTCTTGTGAAGATAATGAAGGATTTAAGATGAGCAAGTAAGAAAACAGACTTTAGTCATCCAATAATTTCAATCTCTTACTACAGCTACTATTGACCCCATATGTAGTGAACCGCATCCATCCCCTCACCTTTTTTTTTTCACATTTCTCTTTCTCTTTTTCCTACACTCTTTTACAAGTGACTCAAACCAATACAGACTATAGGGTGGATTTTCTACAAAAGAAACAGAAGTTGTTTCAAATAACAACACTGTCATATAAAATGTGTGCTGTGGCAGATCTGATTAACTCTGAGCCATCTTGAACAAAATTTGAGTACACTAATTGATATAATATCTGAATCACTGAAGACCTAAAATGATCTTCCATGACTATAATCATGTGACCATGATCATGTGACCATGATCACGTGACCATGCCATCATCTGGCATTAGGCCTACACATCTCACGACAGAAATGACAGCATGGTCTAATTCACCAACTAGAACCTATCTACTGTTTTCACAGGGCTCTGCATTACTGTTACCCCTCCCCCCAATCACTGCTAGGAGTATACTTGAATGAGGAGGTTCAACATCTCGTCTGAGGTCTCTGCACCAAGCAAGACTTGAACCACGAATCTCCTATGTAGAAGTCAAGAGCCTGGTTTGCTCTTTCACTTTATCATTCTGAGTATTAGTAGGTAAGTACTTTCTCTTTACACAAAAAAAAAAGGAGCAAAAAAAAAAAGAGGATAGGCAAATCATGCCTTTCAACATGTTAGCTTACTTGCACTTATTCAAAATCTCTTACCCTTGACCCACTGTAAGGCAAAACAGAAGAAAAGAAGGGGGTAATAAGAGGGGAGAGGGACGGAGCAAACCCAACTTTTTTACGCACCCATGAAGCCCCCCTTGCACACCCTACAGAGACCGTCTTACTACAGTGATACACCGTACCTCCAGGGACTTCATTTTTTTTTTCTTTCTTTCTTTTTGTGATGGGTTGGAAAGAAAACATGAGAATTACAGTACCACTTAACCCCCTCCCCCAACAAAATGCCTTTGTAGGAAATCGGTGATCAAGATCAACGATGACCTTGTCCTCATAATTCCCCTTCCCCTGCCTCTAAGAACAGGTGGGTGAAGTTTTCCCCTCTACCTGTAGCTTTCTCCTACTGCTCTCCAATCTAAACTCTGATAAAGCCCGTTCACATCCGGGGAAACATTTTGATCGTGCAAATGTGTGCCCTTTCCTTTAATACTGCAACACAGATAACCACAAATTTTGAACACACTGCTACAGCAAAACTGCAAGGTTTTTGCTAACGTCATAACAATGAATGATTGGCTCAACATTTGGCTGCTAGCAAATGTGACTGTGACGTAACACTAAAACAGAGGCCATGCCAGCCAGCTAGCTGCACATTTTGCACATGGCCATGGGGAATACAAGTATTAAATGTATGCAAAATCTGATGACTTTTCTGCAGGAGAAGCTTTCTCATGTTAAATTGTCCCGGAAAAAACTTCATGCATATTTGTAAAGATTGCACTCCCATGTGCGCTTTTCCTCTTGATGTTTGAGATAACTGGTTGGAGCAAGTTGCCAAGCAACTTTCGGCAAAATATTATACAATTTCATTGCCAGTGTGGAGTATTGCAGATGGCCAAGGGTAAGTTTTTACCAATTTTCAAACTTTCTATAGGTAATGAGGCAGCTCTGAGGAGATGCTACTTTATTACTGGTATATGCCAAAGTCAACATCCCATATAATAGCAGATAAGAGAATGGCAAAGTGACACTGGGTGTTAAAAAAAAAAAAATGATTCATCATTTAAGAAAAAATGTGATAGAATTAGGCCTGCACATGCAGACCTCATTCCTGATACCATGTCTGAGAATAACCTAAAAATGGTACAATTTTTGGAGGGTGGATGTTGAAGGTTTATGGACACAGCTTTGTTACAATCCTCTAGAATTTCACCATGCTGAATTGAAGGTCTATAATTCTGATAATATTAGTCTCTAATACAAGAAATATTGCGTGAAATGACTTACTAAAACACACACAAAAAACATATCTAATTGATCCCTTATGGGGGAAAATCTGAGAGAAACCTGGGCAATAAAGAAATAAAAACTTGATGATGAATTTGAGTCTATAAAATCACAAATCAAACCACAGCTGCTGAGATGCTCCATGAGAGCTTTTATATTAAATGAACTCAAACTGTGCTCTTACACTGCACAATTGCCTACCACATGTGCTTTGTATATGTGGGACTAAAGGGGAAAATGTAGTGCTTCCGGAGGCCATTAACCCCTTCACTGTCAGAGATAAGTCTGTTATGTCTGATGGCGGTGGCCAGGCAGTGGCACTTTGAGACAGTGGCTGGTGTGAGGGTTAATTGAGGTCACATCAGCATGGAGGCACAAATCCAGCCAGCACCCCCTGGGAGGGCCAGACCTGTTGAGTGGACCCAGACCCGGACCCAGACTGGACCCAGACAGAGGGGGGTGGCATGGGATCAAAGAGGAACAGACCTCAAACACATGGCCGAACACATGCACAGCACTTTGAATCTGATCGATTAGAGGGGCTTACCAATGAATAGTTCTCACTTGGCCTTGAATGACATTCCCTAGTTTGGAATAGTACACAATATTACTAGCAATACAATTTGTTCATGAATGCAAGATCAGGGCTTTTCTGTAGTCGTTGTTGTTGTCGACAATTCCAGAGGGATAATATCTTGTGTATGATAGTATACTATCACTGTATGATGCAGGCAAACCCCTTCTGCTGCTTGAATATCTTTTGTCTTTTCTTGGCAACACTGGAATACTATTTCATTACACTGCTAAATCGTACCTCGCCACAATGCCACAAGTAAATGCCCCATTCTATCCGAAATACCATCATGCTCCAGAAATAAATCCCCCTCTTTTCCTTCCTCCTCCGCCTCTACCCCTCCCCTCCCCCAAACAGAAATAAAACCCAACAACAACAATAACAAAGACCACATTGCTCTGGGAGTCAAACGCAACTCTATAAAACTACAACATTTGAACTCCGGCCACAAAATAGCTTGCTACTCTCTCAGTGGAGTTTTATCAGAAATCCACTTGTGCAGAAATTCCCAATTTACTGTTAATCTCTCCAAACATTTTTGCGGGGCATGCCCAGCAGACGTTTCCCTTGCTGATTGAGAGAAACCATGAACGCCAAAAAAAAAAAAAAAAAAAAAATCCCCCTGTAACTGCAACTCCAGAGAATAAGTTGGGGAGGAAACACCCCGCCTCTCTGCAAGGGGTCACCTTAATAGTCCCAGCGGAAACAACTGCATCCACTCTTTTGCGGCTTCGGCACTTGCACTTGCAGAAGGGGGGAAGAGAAATGTACTTTCCAGTCAAAATTTAATGGCGGCAATGTCAAGGGTAGGTCACCGCTAAAATGGCGGTGTGCTGGGTTATACGACTTTGGGAAAATAAACAGCGCATGTACAAGAGAACAGAGGCTCATGTGTAATGTTTTGTAGCGGTACACATGTCAGCCGGGACTAGCGACTAAGGAAGGAGATGAAGGCAAGGATGATGACCGATGGAGACGAGGAGGAATTTGGGAAGAAAGAGAAAGAGGAAGGGAAGATGAGGAAGAGAACAAAGAAGAGGAAAGAGGGAGAATAGAGTCAAAGGAGCAAAGAGAGAAATACAGGATGGAAGCTGAAGAATTTTTTTTTTTTGTTCTGTTTTGTTTTGGCACTTTTTAGGATACCAGACTTGATAGGTTGTTCACACTGGCTCACCAATGTTATAATTTGGATGGCTCTTCTTCCTCGACAAAGAGAACAATAAAGAGAAAGAGAGGCAGTGAGATTGAGAGGAAAAGAGAGAAATTGAGGAAAGAACTGAAGAAGGAGGAATATTTCCTTTCGTTCTCAAAAGCATTCAATATCTATTGACATTACATGAAAGTTGATTACATGAATGCAGATAAAAATACTAGTTTGAGTCTTCCTCTTATGCAAATTTGTATGATATATATCTTCCAAGTTACTGAAGCCATCTACCAAAGGGAAAAAACAGGTCCCTCCATGTTGAAGATCGAGTAGAAAAGGGAAGTTACATAACTGTCACCCCCAATTATTTTGATCTGGGATATCAGAGCATGACAAGAGTATTGGGCAGAGAGGAGATCTCCCATCCGTTTGCCCACGCAAACAATACACACACAGCCCAACGTGGGTGGATCCAACTATCGGTCATTCTCACTTTTAGTCTTGCTTTCCGCACTAAACACAAAACACTTATCAATGGCACGGTCTGAGGCAACAGTTATATGCACAGTGGTATCTGCTACACTGTCATCAAGAGGTAGACCTAATCCCCGCAAAATATGATAGCCTTCATGCTTGCGCAAAAAATGCATGCACTCATACACACATATCTATTTCTACATATTTTCATACCACATTACACATATACAACATCTGTCCACTATGTTGCATGTTAGTCGACAACCAGTGGACCTCAGCATTTAACAATTCATGAGAAATACTGAAACTCCCCGCACTCTTGCCTGAGACCAGATATGGATTATGCATCACAGATGTACAATGACCAACTGCTCCCATATATCATAATTCCATTTTCTCACCTTTGTCATGTTTCCAAAGGTTTCCAGTAAATCGAGTATGTTTGCAACATGACTGATATGACTTTGGGTACAGCTTCCCCATTCTCTGAAACATTTATTGACATTGCAATGTTTGCTTTCGAATCTTGGATGGATTGATGTAAAACTATTACACAACTTGGGGAAGCCCATCCAATCCTCCAGATAGCTATTAAAGCACGGTGCTCCTACAATCACAGAGACTCCAACTCTCCCGTTTTCGACGGGAGATCTCCCGCCGAAAACCCATTTTTGCAAAATCTCCCGTTCTCCCGTTTGAGATTTAATTTCTCCCGCCCTGGCTCTGTGTCTCCCGTTGGAAAGGATTTCTTACTTATTGCTATTGTATGTTGAAAAAATAAGCCTTAGATAGCACCTAGAAATTTCGCGCTTCGCACACATCAACTTGGAGTCTCCCGTTTGCTAAGGGTCTCAGGCGGGAGAATCTCCAGATCAGAAGGTGCTTTGGGTTGGAGTCTCTGCAATCATCATCTAGCATTATAATGTCCTGAAATAAACCTGGAGTCTAAAACATTCATTGCTATTTTGCCTGGTACTCAGTTGTTGTCTCTGCTGACAGGGATGGTGCTTGTGCTCAGCTTGTGGTAGAACTAGATTGTCTAGAAGCAGTACGTACACAATATTTAATCTACCCTTCTCATGGAAACCCTGGCAGGAATTGCTCAACTATTTGGTGATAATGTCGAATCAAAATCAATCTCTGGTAATGCCCACACCATTTGCTTAGCACAAAGAACATCTTTCCCTGTCACTGTGGAAGATTTTGCCGAGAGCTGTCAACAATATTCCAGGTTGAAAGATGCTTTCCTGGTTCACAAGGTGCCAAGACAATCGAGAGTGGTGAAAGTGCCATATATGTACTTCCTTTTTCACTAAACTGCCATTCAAACAAAATGCTTAATGTAGTCCGTCCTTCCTCCTTTTTCACAACTCAACCACCTAAGTACATGTACTAAAAATACGGGGGAACAAGCAAGGAGGCCTTTCACACTGACACAGAACTTGTTTGTAATCACATTTCTGAAACAGGTTTGTTTTGCAAACACACGCCAACAACTTAGCACACCTTGATTCAAAACCATCTTGGGAATAGAGCGAATATACAGGATTTGAGATACAATCTGTAGGCCCTGTATATTTGGGCGAAACATACTTCAAGTACATTGTTGATATATCCGCTATGTCATTAAAATGTTTAGAAGATGTTTATATGCCAGTTGTCTGAAAGTGTGAAAGCTCTCCTAGTCTGGCCGGATGACTCTGCACTGCCAGGGAGATCAAGATGTCCTCTAATAACTACAACACACAAGACCACTCCACTTTTTTGTTTTCCATTATCCTAATTGATGGGTACTTGAAGGACCCACTTGGGGGGGGGGGGGGGGGAGGCGGGAAATCCTCTTTGTAAAGACGAAGGGAAAGTGAGTATTGTATGGCAGGAGGCCTCCTACGGGGTAAGGGAAGAAATGGGGGAAACCTTTGGCTATTGAGCATGAGGGCAGCTCAGTCAAAGCCCTAGAGAAAAGCTCGCAACAAACATGTTTTCGAGAGGAAAGTGCAGATAATGTGTTCTAAAAATATTCCATGTGCAGAGCACACACGAATCTTCACGTTTAGGGATTTTCTTTGTGTGGTTGCGTACAGTACGTGCTGTACGTATGAATATCTAAATATACACACAAAACTGATACATACATACAAATGGATGCTCATACAGCGATTCAAGTGATTGAAGTGACTGAAGTGATTAAAGTGATTTAGGTGATTTAAATGGTGGTTTTGAAAGGTAATGGTGTCATAACACTTGCCTCAAACTTCTCAATCAATGAAGAATGATTTTTGTGTGCCTGCACTAACAACAAAACTATAATATCTCACACCAAACAGCTTTTTTCTCAACCATCCTCCACAACACAACAACAAACAAGCAAACATAACAACCAAGCCCCTGAAGTCTCCTACCCTTTTAGTAAAAAACTGCATTTTTAAACAACGACCATTTTAAGATCGTGTCAACAACATCATTCTAGTCCGATCACTCCATGGTTCACTTGGGGAAGCAGCAGCCCCAACCAACACCCCTAGACATCACCACAGGAGCTCTGGGTTCATTCCCTTTACAATGAATGGCCCCAAGAAGACCTCTCTCAGCTGAGCTCGGCCCAGGGAGGAGGTTCCTCCATACACACACCCCTGGGCTAGATCATGTGAAACTCCCCCTGGAGAAACCAAACAGGAGCTAAAAGAGAGAGTGGGGGGGGGGGGGGAGGAGGTTGAGGGGTGGAAGCTACAAAATGGATGTGATGGATGGGAGAAATGCCAGAAATGTCATTTGTGTTCCCAACGGAAAGAACCCTGTGTCACTAAACAAGTCAACAGCAGGATAGATTACAACTACTTTTGGAGGGAGAAAAAAATAATATTCAGATGAATAAAAACAAAACAAATTACTTCAAAATCTATAGGCATCATCACTTCATACTGTTAGAGAAGTTAGAAAAAAAAATGGAATATACCCAATTCTTGTCAAAAGTCAAATAAGAAGTTGACAGATTAACTGAGCTTAAACTTTTCTTCTTCTCCTTTTTTTTTTTTTTTTTTCGTTGGCTAGGCTGCAACAAACAGGGGACTCATCGGTCAAAAGTCAGTGTGTGATAGGTCGTAGAAAATATATTCATCATATCAGGTCAATTCTGGAAAAAAAAAAGAGTGACACAAAGTTATTTTTCATAGTGCCCCTTTTGTGAACACCAACACACATTTATCATCATTCCCACAGCAAAGACAGTATGTCCCTGGTGCTGCCCTGGTACTGTGTCTTGACAACAGTTGCCAGTACATTCATCTCTCTCCATCAGCATTGTAACATCATGGCAGAGACAGAGAAAAAGAAGGCACGCTCTCTTAAAAGTACCTGGAGTCAACAATTTTGTGCTACATTACAGCCAAGGCATACAACAGCTCATGAATTTAAAGGGTGTGTACACTTCTGGTCGAGGTAAGGATTTAGCTTTTAACGTTTTGCGAGATATTCAGAAACCACTCTATGAGATGTCAAAGAGCATGCAATTCTAAAGGGTATCAAAAGTTTATTTGATGAAAATCGGTTTTGAAATGGCTGAGATATCAAAAAAAAAAAAGGTGAAACAAAGAGATCCTAATAAACGGCGTGGCCTGTCGCCTTTTATTATTATCACTTTTTTTTGATATCTCAGCCATTTGAAAACCAATTCTCATCAAATAAACATTGAATCCTTCTTAAAATTACATGCTCTTTCATATTTCATAAGAGGTTTCTCATTATCTCACTTAGGAATGTTCAAAACATGAATCCCCACCTCAACAGTACTGTACAGTAAATTGAGAAACATATAATATGAGTATTTTGAATTTTTCCACCTCAGAAATGCTGGTGCATTGAATTAATCACAATAATACAACACAGATATGTCACAAAACAAAAAAGATATCTGCACAAAAATTCTCACCAAGGCCGATTTGAAAGGTTCACTTCTTACGACCGCTGTTTCAAGTTGCATTTCCCATGGATTTATTGCTGGTATTTTGATCCTTCTTAATACATGTATACCTCTAGTTTCCCCACAGATTTTTTTGTTCGGAGAGGTCCCAGTTCATATGCGCTAACCATCAAATTCATCCACTCAGAATGACTTTGTGATTTACAGTTTGGTGCATAAAAAGAATGAAGTTGTTTGATATTGAGAAATGATTAGGGCCTACTTGTAAGGTCCCTTGACCATTTTTTTTTAATTATGTTTTCATAGGGGTTCAACAATAGATGAGGACACAAGCTTGATCCCTTTCTGTTTGGGGGGGGGGGGGCCTTGTTTTAAAGAATCATCAATCTGAGAATCCTTCATATTTATGTCTTGTTATTAATCAAACAAATATACCAAGAAACCCTCTGATATTTCCCAAAATGTCTTTTTTTTTCTTTACAATTTGGATTTCAGGCCATCAAACATGTCCACAGCAGACATCCTAATCCTGTCTGTTGATAAAAATGGTCTGCATATTAAACCTTACAAGTGCATCCAGAATAAGTTTGTTTTTGTTCAAATAAGCCTTTGGTATATCATATCCAGCAATTGACCTTCTTTCTAAAGGCAATTTGTGCAAACATTAGATATCATGGCACATAGCAAATAATTCAATGTTGGCAATTAATGTGTATATGTGTGTGTTTGTATTGTTACCAGAATTAGAATTTCATTACCATGTAAATAACTATACATTTTTCAGTCATGAAATTGGCCTGGGCATTTCGGAGTCCAAAGACTAGTTCTGACCCACTCAGTTGCAAAGGAGGAGAGTTTAAAATGACTGGTGCTCGACCAAAAAGGAAAGACAAAAAAAAAAGAAATAAAAAACTGACTGAGCCATTACATGTATTACCGTCATCTTCATTCTCCGAAGCTTAACTATCATACCAATGCAGGCTCTCAGAAAGACCCCCCCCCCCCCCCCAACACATGCACTGATACCATACCAACCAGACTAGGCCAATATTCAGTTCTAAAGGTCACGCCATAAGCCATGTGACATAACGACCTTGCTAAGTGGCAGAAGTCGAGTAAATGAAGCACCTAGCCACTTTAGAGATGTAATAATCATTCCTTCCTACGGTGCTTTGCAAAAGCAAACCCAACAAAGCAAAAGCATCAAGCACATTGTCATTCATATGACGCGCACAATATCTAATAGCTTGAGAAACCTTCAGCCACTAATTGTTTGCGAAACCTTTGCTATGTTCCTCTTTACAGCACAATGTCCCAGTTATCCTGCCTTTTATGAAACTGCTACAAACTTCTTTTCCTCTTTATTTCCTGCTCCTTCTTTCTCTGTCTCCTTTCTAAGAAATTTCCATTCATGAAGCAAAACACAAAACCACCACATCATCTGCACCGCATGAAAGCCTTGCCATTACATCTTAAGCTGGAAGACAAGACTCCAAATCAATTTTGGGATATCCATTCCATTCAACTATTTAGTTCTCCCTTTCACTGAACATGGTTTTAAGTGTGCTGAAGATACCACTAGATGTAGAAATGTCATCAAGCTCAGCAAGGACCACTCGTGGGGGATGTTGGGACCTTGTGACCACGAAAAACCTTTCGGAAGGAAGGTACGATGTGACATCATGCAATTACATCGGAGATCTTAAGTACCAATGAAGCAATGACTTTCCTGTTATGTATAGACTTAATTTTCATAAAAATTTGACTATTGTGCGCTACATAATTATATATGATAAAAAAGTTCCTTCTTTTTAAAGGGGTCTATTCTCTCTTGATAGTGAGAAAAAATAAGGGGTCTATTCTCTCTTTGATAGTGAGAAAAAATGGGCAAAAAATTCCCTTTTCTGGTACTGAAGAAAGTGGAACACACATTTAAAGTGCAGTGTGACCAAGAACCCTGTAGAGCTGTACATACCCTTTGTATGACCTTTTCAGAGTCTCTTCAGATCCTTTAGATACACATGCAATGTGCATGACACATCTTCACTGGGAGTGAATCAGAAACAAGCGCGAACGTCATCAGCCTGTCGACCCGCTAGATCGCACTCCAGATTAAAAGTTTTAGGTAAAGTAAATGTTTACAGCCATGTTAAAACTGAACTTCACAATATTGCATGTGTCTGGCTACATCATCACCCCCACTTCTTTCATTTTCATCATCCAAACCCAAGAATGGCACATAATTGAGACCCACACAGACTGTTCAATACCTACTGATTCATATCCCATCCCCCCCCCCCCCCCCCAGTCTGGGGGTTTAAATTAGTAAATGGCTTACCACAAAGCAAACAAGAAGTGATGATAATGGTCGCTATGTTATTGAGGTAAGAGAGAACTTGTATGCTAAGCTGACCTGGGAGAGATTAATTGAGTCCTTACAGTCAACCATTTTGGGATCTGCGACTCACCGGATTTCTCCGAAAATATCTCTTTGCCTGGGACTCTTCATACGACCTTTAGAATGAGTGGGGTAGGGAATGGATGGGATGCTACGAGGGTTTCACCACTCGAAGACGTATGGGGGCGGGGATAATGCCTCCCTTCTGGTTACTAAGAAGATTTTAGAGTCACATTAGGACTTGGGCGCAAGCTTGATCATCATGAAATCTCCAGAGAGCACCTGCTCACAATGAATTCACGTGATGTACCTGGTGATGCCATGTGATTCTGACATACAATTAGCCAACAACAAAACCTATGCATCGAGATGTTAACCTACCTGGTACATAAAATGCCATTGTACAATGCCTTCTTGTTTTGTTTCCTTTAGAATCAGGTGGATATGCAAATAGACCTATAGGCTTGGACGGGTGACAGCAGTCTAGAAAGAGCCGTCAATTTGGACAATGAAATTGAGTCTGGCAGGGTTGGAGAGAGCAGATCACCACATGACTATTAACGTGAAGGAAACAGATTGTTTGGGGGTGGGGGTGGGTCTGTTTTCCCTTTCTTTCCTTGTCCGTAATTACGCCTGGCCGTCCAACCCGCCATTTGCCCCACCGTTAATGGCCACGGCACTGACTGGCACAAAAGATAACAACTGTATTTTGGCACAAATGACGAAAATTCTTGTTCACAGGCAGTCCAGTCTGGTCAGTTGGCAAGTAGGTATTGCCTCTAAAGGTTGTAGAACAAAGTGTCAACCGGTAAACAGTTTTAGCATAGTCCTCCCCCCCCCCCCTCCCCTTTAGGGTATGTTTAGAACTGGTTAGATTTGTATGCAACACGCAATGCAATGCTTTCCATAAATGCTACCTTAATACCGTATGTTTGATAGGAAGAGCAATTAGATAAAATGTTCTATTGCTTGTGGGTCCTATGTTGTCTTCTCCTTAGCTTTGAAGATCAAATATGGTTGATGGGGTGGGGTGGGGGGGGGGGGGGGCAGAGGCCCTCCTCAGAGAAGACCCCACCTCTCACGGAATATCATGCTCTATGTGCTTCCCCCCCCCCCTTAATAGGGCATTAACATCAAATACTTTTGTGACTATTGTAAATGCATACTATAAAGGGCTGCAAACATCCTTTGATAAAGATCTGCAAAGAGAGGATAAAAATCTGAAGAGACAGGAACAATGTGGGCACATCCCTCTCCTCCCTGCTGGGAGTTTGTAATCTCATCCTGATCACTCTACTTACAAATACAATGTGCATAAAAAAAGACCGGGCATGGGGGTTTGTCCACTTGCAGCCAGTGAAGGACACCGACTGGACACACAGAGTGAGTGACCAATGGCAGCGCTCGTCTGATGTTTGCAGCATAGGAGCACATTTGTTGTCACGTTGCATGAGACAATCACGTCTCGATCCACGTGTACAACTTGAAGAGAAAGCTCCCAAACTGTGGTATCAGGACTAGATTGCTGAAGTATCTCCCCTGATCGAAATCTGACGGGGACCAGCAAGCCCATGCCTAACACTCACCATTCTCATTTCTGTGTGTCAGCAATGGCATTTTATCATCACATTCCCTTAAAACCTTCCTGTACACTCTCCTACTTGTACAGCTTACTTTCACTCCAGACCAATGGCTAGTATCTCGTTAACCCCTCCTCCTTAGCTCCTTATCAATCCACTTCCTACTCCACACCAACTCACACGTTTCCGGACACATTTATAAATTGAAATTGACTGTCAGTTCCCTGGACTTAACGAAGTTTGTAAAGAAGAAAAGGAAAATCAAAATGACACAACCCAGCATAATGGCAACCCAGACAGCATCATTAATCATTTGGCATGAAGAGCTCATGTCTACAGGTTTCGCTGAAGCAACACAACCCAATCAGAGGAGCTCTTCTCTGTGGAGCTTGATGGGTTTTCCGAGGGGACAAGGGAAGCGCCTCAGAGCCATGGCTTTTCACTGGGAATTTGGTCTCTCTCACGTGCACCAAAATGCTCGCTGCCGAAATGCTCGCTGCCGAGTTTGCTTCATAAATCAATGGTTATTACGACTTCCCTACCACCCATTCCCTTTTGTGGTATGTTGTGTGTATCACATAAACACACACACATACACATTCACAAAGAGGGTACCCTGGCTCCCATTATCCTAATGAAGACGGTTTTTCTTTTCAATCTTTTCGTCTGCTGGTCTCAAGCCTGCCATGACATACAGCTATCACATTTCTGTTTCTCAAACTTAAGATCTATCAAAATGAGCACAAGAAGAATGGAAGCTATGGAGGGAGGGGATCAAAGACTGATAGAGGGGAGGGGAAGGAGGGGTAGGGGGAGGACTGTGGGGTGTAGAGCCGTAGAGTCAGAGGAACATGGACAGGGAAATGGGAGGGGTTATTGGTGGGGTTATGGGTGGAGAGAATGGGGATGGGGGCTAGGGAAGCAGTGGAGGTGTTGGGAGGGGGGCGGAATGGGTCTGAGATGGAGAGAGGTAAAAGTGATGAGGGACGGATGACTCTTAGGAGAGAATAGAGGGGATGATGAGAGGTGGATGGGCTAAAGGAGGAGATGGGTGGAAGAATAGGAAAGAGAAAGAGAATTGACTTGAGGGAGCAATAAGCATTATAAAAAGAGACATGGTTTAACTGTTTTGCATTTAACTTTCCCATTCTGACTTTTATCTACACGCTCACACTTCAGCCCTTTGACAGATAGGAGGAAGTCATCTGGCAGTGGAGGAAGGATATAACATATTTACATTATAGACCAATAAAAACTGAGGGGATAGCAAGGGAGATACATCCACTGTCACCTACCTGACTTCAAGAATTTAATGTGTATCTCTTACTAGCCTCACCAGCCATGTTGTAAAATGTACAAATTTGTAGCAGCTCCATATTATGAGTGTCTGCAAAGACACTGCAAAGCAGGTATGAGTTTCACAAGGAAATTTACATCCCTGAACTGTAAGACTAGAATATGATCAGGTATCCCCAGTTTAAGAGGGGGTAGAAATACAAAGGGGGGGGGGGGGGTGAGATGCCCCTGCTTATTTGTCCAAACTTTGATTTCTTACAAAGGAAAAAGTGCTCAGGGAGAGTTAGTCCGAGAATGTGGCACAATGGTACAAAATCTCTCATGTTGTTGAGAGGACACAATTGTTCTTTTCATGTCATTTTGGGACGTGTGGATGGGTGGGCAAGGTGGGGCAGATTTGAGGAGGATCTGGTCAAAAATACAATTGTGACAAATTGATTACTACTTCCAAGGAGACACGATCATTGATCCATCTAATAACAGAGCCTTGAATTGCAATTCGAAGTTTTCAGTACGAGCTTGTTTTGCTTGAGTGTGTGTATGGAAGTGAGTTAATAGCTGGAGGGGAGGGGGATGGGAAAATGGAAAAAACATAACAACACGTGCACAAGCACATGCAGGAAGAACAGAAGAAAATAATGGTGTTTTCTTTCCTTTTCTACTCGCAGCAAGGCGGGTCAATCCACGTCAAATCATCCAATTTTCAGAAAAGTTGTCACCCGACCCCCTCCGATTTTCTTTAAAATCGCACCAAATGTTCCCCAAAGTGTCTGACGGAAAATCCCCAAATATTTTGCCCCAAGGTCAATTGGTTGCTAAGATACAGCCTCACATAGCAACCGTGCGCATTCCAAAATATTAGTTAAAAGAAAATTAGGCATTTTTGATTGACTGTTTTAGCATGGATATTAATGCAAAAATGTTCATTATCTGGAAATTGAGAGAACTTTATAGTCTTTGCAAGAAAAACTTACTGTGATGCGAAATTGACTTTTCGTTAACGTGCACGAGGTCACCGGAAATGGTGTTAAATGTTAATTTTGAAAATTTTAATGCATATTTAGAGGCTAATATCTTCCACATTTCATCACCTTAGGTTCTAAAATAATATGTTGTTGAAGGCTTTGACTTGCTCAGTAATTTTGAAAAAAATCAGCGCATTCATGCGCACCGTTTTTACGGAGAGCGCCCTCAAAGTTGACAAAAATGAAAAATGTGCCAAATTCAAGGTCACGGATCACCCTTCGTCCCACCTAGGAATGGCATCAATTTTTGTGTATTGATAGACATTTACCTATATTATCTTGGGTTACCAAAGAAATTTTGCTACCGAAATGTTCAATGGCAAATTTACCCCACCGAAAATGGTCGTAAACGGCCAAATTTCCATGTAATATCACATATTGGGTTTAGAGGACATTTCAAATGTCCACACTTTCAAGATGAAAAGCACTAGCCTGTGATATTTGCAGTAGGCATAGTCTGTTATACATATATTTCAGTAATGTATACCACAAAACACTTTTATTACTTAGTAATGACCTTGAAATTTAATCCAAAATTTGATAAAAACAATAAATTGCTCCATTTTCCTCATTGCACTGCATATAAATACGTGTTTTGAAAGACATTTCACAGAGTAATATTTCAAGAATTATGAAAGCTGAAAGCCTACCTTATTAAGGTTCTAAAGTATTTGTGCTCTTCTTTCAGATTTAGTGTCAATTTGATCATGAATGTTTTACCCTTGACCTTGAAGCCCTTCTAAAAATAGCTGTAAATTTGTTAACTACAAATTACACACACGACAGGTGTATTATGGCATGATGTACTTGTGATTCTTTCACAAACACAAAAGCTTTTTATGGTGTAAATGTATATACTGGAATTAATCTACACTCATGCTTGCAAGATATGTTACAATTAATAACTTTGTTCTGACAATGACCCTCAATTTATGACCTTCAAAATCATGAGAAATGCCTATTCTCTCCATAAAGACCTGTATTATGTACTGAATAATAGTTGATAATTATGGACGTTGCGCCCAACATAATATAGATTCTTATTCTAGCCTGTGAAACGCACATTAAAAGGACTGAGAGTCTTCTTTTTCGGGGGATTTGTTCTGTACCTTATGAAAACTTCCAAAATCATTTCAATTCTTATGTATTTTCTTGTTTTTGGAATTTCTTATGTATTTCTTTGTTTTTCATTTTCTAAAGCATAACTGTGTTTTCTTTTATTGGAAATTGTCACAGGCCACTTTTCTACCATAACCAGAATAAAATTAATCAATCAAGTGATAGATAGTAAAAATGGTCAAGTTTTTATGAGTTTCCAAACAAAGCACTGTTTTCCATAGGAAATGCACACAAAATCACAAAATGTTACTGTCCCCTTTTTTTATTGAAATTGAGGGTCATTGTCAGAACAAAGTTATTAATTGTAACATATCTTGCGAGCATGAGTGTAGATTAATTCCAGTATATACATTTACACCATAAAAAAGCTTTTGTGTTTGTGAAAGAATCACAAGTATAATCATGCCATAATACACCTGTCGTGTGTGTAATTTGTAGTCAACAAAATTAATTTACAGCTATTTTTAGAAGGGCTTCAAGGTCAAGGGTAAAACATTCATGATCAAATTGACACTAAATCTGAAAGAAGAGCACAAATACTTTAGAACCTTAATAAGGTAGGCTTTCAGCTTTCATAATTCTTGAAATATTGCTCTGTGAAATGTCTTTCAAAACATATTTATATGCAGTGCAATGAGGAAAATGGAGCAATTTATTGTTTTTATCAAATTCTGGATTAAATTTCAAGGTCATTACTAAGTAATAAAAGTGTTTTGTGGTATATATTACTGAAATATGTACAACAGACTATGCCTACTGCAAATATCACAGGGCTAGTGCTTTTCATCTTGAAAGTGTGGACATTTGAAATGTCCTCTAAACCCAATATGTGATATTACATGGAAATTTGGCCGTTTACGACCATTTTCGGTGGGGTAAATTTGCCATTGAACATTTCGGTAGCAAAATTTCTTTGGTAACCTAAGATAATATAGGTAAATGTCTATCAATACACAAAAATCGATGCCATTCCTAGGTGGGACGAAGGGTGATCCGTGACCTTGAATTTGGCACATTTTTCATTTTTGTCAACTTTGAGGGCGCTCTCCATAAAAACGGTGCGCATGAATGCGCTGATTTTTTTCAAAATTACTGAGCAAGTCAAAGCCTTCAACAGCATAATATTTTAGAACCTAAGGTAATGAAATGTGGAAGATATTAGCCTTTAAATATGCATTAAAATTTTCAAAATTAACATTTAACACCATTTTCGGTGACCTCGTGCACGTTAACGAAAAGTCAATTTCGCGTCACAGTAAGTTTTTCTTGCAAAGACTATAAAGTTCTCTCAATTTCCAGATAATGAACATTTTTGCATTAATATCCATGCTAAAACAGTCAATCAAAAATGCCTAATTTTCTTTTAACTAATATTTTGGAATGCGCACCGGTTGCTATGTGAGGCTGTATCTTAGCAACCAATTGACCTTGGGGCAAAATATTTGGGGATTTTCCGTCAGACACTTTTGGGAGCATTTGGTGCGATTTTTAAGAAAATCGGAGGGGGTCGGGTGACAAGCACTGGATGATTTGACATGGATTGACCCAGGCATTTCTCACTGAATGCATGAGGCATTCACATCAAAAGCACAACCGACCAATGGCGGTTTTTATATGCGGTCCACCATGTGCAATGAAAGTCATGCACATTGCATTTCAAAGCCCGGATAAAGTTTACAGCTTCCCAGTCGGGACAATGAGAACAGTAAAGGGTATCCTCATAAAAACTCAGCGTGTGCACATCGTGAAAAGCCTTGTTGAAGCTCATCATCACGCACCAGACAGCATGCAAGCCAAACAGATCAACGTGACACAAATTCTATGGCAAAACATAATTTGTTGGTTGCACAAAACTACAGGAATGTGCCGAACGCTGCCTAACAATGACAAGATTTTGTGTACTCTGTTCAAAGGAACAGTGACTGTAATTCAGCTCACAAAGTCACTTCTCAACCAGCCTGACTCAAACCACAGGAAAGGTAAAATGCTCATGACCATTCTAAATTGAGCAACCGTGGCAACACAGTTACACCTACCACTACTGCAATGAGCAACTTTCTGACTATCCAACACTGGACAGTAGGGTCGCCGTGATCGGGACTCTTCCCTTGAAAACATTTTATACAGCGATGCTCCATCCGGGAGCATAACAAGCTTCATCATCATGGATCAAAGGAGATGGAGACCGCATCCCAGTTTCATATTCCTCCTCAAGAAGATGATTGGAGGATAGGAGGATTTCAGATTTGATGGCACAGACACAAAAACACAACCACGTCTAAAATGATTTGCCGTCGTCTCCTTGTCTCCCTCAATAATCAAAATGCAGTCTCACACGAACTGATTATGCTCTACGAGATCCTTTAAGAGATATTTAAATGTATATCTTACATTTCATGTTATCAGGCCAACAGCATAGTCATGATATTAGGTATGCCATCCAGTGCCTATCACTAAGTATTATAAAGTCAATAATCATTGGGGTAAGAGCTATCACATATAATTTTGCGAAACAGAAACTCTTCTTGATCAGGAGGACAGTTATGGAAAGAAATAAATGTCTTTTCAACAACAGAAATTACGGCAGCAGGCCTTGTGCAGACTTTGCTGAGTGAAAGCATGCCAGTGCTATTAATGGCATCTGGCATTTATTCTAAGGTGACAGCCAGAAAGTCCCATCCCCTCCCTTTCTATCCATCCTTATCTTTTTCTCTCTCCCTCTACATGCTTATTTTCTTCTCTGTCTGCCTGTCTGTCAGTCAGTCTGTCAGTCAGTCAGTCAGTCAGTCTGTCTGTCTGTCCAGGTCTTTCTCCCTGTCTGTCTGTCTCTACTCTTCTCTTAAAGGGACTGTACAGTACTGGTTGAGGTGGGGATTCATGTTTTGAACATTCCTAAGTGAGATAATGAAAAGCCTCTTATGAAATATAATACAGCATGTAATTTTAAGAAGGATTCAACGTTTATTTGATGAAAATTGGTTTTCAAATGGCCAAGATATCCCCAAAAGTGCTAATAATAAAAGGCGACATGCCACAACTTTATTAGGATCTCTTTGTTTCACCTTGTTTTTGGATATCTCGGCCATTTCAAAACCGATTTTCATCGAATAAACTTTTGATACCCCTTAGAACTGCATGCTCTTTGACATCTCAGAGTGGTTTCTGAATATCTCGCAAAACTTTAAAAGCTAAATCCTCACCTCGACCAGAACTGTACACACCCTTTAAAGATTGTCCTCCCACCCACCCCCCTTGAAAAGTTTATTTTCCCCCGAAATAACTTTCTGTAAGTATCCAGGGCAAATATCTCACACTAGAATAATAATATGATTCTTTTTAATTGCCTTGAAATTTATGACTCCTTCTTTTTGTGTGTGTCAAAACCTGGACTGATTTTTATTTTTCATCTTTCATCTCTTCAGTATGATGTCAAGGCTGTATTGTAAAGCTAGTACTTGAAAAAGTCACCCACAGAGTGTAGAGTTTGAAACCTTTGTTTGTTTGTTACATTTTCCTCCAAGACTTAATTTCCAGATGTTTCCTTACGGGAAGTGAAATCCATGGTCACACTAAGTAGATCAGAAAATGATCTACATTGTCACCAAACAAACAGTTCACTTCGATATTTGGGAGGGAAAAGAGCAAACACTCTAAAAACCACTGGACTTTATTGAAAGTGTCATGAAGCTCATTCTCACATGCCCCCAAAATAAGTTTTCAAAAATTTATGTTGGGAACAAGTGATGTCATAACTGATAATTCTTGTGTGTGAATGGATGGACCACAAAACTACAGGAATGTGCCGAATGCTGCCTAACAATGACAAGATTTTGTGTACTCTGTTCAAAGGAACAGTGACTGTAATTCAGCTCACAAAGTCACTTCTCAACCAGCCTGACTCAAACCGCAGGAAAGAAAAAAACGCTCATGACTATTCTCAATTGAGCGACCGTGGCAACACGGCTACACCTACCACTACTGCAATGAGCAACTTTCTGACTATCCAACACTAGACAGTAGGGTCGCCGTGATCGGGACTCTTCCCTTGAAAACATTTTATACAGCGATGCTCCACCCGGGAGCACAACGAGCTTCATCATCATGGATCAAAGGAGATGGAGACCGCATCCCAGTTCATATTCCTCCTCAAGAAGATGATTGGAGGATAGGAGGATTTCAGAGTTGATGGCACAGACTCGAAAACACAACCATGTCTTCAAATGATTTTGAACATGACAATGGGATGCTAATCATACTAGCAGGTGTGTGCATACAACGCAAGATTTTTGGAATAGAGATAGGACATCAAAACAACCTATAAAAATGATTATTCGTTTCTGTTGACCATGGAGATTAAAATACAATAAATGAAGAAAAAATAGCAACAATAACTACATATTTGCTCATCAAACTATAATTTACAATTTCCTCTAATCACACAAGATATGATGGAAAATTTATGAATTCATAATGGCATTTCAAGTTCAATTCACAAAGTCCTTCCTCTCTTGTTCCAAATGTGTATTTATACAGCTTACATCATTCTCCGCATGAGTATTTTTTCTCTGTCAATGTAAATTTTTTCGAAGCTTTGTAATGGATTTCCTGCTCTTTTCAACTTATTTGACAATACAATTCAAGCTTTTTCTATCATCTATTCACACCAGAAATGTCTGTTTCTCTGAATTTCCATATATCTCATATGCTTGACCACTTCTAAACTAATCTCCCCCTCCCTCTCTCTCCCTCTCTTTCTTTCTTTCTTTTTTTTTCTCTCTCTCTCTTCTGGTCAAATGGAAACAAAATTATTGTTGGCTTCTTGTCCTT